>NC_072787.1:9953981-10553981 GCF_022539595.1 Amphiprion ocellaris | reverse complement strand
GTGCTTACTGACCATCTTTAATTCATTCATAATAAATATCATGATAAAATACTGCTACTGTCACCGTTTTTTAAATAATGACTGACCCAATGAATACTACATAATGATGATATAATACTAACAGAATGTCAAATGCCTAATGAAGCCTTTCAGATGTCATCACACTTCCAGAGAAATCAGAGAACCATCTTTTATGGTTTGTCATGAATCACCAATTAAAGAAACTCCCACACTAAGATCCCATAATTACTAAGAAATGACTAATCATCAAAAGTGGCAATTTATTGCCCACAGTGTCGCAATTTATTGCCACGATTAAACCTGTTGTTAGGCCCTAAATCATTGACCTTAAATGTCAGAAAGGCTTTTTTGATGAGTGTCAGTGGTGACAATAAGCTTGGAGCATTCCTCCCTCACCGTAGCAGGGGGTGGATGGCACCCTGTGTATGGATACAACCCCTCACACACACACACACACACACACACACACACACACACACACACACACACACACACACACACACACACACACACACGAACCTCCTCCTCCTTCCTGTTATTAAATTTGCCTGTTAATTTTCTCTAAGGGTTTGGTGTAATTAATGGACCAGTTTAGAATGGCCAGCGAGACCTGAGCGGTCATCACTATCCTCGTCCCCGCGGTCACTCATGGAGGGCCAATCCAGAGGCCTGCTGGGGTCCCCACCAGCACAGGCACCAGGCCCTGTCAGTCACATGCCCACCCTGGGACCGGGGTCTGTCCATCAGGAACAGAGTGATGGAAAGATGGAACAGTGTGGTTGGTTATAGCAGTTTTCCCCTCAAGTCGCTGTGATTGTACTCATTACTGCCCATTTACATTTCATCAGCAGGCTAGCTAGCCCTGCACTGTTAGCGCCACTGACTCATTAGCACAAGGGAGGGGTGGGATGGAGGTGTGCGAAGGCCTCGGGCGCCCGAGATCTAAAATACACCAGAGGGAGTTTTCAGAAAAAGAGAAGCAAGCAAGGCAGCTAGACAGATGCATATGTAGGAGAAAGAGAGACAGAGAGAGAGGAATGGTGCATGTGTCTGATCAGATAAAACAGAGAGGGAAGGAGGAGGGATTTAAATCGATATGTAATAATGTCCGGTGCTGTCTCTAGCCCTGCCCTTTCCTTGGTGAGCAAGCGCATGAGAGTCTCTATCAAGCCCTGGTTGGCTGCATTTACACACAAACAAATGATCTGTTAACTCTTTGTGGTGAGCATCTCATCTGATCTGCCTATCTGCAGAAACATGATGTCACCCTCCAGTAATAACCATGTATTTTTAAATGTGGTGCGTTTTCACCTTTTCAGATAAAAATGAAGGATTCTGTGTTCCTCGAGTGCTGAGAATAAGCTTGTATTTTAAAAACCTACTGGATTTTTATAAGCAGATAAATAAAAAGCAAATATCTGCACTGTGCATGTAGACAGCAGTGATTAGTTTGTATCTATAGCAAATATTCAAATGGGATTTTCTGTTACTGTGCACATTCATGATTGAGTATCATTTGGGGCCTCAGATCAGAAAATATTCTAAATGTACAAGATGCCTTCAACAGAACCCAGAAATCTACATAATGTGTGGATCTGTCTTCCATACAAACACTATTTACTTTACTAAAAAGGTGAACTACAATCTCTATACATCCTGTTTCAACTTGTTAAAAAGAGAGAAAGCATCTTTCAATGTTTTCATTAAAGTTTACACTCCACAGTTAGCATTAGTAAATGCTATAAAACAAAAAATGTTCTTTTAAAATACTGATTACTTCTGTAAATTTCTGATCATTTGAACCAAGTCAGTTAATTAATGATAAAATATGACTAGATAGATTTTCTTTTTTTTTTTTTAAGTGAATTACTACAAGTAAAGCACAAATTATGAAACTACTACTAAGCAATACATTAAAAAGGAAGTATATCAATTATGTATTTATGGTTATTTGATAGGGACACATGCAGCATACATACAGCTATCCAGTTCAAGTGTCATATTGTTTATATTAAACATTATATTATATTGTAAAACCCACTTCTTAAAGTGCTTTTATAAGACTTAAAAGTTAAAACAGTGGGATGAAGAATAAGCTAATAAGTACATTTGTCACAATTATCTAGTAAAACCATGTGAGATGAGAAAAAGTGGGAATAAGTGCTTCATAATTTCATAAAATTGATTTGATGTTGATAACATAATTAGAAGTTGTAAATGTATTTGGATAATGTTGCCAATGCATTTGATATTTGTGATGTATTCCTAATCAGTGCAAAGATAACACATGATGTCTTTTTAACTCAATTTTCAACTTCAAGAGTCAAAATATCATTAATAAACAACAAATATGGACACAAGGTAAATTTTTTATCTACGCACATGACTATAATATAAGTGAATTAAAGGTTAAAGAGCCAGTGATTTGTATGACAAAGCTACATTTCTCTGTAATTTGAATTAAAAAAAAAAACACCAGAGTTATGGAGGAATCTGACCTGGAGGCGGAACAAGTACAGTAGAGAGACTTATATTAAACTATCTAGATGTCATGATTCCTTCTATACATGGAACATACAAAATGTTTTTTTTTTCTTAAACCCAAAACCAAAGACTATCTTAGAGTCCAATCTCACCATCACTGTGGGTGAGAGCGAGTGGGAGTCAGAAATTCCTCTTGACTATCAAAGTACAGACACCAGAGAAGGAGAGAAGTGACAGAAGGAGAGGTGAGGGGCAGAGAAATAGACAGAGGGAGGGAGAGAAAGAAGATGTATAATGGGATATGAGATTAAATACAGTATGTCTGCCCTCTTCTGGTCACCATTGCCATCATCCACACTGACAGCACCCACTAGAGGGACTGGGTGGGGGTGGAGGAGGGGGTGACCAAAGTGGGGGGGTGGGGGTGGGGGTGGGGGTGGGGGGGTAGAAGTGTAGAGGAGGAGATGATCAAAAGCAAGAAACAGAGAGAGACAGATGGGGAGGAATGAAGGGACAGCAAAGAACCTTGTATCTCACTTCTGGTGGACTTCTAAAACAATTTTGTCTACATCTAACATCAACATCACATCAATGAAGATTAGAATATTCTTTGTTATTTTGTGCAGTTCTCATAATAACAATTAAACTGGTTTGTTTGTGCTGTAGTTATTATCCAATTCCCTTGCCATATCCATGAGGAAATTATAATTTCATATTGTGTATCTCATTTACTATTAATAATAATCCAACATCATATGAAATGACATTTCCCAGTGTCTAAAAACTCCATGATATTCAAAATGTAATTAAACAGTGCTGCCATATCCTGCTATTTTCATGATTATTAAACCAATGGCTTGATAATGGGGGGGAAAGAAAATAACAAAATGGAAATGGTTTGCCACTGTCTCTTGACTGACAACATTGTTTTTAATCTCATTAACGGCAAGAAATTGACTGCAAATGATGAGTGCACATTCCTAATATTACTAATTTATTTTAGGGCGCCAGGTGTTTCTTTAGCACCTGGCATTTATTTGTTAGCCATAATTGCCACGGCTCTGAAAAACAGCAGTCAGTGAATGACACAGGCTTGACTGGGAGTGTGTGCATGCGTGTGTGTGTGGATGTGTGTGTGCAGAAGCAAATATGAGTTCGTGTTTATGTGATGTGAATACACAAACTTAAATTTAAAAAGACGTGTGTGTGTGTGTGTGTGTGTGTGTGTGTGTGTGTGTGTGTGTGTGTGTGTGTGTGTGTGTGTGTGTGTGTGTGTGTGTGTGTGTGTGTGTGTGTGTGTGTGTGTGTGTGTGTGTGTGTGTGTGTGTGTGTTCTCCTGGGGCCCACCTCTGCCTCTAGGTGCTGCTGGGGCAGGTGTGTAGCCAACAGGCAGGAGTGATGGCTAGTTAGCCAACTCAGAGGTGAGAGGTTTAGTCTTAGAAGAGCTAGTTAGTGGTAGGCAGGATTAAGCTCTTTATGTCAATAGCAGATGACTCTTTATTCTGTGCTGCATCATGTTTGTTTGGAAAAATTCAAAAATTGGTCCCACTGAGGTGCACACACTTTGTGGTTAGATCTAGGCCTAGGGCAACAATTCAAGGCAATGTGTTGAAGATGGGAAATTTTGTCAACAATTGTAATAATGCTTCTTTTGGCCAACATTACAGCCTCATTATTCACAATAAATGCAGCTGATTCTCCCTCTATGTGTGGTCAATAAAAGACATCTCCACTTTATCAGAAAGTCAGACTAAGTTCATTTAGTACTTATTTCATTCATTGTTATTTCTTCAAATGACTTTTGAAAATAACTTCTTTTTTGCAGACTTTAAATACGACTACATTGCAAAAGCATAGAAGGAAATGTTATTTTTATAGGATTACACTATCAGCTAAAATCTTGGTAATTTAACATATTTGACAGGTTGCAAATATGTTGATATTGAATGTATCACTGACAGATACAAGTCTGGATTCAAGCTGTCTAATTTAAGAGAAAAACACTTTGCTCCTGATGCAGTTTTATTGAGCAGAAAACTTTCCCTTGCATGTAATCCAACCAGCAGCTACATTGTACCTGAATGTAACTGCGAAAACAGTTTAACTGCATAGGAACACAAATCCAAGAAGACAGGGAGGTTCCAGATGAATAATAGTTGTGAAAACTAACTGAAAAAGGACCTCAGCTGCTGCAAGAACTTCGTATATTGTTCTCATTCATGCCGATTTCATTGTAGCATCTCCTTGGCCGGTGTAAAAGAGATGTCAATCCCGTTGTGACATATGGGTAAATAAAGATTAAATATGAACAGAAAAGTGAAAGTATCGATTTGGTACACGGTTTATTTCTGACAGTACGGTTATACGTTTGATGTGATTGCAAGTTGCTGTGCCAGGGAGTACCAGCAGGTCTGCGTGCGTGTCGGTCTATGGTTTACGATGTTTTTGATACTATGCCAGTGTCTGTGTGTGTTTACGTGTGCCAGTGAATGAGTGCATCCACCTGCTTTTGTGTTTATCTGTTTGTGTGCTCATATGTGTACCGTACATGCCTAGCTGATTGTGCATGTGCCTGCTTGCATGTATTTGTGTTTGCCTGCCTGCCTCTTTATGTGTGTGTGTGTGTGTGTGTGTGTGTGTGTGTGTGTGTGTGTGTGTGTGTGTGTGTGTGTGTGTGTGCGCGTGTTCCCCTGGGCTTTCAGGGTAAGCCTTCGTGGCCTTGTGCTCCTCATCAGACTCTGTGTCTGGGGGCATGACTGTAGGGTGGGCCTTCACCACGGGGACCCTGGGACCGATGGGGGACAATCACTGCTGCCTCACAGCTGCAAGGAATGAGGGATAAAAAAAAAAGGAAAGAAAAAAACGAGTATGATTTTTGTTTTCTCCCCCATTTTCCCCCTTCTTTTACTCCTCTACATCATTTTTTCTTCCTAATCCTGCTTTAGTCTCCTTAAGGACTTTCATAAGATATCACCTTTCAGTAGACTGGCTCTTGTGTGTCTTACTATATGTGTGTTTTAAGGGACTCTTCTGTCAGCACTTCCTCATCTGCCTGGTCACATGATCTGGGTCTGTCACACAGCAAGTCGGGCTTTTTCCGGTGAAAAAGCTCCGGAAGGATAAATCTTACCTTCCACAATGTGAATAACACAGGATCCTCCATTGATCATTCAAGTATCGACAAGGAAGGGGAGGCTGATTTAAACATGTAATCCTTCACAATTGCAGCTAAGTGCTTTTAGAAAACTGCAGTTATTAGCTGGATTACTGCAAAAGAAGGTTACATTCTTCCTAATTTTATATATAGCCAGTGGGACAATAGCACTTTTAGTGCTTCAGTTTATTGTGCATATGAAAAAAAAGATTATTGGATTATTTATTTTAAAAATCTGACCATTAAATTACAATTACAATGTTGTCTATTGATCCCAATCTACATTTCAGGAGATAGGAGCTAATATTTTATGTCTCATAAACTAAATTACAATCAAATTGAATATGTAATAAATTCTTACTGTTTCTCCATCCAGGATTTCAGGTTTTGACACATAATGAATGTACTATATCATCATTCAGCTGCACAAACAAAGAAATAAATGTCATATTTCTTAAAAACTATTTGCCATATTCTCCATTTGACCTCTTGTTCACTAATAGTTTCTTCATTGTTGTTTATAAACCAATAATCTACAGGCAGTTGTTCTTACTCTCTGGCATGAGAAATGACTGTTGCTGCTAATGATGTTCTATGCAAACAACGTAATAAGGCAGGTTAATCAGGCCGGCATGATTTTCTATTAGCTTTGTTTACTCAGTTTGCAGAGACTTCGGGGGCTAGTTTTATCTTAATAACAAAGGATCAGACTCACTGCTCTGACATTTGTTGCTTAAATCCACAATGGGAGCCAGTGACAAAGTATGATAATCTACAGGGGATGTTCTTATTCTACTGAGGGGAGCCGTACGGGTGACAGACCCATAGGTCTCAGAGAGAATTTGAGCTTAATATCTTGCCAAAACAAGTGTTTTGTAATGTGATACGTAATAATGTGAATTACTGAAGCATAGCCCTGAAACAACTGCGATGAAACCAAATATGTAAAATGATTGCGCTGCATTATGCAAGATGTCATAATCTAATCGATGACTTTAGTCAACAACCTGGCTGTGGAGGGTTTCAATATTCATTCTCATGACATGACCTCATTTAATTATCTGTCTTCTCGGTGCCTGCACAGCCTTTTGTTTTGTGTTGTACGTAGCATTTGTTGTTGCTCTTTAACTTTGGAAAGTGTTTCAAAAGTAGCATAATTACAAAGCGTTGCTCTCTGACACATGACAGATTCAACCGCACACTCATCAATTCTTCTTTACACCGCACCCTGTCACCTTCACAATGGATTCCAAATCTTAACCGGTGACTTCACCTAGATTGGATTACCGGCTCTCCGCCCCCTTCACTGGGAAGAAAAGTACATTTCACCTTTGACCTCTGGGTTCTCTTGACAGGTGTCACACACATCAGCACCGAGTAGAGTTCAGCTTTCTGCATAGTTGTACTTCTTTCAATACCAGAGATGAGTACTTCAAGCAAGCCTAAGCTGTAACAAAACAGGTTCAAAGGCTTGGACTAAGACTAGAAAATACACAAGGAAACAATGGACTGGTGCAATTGGAATTATAAAAGTAACTGGTATTAAAAAAAGTTTAAAGATGTTGATGAAACATTTACAGATATGTTACACCTCTAATGCTAGTGCAATGGAACTGGTGAAATATTGGGAAAAAAATCTTTTTTTTGGTCATCTGCACTTTTCTTTCCATTTTACTGAACATAATTTAGGCGTTTCACCATCACACATTGCCGAGACACCAAAATAGATGATTTAAGTGATAGTTTTATATTTTAGGATAAAACACTTATTCAGATTCTTGTCAAAAAAAAATATGAAACAATCAAAGCAAAACTTGGAATAGAGACTGAAGAGTAACAAAAGCAACGCATGTAACTACAACATCCTCCAAACATCCTCAAAAGGCTCCTTGAACATTAGATTAAAACTATTTCTCAGAAATGATATAAGAAGGTGATGTTAGCCAATGTTGTGGGGACAATTTCTGATAGAAGATGGAATTATGGATTTTTTTTCATACCATTTTATCCCTTTATTTTATTAATAAATGACCATTTATAATAAATATTACAAAACTGTTTTGCAGTTATTATTCATGTTACCTGCTGTTATGTGGTTATATAAGCAATCAACCCTGCAAATTAACCCTGAGTTGTTCTGCAGATTTGTTCCAACAATCTGAGAGCAAATACAGAAATTTTGTTCCCAAAATTTACAGAAACATAAAAAAATAATAATCAAAAACCATTTAGTTTGTACATCAGAGGCCTCCTATGACAACATCTCAGAGGTGAAATCGCTCTTTTTTTATATTTGGGCTTTATAAGGTTAACCAGGTGCAGTGACCATTTAGAGTCTCAGCAGGATACTTGGGAATCAAAAAGTGAAGCCAAGGCTTTATCCATCCATCCATTATCTATACACCGCTTGATCCTCATTAGGGTCGCGGGGGGGGGCTGGAGCCTATCCCAGCTGACTCGGGCGAAGGCAGGGGACACCCTAGACAGGTCACCAGTCTGTCGCAGGGCTACATACAAAGACAAACAATCACTCTCATATTCACACCTACGGGCAATTTAGAATGATCAGCCAAGGCTTTCCACGTTACATATTTTGCACAACTTGTCAGTCATTGAGCTTTGGGGGCATTGGTAGGCAGATTTTTTCATTTTTTATTTCAGTTTTTTCTAACTTTGGACTTGGCCAGGCTAGCTGTTTCCCTTGGTTCCAGTCTTTATGTTAACCTAAGTGCTGTGCAGCTGTGCTTTATATTTAATATACAAGTTAAGAGAGTGTTTCACTTGGCTCTCTGCAAGAACGAGAATAAACGCATTTCACGAAACCGCTGCTTTTAAGCCTGGTTTAAATAAATATGTGACCAGTATCAACTTAATATACTCACCTCTGCAGTTTTCTGCTGAGTGATGCAGTAGGAGTTGCTCCGTGCTGTGTCTCGTCAGGGAGAGAGGGATGGGAGGCAGGGGGGAAGAGTGTGTGTGGGGATGTGTGCACGCATGCATGTGAGTGGGTAGGTAGGGGCTAGGGGTTGGTGGTGGTGGAGGGGGTCAGTCAGATGGAAAAACTCAAAAGACAAAAGGGTGTGTGTCTTGCCAAAACAGCGACCGCTCATCTGCTTTGGGATGGTAGGAAAGAGACAGCAGAGACGGAGACCAACAAACTGACAGCAGAAGAAGAGCAGAGAGAAGGAGGGCTGATCAAAAGGATTGCAGTCATAATGATGAGGCTTCTGACTGGATGGACGCTGTCTCCATCCAGTTTACTCTCATCAATGTCACTTCTCCTCTGACGGACATGACGCGGCATGCAGGAGATGGATGCCTCATACACTCCTGTCATCTCCAGATATTACACCACCGCTGCCTGCATAAACTCAAAGCTAACACAAATATAATAATATCTTACATACATGTGTCACATTTGTTTTTTTTGCATGCTATGTGTGTCTGCTGTGTTCAGTATAATGATTTATGGACTGCTTCATAATCTGTCATCCTAATCACATGATCTATACAAATCCTGTAAGTAAATCCTGCCTTGTTTGCAGCAACTACTGTTAGAGAAATTATCTATTCACCTACTTCTTCTGTGTCTGAACTCTGGAGCACCCACGAAAATAACAACAACTATTTCTTTTCAGACAGGATGCCAGTAACCAGATCCGTTTCTGTTGGGATGACACAACACGGTATCATGCTTCGCTCTTTCACCTGATCCTCAGATCCATGTCATTAGGGACGGATTCTGGAAATCCCCGTCACAGATCTCCCAAACTGTCATGGACACCTGGAGCCATGTCACATACCTACAGTCACACACACTTTCATGAAGTGAAAGCAGCAGCTATTAATTTGGAGCAAAAGTTTGTGCATCACTCATTACAAAATGGTATAAAGGCATGCTTTAAGGACTAATTTGGTCATATGATACATTGTATTTGGGTGGGATTGTGTCAAATGGAGAATAGTTAATTGCACTACAGCATAGTAACAGGACATAAACAACTTCATGATCCCTTCAGGCAAGCATTCAAATGAGCAATTCTAACTTCAGATCATACATTACTGTATATGCCAGTACAGTGAGGCTGTGGTCTGAAAGACTACTGTTAAATCATCATGTGATTCGTAATATAAGCAAAGCTTTAATTATTAATGGATTTATGTAGTGCTGCATTAAATGATCGTGTATTATATCACTATATGGCATTGTGTATGACCCCGGGGCCAGGGAAATTAATTCAGAACTTGTTGCAGAATTCAAAGCTGAATGTTTGTCAGTCATTTGACAGCTCATGTACTACACATGACATACTGATTATTACATTCTGTTAATAGTACACCTTATATATTTGAATAGAGCTGTGGAATTATAAACTGGTTATCATGTGGTTAAGTGCACTAGATTAGTTTTAGTTCTAAGTAGCAATGATTGGATGTGAGCGGCGTTGTCTGTTTGAGTCATGCATGTATTAGCCTATCAGTTAAACAGAAACACTGTAATTAGCTGCTATGATGCCACAAAATTTGCAATAATGCAGGAGTATTTTATGCAGTTAGCAGCATTCAGACTAAACATAACACTATTTAAGAAAAGACAAGAGGTTTCTTTGGCGTGGGGCTTGTCATTTGCCTAAAAAAATACTACATGCATAATAAAATACTATAAAAAATCTTTTTAAAAGATTTGCCAGACACTGACAGCAATGCGCAGTAAATGAAAAAGTCTTCAAAAGTGCTGAATCACTACAGTGCTTTATTATCCAGTAGACTCCTCACAGTATCAACCCAATCTGCTTGGATTTAGGCTGTTTAACTTCAACAGCCTTTCAAGAGGACATTTCCCACTTCTGATAGACACCATCAATGAAGTGTGCGCGCATAATAAAGTGCTGTTTAGCATTAGCCATTCATAGCTTCAAGTGGGAAGCATAATATCCCACGGGTCGCTTTCACTCTTAAAGCACAATAATGGCACTTTCATTTAACCCCTTAATATATGTTAATCCAAGGATGTCAATGGGTTCTCTTAACACTCATGCACAGGCCGTTAGAGGCTGAGAGGCCAGAGAGGAGTGAGCTGAACAGACAGACAAAGGCCAGCCTGAAGGACGGCCCTGATATTTGATTTAATAAGAGAGTTTTCCTTAAAACAAAGGCACATTGTTGGCTCTTGGCTCTGTGTTCTATGTTTAGTGTGTGTGTGTGTGTGTGTGTGTGTGTGTGTGTGTGTGTGTGTGTGTGTGTGTGTGTGTGTGTGTGTGTGTCGGGGGGGGTTGAAGAGGGAAGGGGCACGGTGGGGCATATAGGACTGCATGAGTTGAGCTTTTGTGTGTGTGTCAGTTTTATCCACCCACTTGCTGGTCTATGCCAGTTTGGGAGACTCCATGCCTCAAACAGCCAGCAGACGGGTTTAAAGACAGGGTGTGGAGAGGGAAAATGATGAATATTTAGGGTCCATTGAAATGAAAATCCCAGCAGCCCCTGGAGACCTGGGCTTAGGAGTCATTGCCGAAGGGATCTCCATCTGCCTGTATGCAGCTTCTTCTCCTCTCTTTATCTGTCTATCTACCTATCTATAGATAGATGCATCTATCTGCCTATTGTGTCTGTGTGTGAGAGAGGGAGCAGGTGGATTTATGTGTCTGCATTTACACGCAAATAAAAATGGTGTTGTGGTGCATACCTGCATGCATATCTAAGCATGCATCGTTGGTGTGTATGCACGAGTGTGTGTTAGTGTGTGTATTTATTGTGCTACATGTCTCATAGAGTCCTGAATGGTTCCTAGTTTTGATAGAGGCAGCCCACAAATCAGGAGTAAATCAGGACCTGAGGGCATGCCAGCTTCACTGAGGGGGAAGTGAGACATATTCAGTGAGACCAAATCAGCCTCAATCTGGCCTCAGAGAGCCCTGTACAACGCTGACCCACAACCAACAAGCAACACACTCAGAAAACACAAGTACTCTGTGTTTGTTGGTAATTGTGTCTGTAGGTGTCCAGCCCTCAGTGATGGGTGTGAAGCCTGTAGTTTAACTTTCCAAAAGTATTTAATTGCACAGTTATATTCCACTACCAACTGGTACAAACAGATGATGGTAACATTAATGAAGCAAATCAAACCTCCAAACAACTTCCCTCACTAACAGTAAACTGCCTTTACAGTAGTTTTTGTAATTGCTGCTTTTCATGCAGCTCGCTGTGCCGTGGTTTTGGTTTAAGTTCCCTCTCACTGCGGTTTTTGCACTGAAAACCAAAACAATGAATGTATACAGTATGTGGTGTAAATAAAAAATCATGAATCAGCAGCGCTCATACAAGCTGTTATCTCCGCGTCATACAAGGTCATAAAAAGTTTATTCTCACTGACGAAAGAGATACAGACAATGTTATGGGCACAAGACCATCATTCTAAAATTTTAACAAAATGTTAACCCAGACATGATGAAATGACAAGGAAACCAACCATAAAAGAGGCTTTAGATTTACTGTTTATTCAAGATTTCCCCCAATTCCTAAACACCTGCAATAATACCTGCTTTCTCTTTACAGTGTGGAGGTGTTTGCAAGAGCAGCATGTTTGCCTTAGACTGATATCTTTGTTTCTCCTCCCTTAAAACGGTGGCACAGTTTGGATGTTGACAGACTTGATACATAGAGGCCTAGTGATTGAGTTGTAAAGGATACATTTTGCTTTCAAAAGCAAACGGAGGGATAACTGGGTATGGAGGGAGATCATTATACAGCTTAGTACTTGTTTGACGGCCAACTGAACAGGTTTTGCAGTTTCTATCCAGCTGCTTTTGAGATTTCTTGGCGCCAAAGTATCAATGTATCACATCAGAACAATAATAGCCCACATCGTTAGAAGTCCATTGCTTCTCTTTAATGGCAAAAATTCAGTGTTTGCTTTCTAAGATATCATCGCAGCCTCAGTTTTACATGAAATGAATTGCAATACTTGACATACATACTTGGTGAATACCAGGGTTTTATTTAAATACCCAGGATCTGTGCAAGATGGAAATTTGAGCTGTGTGTGGTTAGCAGAATTGTTTTCCATGACTGGTGTATTTATAGCTTGTGACAAAAACAAAAAAAAAAAGAAGTAAAGGCAGTTTCTAGTCACTGTAAAATACAATATTTTAAAGGAAAACTAGAAAATAAAAGTGCTTGACTCACATAGTTACAGTGCTTCTTTCAAAAAATATAAGCTCAGTCAGTATAGGTTAAACTGGATCACTGACAATACATACATTCTGGGAGAGAATACACTTTTGGCCTTTGACTCATCAGCAGAATATAACTATCTAGGAAGACTAGGAGGCTGACAGAACACATTCCCACATTTGGTATCTTGGTAAACTAGCTGACCACTAGTTTCTCCAGGAAACTGGAGATCATTTGGAATTTTGACATGGGCGTATTACCCCTCTGATACTAAAGGGCATAGCATAACTCCTGATGCGGCAGTGCCAGTTTGTTGTTTCATTTGGGTGTCAGTGGTTTCTCAGGGAGCCAGGGGGCATGTGGTGAATCTGAAGGGCCTTGTATTTGTCTGCTACCTCTCTGCCAGACACAGGCCATCCCAGGTCATCGCCACTCCACAACCAATCTGTGTCATCACCACCACATTTTCCCACTTTCCTGACAATGTGTTACACCCCCCAAATCCGTCCTCCATCGCTTCCTACCTCCCTTCACCTCCTTCTTTCCTCTCTGCACCCACCCCCACTTTCTCCTTTCATCCATTCTCGCTCCCTCTTTTATCCTCCTCCTTCTCACCCCGCTTTATCTTTGTTATCCACTCTCCATTTCACCATGTTATTCTCTCCTATAGCCCTTTCTTCCTCTTTTTCTATCTCAACCCTGTTCCTGTCTTTATTGCTCTCCCATTTCTCTAATGCTACCCTTGCTCTCTCTCCTCACTCTAACCCTCCCATTCTCCAGTGCTCTCCTCACATCAGAAAGTGTTGGATTTTGACATCTGCCTGCAGGAGCAGTGACCCATGAAGTAATTAGAGTAGGTATCTCGCCTTCTCTTCCTCCCTCCCCTCCATCTTCTCCGCTCTCTGTCTGCTCTGAGCCTGGGATCATATAAAAAAGCTGGTTATGTTTACTCCCTGATCCATCTAATTTCTGTAACGAGGGCCAAGCCGGCCTCATCTCCTTACCGCGCCACGCTTAAGCCAAGGCGTTGGGCTGGAGAGGCGGCCCGAGCCCCCGCAGGGCACAGTGGAGCTTCAACCGCACCGCTCAGCCACGGAGACGAGACTGGGACCTAACCGGATTAACTCCCAACCAGCACAGGTGGAGGGACCCTGCTTCAAACACACACATACACACACACACTCACATGCATACATGTGCACGATGAGCAAGATGCAACTTTATGCCATTTAACGTATCATCAAAAAAAAGTGCTTGAGTGAGACATGTGTGTGATTATGTGTGTGTGTGTGTGTGTGTGTGTGTGTGTGTGTGTGTGTGTGTGTGTGTGTGTGTGTGTGTGTGTGTGTGTGTGTGTGTGTATTTGTTTGCGTGGGGGAGGGTTATGTGTGTGTGCAGAGAAATAAAAAAAAGTTTTAAAAAAAAACTTCAGCCGCTGCAATGAGATGAGAAAACACAATTATGAATTGCTCCGGAGCTTATGGCCATTGCGATGATAACTCTCAAATGCTGTGATATCAAATTGCTAAAGCATAGAAATCAACCATCCGACCCCCCATACGCACACACACACACACACACACACACACACACACACACACACACACACACACTCCCCCGACCCACAATTGAAAACCTTCGCCCCTGGATTGCAAATGTAATATTTAGGGTAAGGGTTGATGTATAATGCAACAAAGTAAAGTCTGAAGGCCATTCCAAAACATGACAGGCTCAGATGTCAAATGATTTGCTGGGCATCATTAGAGGGTTTTTCATGTCCTAATTTACAGATTATTCATTTAGGAAAGTCTTGAGGGATTTTCACTGGTTGCGTTGTTTCACTGCTGGTGGTAAACATGTTCCAATAAGCCTGATTTGTCAGTCGTACAGTATGAGTGATCCGTCCACCACAGTCATCATCATCGCTGTTAAAACTAGAAAATTACTGCTTTACTGTTTCTTTTCTAACTTAATTTTTGATGTCTGTTATAGTAAACTGAAGTAAAACTAGGTTCACTTGTATTAAGAAAAGGTAATTTTATTGCTTGTGTTCAGTAATATTCCTGTTTCCCATAATGATCACAAGTCAAATATTATTAGTTTGAAAGTATGAAATAGTCAGTGGGAAATGGACAGCAATGGACAAGCAGTTCAGGTGTAAAGTTACAAAGAAGGCCTTTTAATGAATGCATATCATGGATAAGAGAGAATCAGTGGGTATAATAATGATGCAGAAAATATGACAGGAAATTTAGTTTTAGTTTGCATTTTCACACAGGGCAATGAATTTATAATTGTTCACCTTTGCTAAAGTTATGAAGGGTTTAAAGGGAAAGGTGTACCTATTGAGGAAATAAAACAACACATTCTGTCTCTTTCTTTTTACAAGTTTAATTCAGAAATAATCATACATATTGATGTTCCAGTGAGCACAGTATAGTAATGTAACAAGGTAGGATTGGTGACCAGATGTAACCAAGTAGATTTTGTGTACAGCAAAATGTCCACTTATTCCTTCTCAAACCATTATTAGTCATGTAATTAATGGTATCTGAATAAAGGAAGATAATTATTATTTCATGAAACTCACAGTTAATGTGCATGTTGTGTACAATAAAATTATATATTTTCCTTTATTACAAACGGCAGCTGTTAATTAAGTACAGTTCACAGTGGCACTTTACTACTTTGTATCTGTGTATTGCAAAATGATTCACAAAGTTCCTCTGTGTTCCTTGATAGTGTGAAATTCTTTAAATTAGGACCCATGAAAAACGTGAACATCTATAAATAGTTCCCTCTATAAAGGCTAAATAGGCAGAATTGGGTGCTTTTGACTGGGATCCCAGAGGAGCCCAATACTTTGGTATTTTTAAAATCCACTAATTAAAACAGAAACAGAAAACAATGATATGATGTCATTAGGAGCAAAACGATTTCCAAAGTCATGAAACCTGTGAGAATTGATGAAAAATGTAACCGTAGTGTTGGCGGGGATCCAGTCGCTAGGATCCAGGTAAGTAGTTAGTTCATGGTGACTAATGTTAGCAATGTAAGCAATCTTGACATGCATATTGTGCAAACCTGAGTGTTATGAGCTAAGCTATGAGTTTCTTCAGTGGCCTAAGTCTTTTCTACTTGTGATAACATTACAATTTGTTTCAGTATCCATCCATCCACCCATCCATCATCTACACGCTGCTTGCTCCTCATTAGGGTCACGGGGGGCTGGAGTCTATCCAAGGTGACTTAGGCAGAAGGCAGGACAGGTCACCAGTCTATCACAGGGCTATATATAGAGACAATCACACTCACATTCACACCTTTGGACAATTTAGAATCACCACTTAACCTCAGCATGATTTTGGACTGTGGGATGAAATTGGACAAAACTCACATATGCACAGGGAGAACATGTAAACTCCATGCAGAAAGATCCCAGGTCCAGGCCGGGACGTGAACCAGGGATCTTCTAGCTGCAAGGCGATGGTGCTAAACACCAAGTCACTGTGCTGTATTGCATTCAGAATAAGTTTAATAATGTCATTTTACATCGTAACCATAAATGCTACAATTCAAATAGTTTCTATGAAACTATGGACAGTAAACTCTATTTAATTTTTCCATGAAGAGTGATGGAATAAACCTGAAATAAGTTGTTCCACTGAGATGTGTTAAAAAGTAAAGTTTTGTGCCTAATGTTGGTCACTTTACTTCTGTAATTCCAATGATGCTTACCTGGTTATTACATCTAAAAGTATTTAACCATTGATAACTTATGACAAAAGTTAGTAAGTACATACTTACATACGTCTTTTACTAGAATATCACAGATATGTTTAGAGGACATTACCCGCCACAGTGTCTGACAGTGTCTCCACAAATTGTTATCATGTTGGTACAAGGTGTTCTGTTCCTTCCTGCTGTGATCCAGACACAGTTTATGAAGCACTGGCAAAGCTAGCATGATGGAGTGTCTCAGTCTGTCCGTTCTTCTGCCCATCCTCCTGACAGCTTCAGGCAAAAGACATTGGCCAGAGCAAGGCCACTCTAACCCAATTGGATCATCAATTACTACTGATTAGCCTAAAAGTAGCATCTGTCCCAGGAAGCATTTAACCAATACATTCTCCATAGTGACATACGGCAGAGGAATTAACTGTCATATGTCAATGTGTTTAATAGGGCTATTGGATTTTTGACATGTTCAAAAGCTCATATTTGGCTAATGGAATGACAGAGAGAACCCAACAGGGCACCTGGCTGCTGCACCTTTGCAAGTCTGCTTTTCCATTCATGCTAAGAAAGTATGCTCCGTAAGCAGAAATGCCATATATGTTAAGCAAAATCATAAGTGAAGTTGATTTAAAGGAAGATTACACATTTACTTGTAATCCATGCGTGGAAATAGTAGTTACCAATAGTGTCATTTGAGGGAAAAAAAGTCTTCATTAAATAACAAAACTTGCAGAGCAGAATCGTATGATGGTATTTCCCTCATAAAGCAGGGAGCTTTAAGGATACCCAGGAGAATAGATGTCAGTCAAGCCCATGGAGTTGATAAAACAATCTGTCAATGTGATTTTGTGTGCATGTGTGTGCTTGCAAGCATGTGTTCGCGTTCAGCTACGTGTGTGTGTGTGTGGACACACGGAGGCGTGTTTGTGCGAGTGTGTTGGTAAAACAATCCGTCAGTGTTTTGACAGCCATGTCACATGCCAGGAATCAGTCTCGGGGGATCCTGCGATGAGAACTCCTGATTACCCCTCTATGCATGATTCCTATATTTAACCCCAGCAACCGTGACTTATGCGTAGTACAGATGAGTTGCTTTGCAAGGAAAAAACTGTTTTGCAGCAGGTGCAGAAGGTCGTACGGGGCATGAAAAAAAGTTTTCAAGGTGACACAAAGCACAGTGGTGTAGCAATGAATTCCTTTGCCATCTGTCTATCACTAAGATAAGTTGTTTGGAAACAGCATCACTCTGGCACTGAACAGTGAGTGAGTCATTTAATCAAACAAAGGTTTTAAAGATGCTGATGTGATTTTCTAAAATAGTTTTACACAGATGGGCCTTGATCTATACTATTCTAAGATATTTTGTGTCTTTTTTCTCCTGTTAATCGTGCAGGTTCCTTTGCAGAAATTATAAATACAGTTGCGTATTTCACACCTGTGATTTACACTACCCTGTAGATCTTATTTTTTTTTAATTTGTCTGCATTTATTCTTATTGTTTAACTCCACAATAGGCGTGTCAACATTTAATGAGATTGAGGCATATTTTAGTCTTGCAGCCAAATATTTTAATATTTAGTGCATGTGTGTGACCATCACCAGCCCTCCCTGAAAGCTATGCTGACATTCTTTACTAGAATTCCCTATTATGAGCCAGGGAGGGCAGTGCTACACCTCAGTGATGTGCGGGGGAAACAAAGGCTGGACAGGACGAACAGGGATAGGAACTAACAGGTGGTGCTATTACAATTGAAAAGTGTCAGATGCTGTGTTATTCCCAACTACTAATTGTCCATCAAAAAAACAAAACAAAAAAAGAGAGATTCAATGAATAAATAAATAAAGAAATGGTATTGAACACCATAATTGTGGATGTCTTGACAGAATAGAATAGATTAGGCTGGAAGAGGATACTAGTGAAAGAGAGAATGAGTTTAGTGTAGAGACTCTGGAGAGAGTCTCGGCACATTCTGGTGGGTCCCACCATCATTTGTCAACAATGGGACTCGACAGGAGCTGGCGAGACCTGATCAAACATGCAAGTGTGAAGGACCCCAAAGCCCAGAACAGCAATCACGGCAAGGCAGGGCCAAGCCAACAAGGTGCCCCTCCCCCCGGGCCACAGGAGCCACAGGGCGGCACCCCCAGAGAGCCACCGGGGCCGCCGTAAACCACGCGGACCCAGAAAACAAGAGGGAGCAGCTACCAACACCCCCAGCGTGCCAAGACTGAGCCAGGCGGCCCAGGGCACGAGGACCTACCCACCACCCAAGCCCCAACCCCACCCGCCCCAGCCCCCACCAGAATCCCCAACCCCACCCGCCCACACCCCACCCACACCCCCACCCCTAAGCGGGCCGACCGCTCCGCGCAGCCAGGAAACCAGAAACAGGGGCCGAGCAGCCCACCGAAGAGATGGCATCCAGCCCAGCACAAAGCAGGCTGCCATCAGGAGCCGGCCAGAGGAAATCGGAGCCGGGCCCCGATGCGAGTCCAGAGGGCAAAAATGGATACTGTGGTGGGGCCTGGCACCGCCGATGGTGAGGCACCCCACATACCACCCCGCACCAGGCCCCAGGCGAGCACAGCACACCCAAGGCCCCCACACCTCGCAATGCGACCCAACAACCCACCAGGACGGAGCCACCACACGCCACCAGCCAGCGCCACAGCCACAGCGCCCACCAGGACAGCCAATCCAGCCCCCGCAGCCCACCAAGAGCCACCGCACCAGCCGGGACCTGTCGGGCACGCAGGAGAACCCCCCCCAGGCCACAACCCCCAGGTCCTGGGGACCCCCCAGCCGCAGTAACACAGATGATGGTCCACCCCCGCTGCCCCATAGCCATAAGGGGGCCGGGTCCCACCAGCTAGGCCATACCAGTGAAACCCCCCATTACCCCCCTATTAATATGTTTCCCAATCCCTGACCGGAAACATTATCCCTGCACCGTGATAAGTGTAACCCTGAGTGTCATGCGGTGCATTAAAAGTGGGGAGGCTGGGCGAGGCGTCAAGGGGGCAGGCCAGAGGACCACAGAGGATGGCTACTCTGCAGCCTACCCTGACCCAAGATCCCCGAGCCATCCCAGACCTACCCCCAAGGTGTGAGTGTGTGTGGTACATTAAAAAAAAATAATTAATGCCCTGTAGATCTTAGTCTTGTATGATCAACCAATGGGCAGTTTCGTGCAAGTTATTGGAGGTCAAGTGCCTTGCTCAAGGGTATGTCTTTAGTAATTGTTAAGGGAAGGGGAGAGCATTTCTCAGCCTACAGGTTGGGAATCAAAATAGATCAGGGGCAGGTTTCTCGTGGGTCCCCTGACGACAAAAGCTCCAGTAAGTTTTCTTGAGATTTGGACCCACGATAAGGATAAATTTCTCAAATTTCAGTTACGACCTGAGAACGAGCTGATGTAGAGTATTAATGGTTCAGTAGGGGATGGACACAGTAATATAAACCCTATGTGCTGCAGAAGAAAAAAAAACTATGGTGGTTTTCTCTTCTGTGTGTTAATGGCAGTGGCAGGGTGACATAACATAACTCTTGATTTATAAGGCTATTTGAAATGCCATCGCTCGCGGGGCTGTACCCATAGAGCAGGCAGGGAGGATCGCTGACAGCTCACTGACTACAGGATGGTGAGACAGAAATGCCTGGTGTGTCTGCCTGTCGAGCGCTCCCTTCTTATCTCTCTGTCTACTATCTTTTGTTCTGTCTCATCTGGTTTGTATAGTCTTCTGCGTGTCTGTCATCTTGCTCTCCGACTGCATCTTTCTTTCATCCACTGTGGTGGTGAAGGGTCGCAGCACCATGGAATTTTTACAGCTCAAGCAGTCATACTCCTTAGCGACTATGCAGTTCAAAGGACACGCTGCTCTGGGAACCTTTGCACCAGGTGGAAACTTCTACGTTTTGTCACCAAAGAAGTTAAAGCTCTTTGGGGAAAAAATATGTGGACAGCCTAATAGATATTTATACCTCCACCTTAACCTTTCACATCATCTGCTCACCTGTCAGCTTTGGGGCGCTTTTGGAAATTTTGTAATACGTAAACCTGAGATTAGGATGATTGAATGCGACAAGTTCATATAAGCAGTTTGGGTATTGTTAGCAAAGGAATGGCTGAAATGAAGGTGGGGTGGGGGTGTAGGTTGAGGTCAAGAGCAAGTGGTGTGTGCAGGTATGAGAGTAATGTATTAAGAGGCAAACACCTGCTCAGCCCCCAGGACTGAAACATCATAGAGACAAGAGTGAAAGCAATCCTTTAATGGCAGTTCAAATGCTCTGCAATCATGATAGTGTGTGCATGGGTGGGTAGGCGTGCACTTGTTTGTCCGTGTTGTGCATGCATATTTCTGCAGAAAGCTGTCATAAAAGTATAGACAGGGGAATTTTAAAGGTCGACACATGAGAAGTTGCACCATGGGATGCCAAATCTCTGCAGCGGCTAAGACAAAAGCCCAGGTAGGGTCACCGATTGTCATGCACATTAGTGAACGTAAAGTCGATAAGATACCTGTTTGTAAGCGGGTTCGTGTTACCAAAGACATTTTGGAAACCAACTATTGTAATGCGATCACTAAAAAAATAGTAGGGAAGACAATATGATGCACGGACAGGTTTGACTTGGTGGGAACTTAGAAAGCAGCATCAGGGCTCAGGAGGGGAATTCCTGAATGAAAACAAATCCAGGTACTGTAAAACTGGGTTGGATGTTTGTAGGTATGTTTGAAGAATGTTGCCACCGTACAATGTCATTGTTGACAAGGAAGCTAAATAGTACATAAAAGAAGAAGTGAATTTTAGCAAAGGAAAGCAGATAGGAGTATCACTGCAATAGGAATGTGGCTTCTGACAGAAACTCCTGCTGTTGCACTGAAGCTCTTTGATTTCTGACATAAGATCACCAAGTCAGGTTAAGAAGTTGTCAGGTGGTCTAACCTTAAACTACAGTACTAATCCATTACTGTCTCACTTTGAATATCAGCTGCATTTAAAATCTTTATTTAATCAACTTCTCAGTCAGCAATCCCTTTTGTGATTTCATTATTTGAAGGCCTTTATACCTGTCTCACCAGTCTGACAACTGTGCCTCTTTCAGAATGTCAAATAGTTATTTGAGAGGCTTTTTGAAAGATGAAAACTGTTTTGTAAACATCAAAAGACTCTTTTGTTTCTTTTTGGTATGGACATGGTCCAGCAACCAAACCAAATATCTTTGCCTTCAGTCTGAAAGTATAGTCATAACTGGCTTGAAACTTCAGATCCTGTCATTTTCTAATTTTCTCTGCTGGCAAAAATATGAAAAAAGTGAGTAACATTTGACTGCTGACGCAATATAAAACAAAAAAAAAAAAACTCCAGTGAATATTGTCATTTTTGATAATATTGCTGACTTTCTTGGAATCTTCCAATCCAAGCATACATGGGTAAACTGCGCTTATGTTAAGTTTGTCAGAGATGCTTGTTCTGAACAAATATGAGGAAAATGCTTGAGCCCAAGACTTTGGTTTTAAGGTAGCAACCTGTGGGAACAGAGAGAACGCTGCCTGTAACAGTGACTCATGCAGTCTGCCATTTCTGTGGTTGGGCTAAATGCTCCGACCCCATCATCAGTCACCAGCAGCCCACAGATAGGCTCTCATTTTACTGTCTGAGAAATTTACCACCCTATTCACTGCTGGAGTGGCTGTAAGACTATACACTGAAAAAGAAGAGCCATGTCATTACTAAAGGAATAGACGGGTGTAGAGTGTTTTAAAGGTCTAACGCTATTAGTCGTTGGCATGCCTAAGTTTTTAATCATTGTTAAAATTTGTAGCTACAGCCAGTGATGAAAGCAAATCCCTACACAGCAAACATTATAAGGGATTTTAAATCATTTTGTCTTAGTGAAAACACTGTTAACGGATTAAGAACAGAGATGCAAATGAAACACATCCTGGATAAATATGGTGAGCATGGCTCCCATGAGTCATCACTCTCTGGGAGGTCATGTTTCAGGCAGATTAGCAATCACCTCACGAATGTCTGTTTTCCCAGTGATTAACTGCTTTAGTCTTTGACCTTACTGAGTTTAAGAAACCTACGTGATCTCTCCCCACTAGCTTGAATTTACACAAATAAACCTCTTTTTCTGGGTGTGTGTCTTTGGGGAAACTTAACCCATCCACACCACATAGAGACCCAAATAATATCAACTCTGACTTCTTAGCTTGTGGCCCTCCCAAATCTTCTTGTATCCAAACATCTCTCCCCCTTCTCTTTCTCTTTAAACACACGGCCCTGTTATCACCCTTGCTTCCTCTTTCCTCCTCCTCACTCCCTCCTCTCTTTTTTTTCAAAGCATGAGAACGGGGCTGGAGCGATTAAGGAATCCTAGCCCTGGCTAATCACCCCGGACTGGAGCACTTCCGCTGCGCTGATTACCGAGGAAACCATTAAGGAGAAGAAAGTGCCTGGATCTTTCATCCTGGTCGGTCGGGCTCAGGGGAGGTCAGAGAGGGGTGTGTTTGATAGGCCATTTACCCTTCCTGTTCTTATTATTGCAGCATTTCCTCTATCTGGACTCAACACAAATGCAGCAAGCGGACTCTGGGCCTGTCTTACCCTCCCTCCCAAAGAGCTGTAATCATTGCCATACTGGCATCCCAGACTCACTGGTACATATGCAAGGCACCACGTTGATCTGCAGTCACACACATACATAAATGAACACATGCACCCCTCATCACACAGTCCCTTCAGCTTCACACCCTCACTCACACACTGGTACCTTGGGTTCATTTCAGATTTTTTCCTCCCCCACCTCCATCAATACAAGGTGTAGTTGTGCAGCAGTGACCCTGGTAGAAATAGGATACACACATATACAAGTAGTGCCCCTTCCTCAGTTATTTTCCATCCCCCTTCCCGAAAAAACAAAAACCAGTGTATTTGCGTGTACCAGGCCCTCATGGGTACTGTCACAGATGGTGCTAATGACGTGTGCCCCAGCAGAGGCAGCGCCCTCGTTCGCGCTAGACTTGTGACATATGCTCAGTAGCAGGGCCATCAGCGGAGCACAGCAGCCCCCAGTGTCCGAGAGGCACCCCAGTAACCCCTCTACCACAGCGACACAATGACAGAGACAGACCCTAAACAAACACAGAGCCTGGCTCGGCCTCTTACTCCCTCTTCATTGTATTTCAATCTGTTTCTTTCTCAGTCTCCCCCTCCCACTGTCTCTTCCTGTCTCTCCCTGTTACTTCTCCCTCCCCTATGTTGTTCATCCCTCCTCTGCCTTTTCCCCTAATGTCCCCACTGAGCCTGACTTGATGGATGACCCTTTGCTTTAGCGATTATGGTCCCCGTGGGGGCCCCTTCTCTCCTCTGTAGGAATCCAGGTATGGCAGAGTGACAGAGCAAGTTCAGGCCGCCGCCTGCCTCAGAGTGTAAGCGTGCTCATAGAAGATATCTGGGAGATTCGTATAGAAGGGTGACAGGACATATCAGCCGAATGGAGTCTCATGGTCGGTAATAGGCAGAGCACTATCTCGTTGCTGTGTCCTGTGGTCTTTCCCTCCACCCAACCCGCTTGTGCCCATGTGGTTGATGGTCTGAGATGAGACCAGATGTTTTGCGATGTTTTGGTTTTATTTCTCCTCCAGGTTTTATAAAGGTTCATCTACTAGATGGCAATATAAAAAAGCAAAGTTAAAGCTGAAATTTGTAAATTGCATTCAAGAGATTATTACATTTGATACTCACTTACATAATCTCCCATAATTATCTTGGTAATTTCCATACATTTCAATACAGTATGTTCTTACAATATCTAAAGGTGACACCAATTCACTGACACTTTAACAAAAAGCCTCAGAACGGGGGAATTCCTTGAACATGAGGGCAACCGAAAAAACCATTGGTTGTCATTATCTCTGCAACCCAACCTGCTCAGTGTTACTGTAACTCCACACTGATGCACTATGGGTATGAATAAGTCACCAAGAGACTTTTTGTACTGTATAGTGATGCCACACTGGCCTTTTGTATAACTGCATTCCTTCAAAAATTTGTAAAAATGCTAAAAGGTAGCTGTAGACAAATTACCAAATTACACTGGAGCCCCTTGGGGGAGACAATCTGGAATCAGTCGAAAGTGTTGGAGTAAAAACACTGTGTCATGTTTCTGTAACCAAGAAGATGTAACCATAGACGCCTTTTGTTCAAGATGAAGCAAAAAGCCAGTTGTCTCACCATTTGTTTAGAGGGGATGTTTAGTTGATGAGCTCATGCTGAGATTCCCTTTTCCATGTAAATGGATTAGCTATGGGATGGGTACAGTAATTCTAACTCAGCAATAACAGACAAACATGAGTACTTGCATATGCATGCACAGCAAGCAGAGCAGAAGAAAGTTTGGAGGGAAATTGTTAACATTGATAATTGTTCATTTAATCTCAGTTGCTTAAATTATTTATTGTTAGTTGTGCATTTTCAAAGGACCATGCTTTGCCTTTGGTCTTAGAGTAGTGTTGCACTGACAAGAAACAAAATGTGATGATCAACACCAAACAACAAACAAGTGACATTTGGAAATCAATATATCTGGCAAATTACAGCGTTAATGAATCTGTGCATGTGAACTTTAAAAGTCTGAAAGAAATGTACAAAGGAACAGTTCTTTTGCAATTGATAGAGTCCCTGCAAGCAAAGGCATTCAGTTTTTCACTTTAGGACATGTGCGCCCATCCAGACTTAATAAATATACAATCTGAAGCACATGGATTACCAGGAATTGGGCACTTTTCTTGTTCCAGATGGTTATTCTTTCTCTAGCTTTGTTGTTTTCTCATTAGTACTTGTGTTTACTTCAGAGATAAAAGACCGGGTTGACTCACAACACAACAAATATAGAGGGCTAAATCAAGAAACAGCACAATCAAGCCTTATAAGCAAAATTAAAAACATATAAAGATGAAGTAATAGTTGAGATTTTGTAATAATTATAGAAACAAACAAATTGTAGCAACAAATTCACATTACACAGTCTTGTGATATTACACAGGTAGTAATATAAATGGTTAAAATTTGCTCTTTCTGTCAGTTGTCTTGGCTTATGTAATCTGTAGTATAGCATACTATTGTTCAAAGGTAATATGAGAGAAAAAAATGAAAAAAATATACAACATTACCTAACAAGGTCAGCACAGTGTCAAGAGAGATACCCAACAAGTTTTCCAGCACAAAATATTCAGGCTTTTGCCTGCACTTCTTCCAATGAACATGTCATATATCACGTGAAACTGTGGGAAAGTGGAAGGTTTTGAACCATTTTGGCATTTTGGTATTTTGCATAAAAATAGGATTTGTACAAAGTTTTCCTTCAGTGGCGGCTTTGTTTGACCATGGAAACACAGCCTCTCTCTTTCATTCCTTTAACTATCTACTTGAAAATTTCTGAGTTTTAATATTTGCAGAAATCCAAAAACCTGAGGATATCCAAGTCTTTAACGGTGACTGAAATAGGTGTGTTTGTACTTCTGTTCATTTTCCCCCCAGTTTTGCAAACTGTCTGTTGGTTTGTGTACAAAGCACAGAGATGATCATAAACAAGCAAGAGGCTGTTTGCTGTAAACTGCAGTAAAATCCCAGCCTAGATACATATCCTGAATGAACTCCATATATGCCCAAAGATTGCTCCTACAACCTGAAAAATACTGGATTATCCCACATGTCATCTGGAATAAGGTCTGGTTCAATATATTCAAATGGAATATTCTATTTAAATGACTAGTACCTAATTGGAAATATTGTCATTTTAGGAATAACTATGGAATAATAGTGTGCATGTAAGCTGAAACACTGGCACTCTTTGCTGGCACATTTTTGTGATTTCTGTTTTTAAAGATATGACACAGATGGTGATTCTTGACTCTTTTTCATCACAGTGACTTTAGGGCAGAGAAGAATTATTCAGATCCCTTACAAAGGTACTAAGACGATCATGTAAAACTTACTTAAATCCTGCATCAGTGTCCTGAGCAACACGTACTTCAAGTATTTAATCAAAAGCAGAAAAATTACCCCAAACAGACATGTTAGTACATCTTACCCTAGTCCATTGTCAATAAAAATGAGTATGAGTAGTATTTTACTGTTTTAGCATATAAAGGAGGACCTCATCTACTGCAGTTAGTCTACTGATTCTCAACAAACAAATTTGATGGCCATGATATGATTATGATTCAGAAAGAAGGAAGGCAGTTTTTCATATTTTTTTCTTATCTTATTGTAGTGTTTTTTTTTTATGAATTATCAGACTATTCTACCTCTCTGGCCCCGAAACAGTTATCCAAATGAGTCCTGTGAAGTGTCAGGTAATGTCCTTTTTCTTTGTCACAGTTTCTGATATATGGAAATGTGGGTTTTTTTGTTCCTGTTCTTTTTTTGAGCATTCACAAATCATAATAATTGGGATCGAATATGTTGATTTTCAACACTGCAGTTTGTACGGTTTTAGGTAAAACTTGCATGTAAAAATGACTAGTAAAATAAATGTAGTCAAGTAAAATGTTTATTATTTTCCTCTGAATTGCAATGGAAAATCCAAATCTAAAGTAGGTGAACTATTTAAGCAAAGTTCATGCCTTAATATTAATAGCATTAAAAGGAGCACAGTACATTTAATAATGTCCATTTACTACTATAGGCAGCTATAGCTGAGTTTTTCACTGACTCCAACAGATAAATACAGATACAGCATTTCATTTGCCTGCCTAAATGAAAGTCTTTTGAGTTCAACCATCATAAAAGGAAAACTGTCCACATTAAGGTTATGTCAGTAAACCGAGACAAATCCAAACACAAAAAGATACGAATGAAATTCAGTTGGGATGGGTAGAATGGGTTGAATTTGTGCGACTGTCATGAAGATATTTTCTATTTAATTTTCTCCAAACAAAGAATCATCCGATTCTGGATGTTTGCATGCTCATGTTTACAAGCATGGGGGATTTAAATTCCAGATCTGCAAAAAATCAATGAAAAGAAAGAAATAAAGAGGCAAATGTAAATTGCGCTGACAGTATAAAAAAAAAAACTGCGACGGTGGTCTTAAGTGGTCATCTTTTTTTTTTCTACTTAACCATAATGAACACCATGTGAAGAACCTCTGGTTCCACAGACAAAGCAGAGGGCTGAATAAAAAAGAGGAAAGAAGAGGTACCATATTTATGTTTCCCAAAGAGCTCACATCCGGAGATAATCTGCTGTATCCTTAGATAATCTTTAGTAGCTTATACACACCGGCTGAGCAGTAATTAATGGCAGGGAAGCAATGGCATGGTGACCCAGGGATGTTTGTCCTATCAAAGTGTAGACTGTTGATTAGCACGACCTGCAGCCAGTCACATGTTTTACTCCTGACTTAATGTTGGTTCAGCTCAAGAGACATACCAGACGACCAGCTCTCACAGAGAACATTTTTTGAAATATATAAAAACACATATTTAAGCATATATACTACCGTTCAAAAGTTTGGGGTCACTTAGAAATGTCCTTATTTTTGAAAGAAAAACTTTTTTTTAATGACGATAACATTAAATTAATCAGAAATACAGTCTAGACATTGTTAAAGTGGTAAATAACTGTTATAGCTGGAAATGGCTGATTTTTAATGGAATATCTACATAGGGGTACAGAGGAACATTTCCAGTAACCATCACTCCTGTGTTCTAATGCTACATTGTGTTAGCTAGTGGTGTTGAAAGGCTAACTGATGATTAGAAAACCCTTGTACAGTTATGTTAGCACATGAATAAAAGTATGAGTTTTGCCTGGATGACCTCAAACTTTTGAACGGTAGTGTATATACCTTTTTATGCATACTGTTTTTTTTCCCTGCAGTAGTGTTCCTTTTCAACAAGGCCAGAGACGCCCAGTGACATTGCTCCTCTCCTCCCACCATAGACATCGACTCTATTACTACATTAATATACAGCTTAAATAGGATTATTATTATCCTCATGCACATCTCAAGGTCTTATTTACAGTACATACTATGTAACCATGTAGCCTTGTATATTCTCAGGTGACCAATTTGCACATTCTTGCACACAGGAAATCTTTGTTACTTTTTGTGATTTAAAAACCCTTGATTACACTTACTGCTAATTTAACTTATAAAACTGCTTCTTATTTATCTTGTAACACTTAATACCTACAACTAGCAACACTTTTTAACCTATGTGTTAGTGTTTACTGTTGTGCACTGAAACACTGAATCAAATTCCTTGTATGTGGAAAAACCTACTGGGTAGTAAAACCTTCATAATGCTGATTCTAATAGCTTCTGTCAAGATAATGCTTCCCATGTGAATATTAATTCAGTTATGAGTTACAATTATCTGTGAGTGTACTGATCTTACATACTTTATAAAACTATCTAAGAGCAAATAACCCGTAAGCCTAATAAAAACACATGAGATTAGACACTACTATGCAACTTACATGTTCTGGATATTATGTGTAATTTGGTTTCATCACAAATTAAAACAAAATCCTGACAGACTTTTCTGACTTGTGAGTAAACCATCTCACATCTAACAGTTTGTGCAGCTGCAGCACATAAATTCACTAATTTCTGATATCACTTGTGCCATAAAACTTCAGTATATAAACCGGAGAAGTACTGCCAGAGCTCCACAGTTTGAATTTATGTTCATCCCACCACTGTGAGATGTGTGGGAAATCTCCACTGCAGCTCTCTGTCATGTCGGCTTCAGTGTCCGGCCTTGTCATTTTTCACCACATCGCCAACACTGCGGTGGAAGGCAAGAGGACATGTGTGTTTGTGTGAAAAGCACACCTGGCAGAAAAGGAGACCTACAATCCCACCCCTCCACCAGCCCGACCTTAAAACCCCCAATTCCTCTTTCTCCGCCTCCCATCCCACCTTCTTCCCTTCCCTCTGCCCCAGGCCCTGAGGGCAGACATCGATATGTGTCTGGGGCTGGTGATGTCACTGTTGGCAACCTGAGGTTCTGGAGTTCAGAAGAGAGAAGTGGAAGAACTATCTCACCTTGTTTACAATGAATGCAGACTCTGCTATAAGTACGTGAATGCAGAAATAATTTCTGTACACAGGTCATGTATTGTAAATAGCTTGTGGTCAAGACTTTTATCATTTGCTTTGGCTTGAAATTCATATAATTGCACTGGTATAAAATGTTCTTTGCAGCCCTCACCTTTTATGGATTTTCTTTTTTTAATTTACTCCAACAGTTGGGATGATGAGAGGAGCCTGGTGGAAAAAAATGCAAGCAAACAAAACTTAATAGAGACCAGGAAGGACATGTGTTTCCAAAGGTGGGGATTAAATTGTCGAGACAAACTATAAAAGGAAGAATCTAAAAGAACATGACCAGAAATTAAATTGTATGTGAGAATTTAGAGCTCCAATATCGACAAACTCTTACCTGTAGAAGAAAGGGTAGAAAATGTGTGCATTTTGCTGTGTTTTCTTTGAGATATTGAAAAGTTACAGCAACGTTGATGGTTAATCAGTTCAAGAAAGCTCAAAGGGTGCACCCTCCCTGAGAAGAATCCCAAAGAGATACCGTATGTGGTTTCCATGTATATCCTCCATATGTAAACACAGACATGTAGACAAACAGCCCCACAATGCCCAAGATGCTTCATGTGGCTGGATCAATTTTTCAGGATTTAGGCCTTGTTCTGTACAGTTGAGTGAAGACATGCAAGAGAAGACAGCAGAGCACATGTCATGGAAGTCAGTCTGGATGAAAAGGCTTGTCTCTCCTTCCCCAGTCAAGTCATCATACTGTGCAGTCAAGCTGCAGAAGTTTACAGATTTTAAAAGTCTTGACATTGTCCCATCAATTATGGGACACTGATGTCACGGGCCTCTCTGAGTCTCTGGGAATACTTTCAATATATGCAGTCAAAGTCAGAACAGTCAAAACACATTCTAAGCGCATCTTTGACATCCTCACTTTTTCCATAGAAGTGTCAGCAGCTCTGCTAGACACGGTTCTGTGTGGGAGAGAGAGCAGGAGAGAACGTGTGTGTTGTGTGTGCATGTGTGGTGATTAACAGTCCCTTCTCTATGTCAGATAAAAGCATGAGAAATGGTATGAAGCAAAAAAAAGGGCGTCTCCCTCACCAGTTGCAGCTTCAGTTATCTGATCGATACCATGCAATTACAGAGATTTATGTCGCTCAGCATTCCAGGGTAAGTTCATCTCACAGCCACCTGTGGAAATATGATCTGTTTTCAACTCATCTAACACAGGGAGAGGAGAGGAGAGGAGAGGAGAGGAGAGGAGAGGAGAGGAGAGGAGAGGAGAGGAGAGGAGAGGAGAGGAGAGGAGAGAATAGGAGAGGAGAGTGATTTTATCTGAGTTTCCTCCGCATGTACATCTAAGCACACTTGTTCTTCAGGATATAGCAAAACAGAACCACTTTACGGTATGCCATCCACTATGCATTTCCAGGATAACATATCATTATGCTGTGACTGATGGGGTGTAACTGTGTCTTCTGGTTAGGTCACCTGTGATAGGTATCTCACAAACCCATTGTTTCAAGTGTGACTGAAGCATTCAGGTTAAATAGGGTTTGGAATCTTTCCTGTCTGGTTGGTCATCGTCAAACTTCAAGAGTATTCTGACACTAATATTCACGTTATACAGTGTAAGAGGCCACGATCTTGTATTTAGCTGCAGATAAACTGGTAGAACAAAAGAGTGGATAAGATTCACCACTTAGGACATATTTCAGTGTGAATCTGCATTGCAGTATTTGTCCAAAAAAGATGAAGTTTGGAACAATAACTTATTCAATAATCATCTTGGGTGATACTTTGGTATACTTATTACTTCGCCAAGGAACGTGGCGGAGTTTTGTGACGTTTGTCCTTCCGTCTGTCTGTCTGTCTGTCTGTTTGCAACATAACTCAAAAATTGACTAACGGATGGACAAAATTTTCAGGGAAAGTCAGAAATAACACAAGGACCAAGTGATCAGATTTTGGCAGTGATGCGGCTTATAGTCTGGATCCATGGATTTGTCAAAGATTTCTGTATCATAAGGGCACAGCATCAATTGTAGCTATGACAACAAGTGAATGCTACGGCAGCTGCCTGCTGACGATCAAGATTGCAATCCTACTACAAATCCACCATTGCGGACTTATCCGTGGGAAATCATACAAGGAACTATTGATTAAATGTGAGGGTGTTTCCGAGTTCCATCAATTCCCGCCACCTGCTACATATTTAGGACACGCAATTCGGTATCTGTACATAACGTACATATGCATAACATACGCTTGTGCTCAGCGCAAGGTCATTTTGTTTGTGGGTACATCTATATTAAATGGACACATTCTACGTTGTCGTAATTTCTGCCACAATTTTTTTCAAGATTCCAGCCATTGGAAATGATACGACGGAGCAGCCTTGGTGGAGGACTGCGCTCTCTGAGTGCTTTTCTTGTTTGTTATTTCTGAGCTACCTTAGCTGGATCGATTCATCTTTACAAGTTACATTTACTACATTACATGTACTTAAGTAAATTTTACTTGTTGGAGTAATTTTATTGCAGCTTTTAATTTGCTTTAGGTATAAATAAATTTAAGGAAAAAATGTTCCGTTGCATTTGTATACATTCATCAGCTACTTGTGCTGTTTTGTTATACAATGCATTCATGTACATTCGGTCAAGAGGATGGTGATCCCCAGTCAGCTGGCACTTTGTTATTGTATTGAAGCCACACCTCATCATGAATCTGCTCACAGAAGAATAATAGGTGAAGCTATAGCTTGCGATTCAGATGATTATGTTTTATAGCTGTCTGAATTTGCCTTTGAAACAGCGTTGGCAGCTCGTACTAAAAGGGCATGTACAGGGTGCAGTGAGCGAGTGAGTGAATGCTCTGAGGTCAGCGCATCAGAGAACGGTGCTGACACTAAACAGAGAGTGCAAAGTGCATCTGTTGCGTTAACGCTAACATGGTTCATATGATACGCACATAACACATCATGCTTCAGAGCTACTACTAATGCAATCAGCTAAAAAAGGGGATAAAGTGAATACATTTGTAATTAACAGGTAATTTACAATGAAACATTACCTCCTTATCTCCTACTGGGCTCAGGAAAAAGGTGGCTGTTTTTTGTCTTTACCAGATTTCTTGCTACTCAAGCAGGCTTTTCAGGAATTCATTTTGTACTTTAACACTAGAAGTTCCAGAGCTGAGCAATGAACTACTTAGTTTTTTATTAAAATCACAACACTTTTGCTTGAGTAAAATGTTTAACCACTCTACCTTAAGGTTGGACAACAAAGATCAAAAACGGAAAATCATCAGAGCAACAGAAGTAGTCTTTGTTCTGAGGATAGTTTGTCCAAAATTTGTGAACACTCCTCGTTGAAATATGTGACGAGCAAACTAATCATCACATTTAAAGTTAAAGGAGTTTATATATTTACCAAGTCAGGTAGTAAAAGTTGCATTTACTCCATTAAATGTATTTTAATATTCTTTTTTCTTTCTTCTCAAAATTGGAGTTAGGAGCCTCACAAGGCTTTTATATAATAGTGTTGTATTGAAGTTACTGTATTCCTGAACTCAATGTGATCTACTGGTAACAAATCTGTCAAGGAAGCACTATAGGTTGGAATGGTTGTACACCTGGATCTGGACATCCATCCTTATACTGAATCAGAGCAGCAGCTGAAATCCAACAACATCCGTCACAGCCAGGCAGAGCAGCTACAGCTGTGCTCACAACCAGCAGCTGCATATTGTCTGAGATCGGCCTTTTAAAATGAGTAACGAGCACTAAATGCATTACGTGAAGTGTCACATCATGTCTTGTGTCTGCAGAGTATTTCCCTTAACTGTCAGCGGATTATAACAGGACTGGACCAACAAATCAACTGCTCATTAGGTTCAGGAGGAATGCAAAACTTATTGCAAAAGAACACAAAGGTATTGTGGAGTAACATATTATATCGGAAAGCAATGCAAATCTTATTGCAAGGTAACATTTGAGTACATTCATCACATTTCTTTGTGCATTGATGTGTATAATGTTAAGAGGTTTGTCGGCTGATCCCAGGTCTGCTGGTGCTTTGTTATCATACTGCAGCCACACCCACCTCCTGACTTTGTTTAAAGCAGAATAAAGGCTGAAGTTACAGCGGGAGATTTAGATGAGCCTCTCATTGGAGGCCTCACTGTTTTCTTTTGGGCTGTCAAAGAACACCAGCAGTTAACATTAACTATCCACAGCTCCAGGTGCAGCAGGTTTCAGCTGGTCGGAGGTCAGTATATCACATAAATGCACTGAGACTGAACTGGCAGAGAGCAGCAAGCGTGTTTCCTGTGTTAACGCTAATAAATTTTAGAATATACACTACTGTTCAAAAGTTTGGCATCACTTAGAAACGTCCTTATTTTTGAAAGAAAATCTTTTTTTCCAAGGAAGATAACATTACATTAATCAGAAATACAGTCTAGACACTCTTTAATGTGGTAAAATGACTATTCTAGCTGGAAATGGCTGATTTTTAATGGAATATCTACATAGGGATACAGAGGAACATTTCCAGCAACCATCAGTCCTGTGTTCTAATGCTACATTGTGTTAGGTAATGGTGTTGAAAAGCTAATAGATGATTAGAAAACCTTTGTGCAATTATGTTAGCGCATGAATAAAAGTGAGTTTTCATGGAAAATGAGAAATTGCCTGGGTGACCCCAAACTTTTGAATGGTAGTGTATATACAAACATCATGTATTATCATATTTATCATACTTCAACTACATACTCCTGCGGTCAAACTGTGCATTTTTGCAGCTGTATCACTAAGTCATCATTGGTAAATGATTTGCTGATTCATTTCCAGAACACAACAGAATGCAATAAAGGCAGCAACTAACAAAGAATGCAACTGAAAACGTCTTAGGGATAGAAGGAGTACAATACTAATGTAACATTCATGTGAGAATGTTGCGATCACACTTTAAAGATCCTGGTTGTAGTAATTTTCTATTTGCCACAAGATGATGATGTGCTGTTCTTTTCCTGAGGAGGAGCTCTGTTGTTGAGAGGATGTCTGTCATAACGGCATAAAATCTAAGAAGTGCGACAAGACCACAGTTTAAACTAAATTTTTCTTGACAAACTTACTAAAGTAGGTTTTTCAGCAGTTAATAGATTTGATGCTTGACTACTACCAATTCTATTTGAGTATTTGTTTTCCAAAGAAATAGTACTTTTGTTGAATACAGTTTCTGTGCATTTTTAAACCACTGTGTTGTGGCTCAGTAATATGACTTCAAACATGGTTATTGCGGTAGAGGAAAGATGGAAAATTTTAATGGTGTCTGCATCTACCCTGTAAAGAAATAGATGTTCTCTCCTAAACACTTCATGATATTCTGAAGATAAATGTTGTCTCTGGTCAGTGGAGGTGCCCCCGAGGCAGCAGGTCATGCACTGTGAATGATAAGTTCCTGTTTTAAGGCTTATCCACTGAGGCGCTTCCTGCTCTATACATGGCAACAGTGATTCTGGTTCCACTACATGGGCTCTGTAGGAATCCTCATGGTTGTGTAGCTCCACAGATCTGGCTGTGAGGGCCTCTTACATTCATAGCTTGCACAGAGGATGGATTGATATCAATTCTACCGTTTCTATCCTTTTATCTCCTCTTTTCTGCTGTCCTCTTTGTTTTGTCCTTCACCGATTTTGTTCTTTTTCTCTCTGTCTTTCCTTCCTTCATAATGACTCATACAGAAGGAATGAGTAAAACTCTTCAGTCCCCTCCAGCTGTCATCCACTCCATTTTACAGACAAGCTTTATAGCTACGATTTTTCGCTCTTGCAGAGGACTGTATTGTACTGCTAAGACAGTAGACGGCGAGCCTAAACGGCCTTGTTTTGCCCCGATACACTGTTAGTAATTCAGTCCAGATAGGTCCTGTCAAAGCAGTTTTGCTGTGTAATTAACTGAAGTGCTCAAGTTTGCTCAGATTCATTTGCAAAAGGTCAAAGCATCAGACTTTGCTCCAGATCCAAAGGGAATTATGGTCAGAGTAATTTTACTCTCAGTAAACAAAATGATCTGTCAAAGCTTTAAGAAGCCATCTCCCCAACAATAAAACATAACCTTCAGCTGCACAGAGAAGTGGTGTTTGTCTGTTTTTTTATTGCTACCTCAAACTGAATTGGACTGAAAAGGCCACCAAATCCAAACAAGGTCCTAAACCAACTTTGGCGATTTTTCTTATTTGGGTTTGAAAGGGGAATTTAAGTGTCATCTTTATTCAAAGGCTTTTCTGCATTACACGAAGAAAAATGTCTGAGAGAGACACACATACACACTGTTTCAGATGTCGTGAGTGGAAAATTTCACTGTAATAAATTACCACCACTGACACGCTAAAAGGCTTTGTGGATCTGTCATATTCAAACGTTTCAGCAGACAATAGCATTGGTACATGATGACACAGCTTAGGTCAAACCTTTCCAGACCTGGTAACTGTATCTCTTATTTTCTCTCCCGGCAGAGCTTTTTAACTGGATTTACTGCAATGTGATAGGAGCAGGCATTGAGTGTGGAGATGGTGGTTTGTGGTGTGCTTATGTCTAACTGTTCATGAGAAAATGTGTGTCACTGTGCTTGCATGAGCGTCTCTTCATTTGTGCATATGCGGACGCACTAGTGTGTTTGGGGAAGAGATCAGATGTTTGCCTGGTCCATCACTGGGATGGTGGAGGAGCAGAGGATGCTGGGATATGCCCGGCCCGAGGGGATCCTCTTGTGTGCTGAATGGAATTGAGGAATGCCACCATAGACAAACATGCTGCAAGCTATGAAACAGCCGCCGTACAACTGAAATCAACACTGTGCATCCCTGCTATCCAGCACAAAAGGGAAGTCAATCCAAGAAACTAAAGGAGAGAGAGAAGGAACGAGAGAGGGGAGGAAAGAAAGAAAAACAAACATTACAAGGGTGCCTCAGTGTAGCCAAAAGGGGTTTCAATGTAATGTCACAGCAATGCTTAATATGTAGCACAGCATGTAATGAGTTGATGTAATAATAACAAGATCTATGCATAGTCTTACGAGACACGTGCGGTCAAGCCCATGTCACTACCATGCAAACCAGAAACTCGTTTAACTAAATTTGAAAATATTTCTTCAAATACTAGTAAAGCTGTGAAATGCAAGAGGCTTTTTAGACTACTTCCATTCACTTCTATCTTTCCTATCTCTGATATCCAAACTATTTCTTTCTTTTCTGTGCAGTTATACGATAAAATGGTATCAAGATGGCGTGTGAAGTTGTGCTGCACCAATCTGCCTCCAACTGAAGGGACTTTCTTAATCATTCTCTCTTACCTGTTAGATAGTCAACAGAAGAATGACAGATACAGTCCTGCAAAAGAGTCTTTTCAGGAGACATGGAAATTAATGGGTTGGTTGGCCATATATTACAAATTTACACAAGTGTTCTTAAGTAAAACAGTGAACTACACATTGCTCTAAATGTATGTGAATTAAAAAGTAAAATGCTTTGGACAAAAGCTAATGCTATTTTTTCTTAAAAAATGAACAATATACATGAGATTTGCTTGTCCTTGAAGAAGCTTTAGAAACTTTCCAAGAACAACAGTATAAGTTTCACGAACCAGTTTTCTTCCACGTTTTCTAAACATTTCTATATTTTATGATATACCACATTTATTCCATAAGGTCCATCAATACATTTCATATTGTTAGACCAAATATTATCCTTGCTGAAGGCAATTTTACTGTATAAACTGATGTGGAATAATTCCTGATGGACGATTAATATATTGAGTTTCCAGTCGTGTGTGTATGATGAAAGGCTCGAGCACTCCAAAAGTCCTTGAATAATTTCATAAAGAAGCAGCATGCTTCTAAGCACGGCTTATGGACTTGTTGCATACGCAGAAATCAAAGCCTTGAGATAACAGTGCTAGAGGAGCTCTCTGGTTTGAGGTCTTTCTCAATGTTGTCTTCCGTATTCGGTTTGTGTAGAACACCCACAATTCAAAAAGCTTCTTGCTCGGCAAGGGGTTTATGAAGTGAGGGAGCTTTTTCTTTTCCACATTTAGGCAGACAGCATTTTCATATTCGCGCGTGAGGATCACCAACGTTGGCTGACAATTGTCACTCATGTACTTTCTAATAATTTGGGCATGCTTGGTGGGATATTAAGCAGGCTTACAGGCATGTAAGACGAAACGATTTGAACTCGTGTTGTGATGGAAGCCGTGCATGTGTGCGGGAATGTAATTGATTTATTTATTTTATGACAAGGATGCAAAGCAAGTGTGAGATTTGCTACTGTAATGCGGATTCAGAGAGAGACAGAGAGACAGAGAGCCATTGTAGGATGAAGGTGGGGGAAGGTAGCCCTTGCAATCCTTCCAAACCTTCCAAGAACGTTGATAAGCAGATCCCTGAAATGAAATCTTTCTCAGCACCCGGCTGGATCTGCCCCTAATCGTTTTATTTACAGTCACTATAAAAGACGCCTCCCTTTTAATGGTGCACTGAAATAATAGGCAACCGAGGAACAATCGGTACAGTCCTAAGCGCATTCCCCCCTTCCATTTTCACATTAGGCTAATTGAGGCGAGGGGAAGGATATAAAGACATCAGTTGGATGAAATGAGTGTAATTGGAGAATAATGTAGTTAGTTTGCTCTAATCTTCTGCATAATATTAAAATGTTCTCAATGCACCCCAGCTGCAAGCAATCACCCCGCTCTGAGGGAAAACCTGGGCGACACTGTTTGGAGTAAGGAAGGATTGTGTGAGTGAGAGATTGAGGAAGAGATGCATTATAGTGCAGGAAAAGGAGAGCAGGAGAAACAACTGGAGGCTTCAGTGGGAAGTCCAAGAAACTGTCTATGAAGGCCTTTGCCCAGATAAACTGAGCCTTCCTCTATCTTTTTCCTGTCATGGAAAAGCAATCCTTGCACCCTGCTGACAGCTGGCTAATTTGTACTGGGGGCTTGTTGGATGCCAAGACTGGTTATGGTGCTGTTGAAATCAGGAACAGTAGGGTCCAAAACTGTCAGCATGGGTTTCAGAGGTTCATTTTCTCCATGCTGAGTATAGCCTGGTACAGCCTGACTGTTTTTTTTTTTTTCTGTTGCCAAAACGCATCCTACAGCACACCAGCTTACAATGCAACTAAATTTCCAAAGCACTCAGGTGCATTTTGAGAATTAATACATTTTCACAGAGACTGGAGTAGAATGACATGCTTTGTGTACACAGTGAATCATCATCTGAAAGGATTAAAGATCTTCTTGGGGTGCAAAAACATCTTCAGCTCCATCTATTCAATTCTGTGCAACTGTAATGGGTGTGAGATTGGAAATTGAGAGGTCATCAGTCACTCTGTTCAATATGGCCTCTTATACCTCTTTAGTTTAAAAAAAAATGACTGTTGCCTCAAATGCCTCCAATGCCAAGCCAAGCGGGCTAAATGAAGTTTTGATCATCCCTCTCTATACAATTAGGGCTGTAGGGAAGTTATAGTGTGAGCAGTCACAGCAGTAGCCTCACAGTGGAATTAAGAGTGAGGTTTATTAGTCCCCCTTTGGCTTAGCCTTGTCTGTGATTTCAAGGCAAAAAAAAAAAAAAAACTCGCTCTGAGGCGCCTCTTTAACTGGTGTTATTGTGCAAGAAAATTGTCATTAGACAGTGGAACAAATAACCTCGAAACGTCATGGGTGTCTTCGCAAGGGATCTAAAACAACAACAAAGAATTAATCAAATTAAAGGAAGCCTTGTTATGTGATTTCAATTTAATTTCCACAACCAAGCCTTCTATTTTGTGTTTGACAAAACCTAAAAAGGGCAAGTCACAGTTTAGGGGCTCAGTAACAGTTTTATATTAGTGAAGAATTATCAATCCTTTAAGCTAATTTGGATAGGTTGGGGAGCCATAAAGTGGGCTATGAAAATGGAGTAGCCTATTTGTTAAGCTCCCACCCCCTTCCACACTCTTTTTATGCCACCGGGGCACTAATACACTTTTGTTTTCCCTTGTTGATCATCTGCCATTTAAGGATCCTTAAATCCTGCAAATTAATATAAATCTATGAAAGCTATTAGTGATTTCTACCCTGTATTAGGCAGCCACATAGGCCTGTCTATGAGAACTTGAGTTCTATAGTAATCAGAAAGATGAAAAGCCCTGTTATCCACTCTGCATTTGTACCACTGGACTTTTTACAGTGTCATTTTGAAGAGAAAATGGAACTTTTTAAACAAGCCAGATTTCTTTGCAATCTCACATCCTCTCCTATTGTCCCTTCTATTTGGCTTTTCTTTATCTCCACAGAGGTTTCTCAAGGGCCTCCTTTTTGTTTTCTTCCAAATCCTCTCCTCTCCTCTCCTCTCCTCTCCTCTCCTCTCCTCTCCTCTCCTCTCCTCTCCTCTCCTCTCCTCTCCTCTCCTCTCCTCTCCTCTCCTCTCCTCTCCTCTCCTCTCCTCTCCTCTCCTCTCCCCTCCCTTCTCCTCTCCTCATAGGCAAGCAGTTTAGGCAAGTGCCATATGCCCTGATTAAAGCTAGCGGCAGGCCAAGGAGCACAGGGAGGCTGTTTTGTCATTAGCCCCTTGCGCGGCTGAGGTGGAAACTCATTTAGCCCCATGCTGGACCTTCATTATGATAGACTTGTATCAGATGGCATCTCTGGCTGGGATCTCTGGCTCCTGGCTAACGGATGGGGAGATGCTACAGCTCCGGCCCCTCTCCAGCCCCAGCAGGGAAAGAGAAAGGGCTTTAAATGGGGATATGGCTTGAGGAGAATGGTTGTGGCTGGGTAATGGGAAGCAAATGGGGGATAAAGGCAGGGAAGAATGGCTAGGAACTACAGAAAGCGAGAGGAACAGGTCAGACCTGGGGTTAAAGGTTGTGGGACCTGGAAAAGTGGCTGAGATTGTAAAGAAAAGACAGAAGATAGAAGATTTCCTTTGCTGTTATTTTTGCTCCTATTATGGACACACTTCAGTAACAGATGTTCATTGCTACATTTGTTTTGGGGCATGTTTAATGTTACAAAAGTAAAACTAAGATAAGAGGAGGGTGTTTAGGTGATTAGAGGGACTGTATAGAGATTAAGGTGGAATAGAGTAATGAAGCTGAAGCAGTAGGTCAAAACCTGGAAGAACACATATCAGAGCGCCTTCAAGGTGATCTGACGTATTATTATTTAATAACTAACGGGTTAATCATTCTTGCTTTTTTATGGTCTAATGACAAGTGAGACAGTAGCTTGGAATAACAAAGGTGTATGACTGATGAAACAACAAGAGAAAAAAAAAATCACTGTTTATGTTTGATGTCTAAAAAAATCAAAGAACGCATTGAATATGGTCATACTGTAGTCTCCAAATTATGTCTTAAAAGTTTTTGCCTTGGCTCCTCCACGTCTTTAGTAAACATCTGTCTGATAGTATGCCCACAAATATCATGTCTTTCTGTTTCTGTAGTTGGATGTCTCTATTGATGAATAATACCTTCTTAAATGTTACTAGGCTAAGGTATCACATAGTGAGTCATAAATTCCCCAGCAAAGATCTACCACCTGCTGTTTAGAAAAGCAGAATGTTTGTAGTGCCAAAATTTTCTACAGAACTGTAATTTGTGATACTGTATCAAAAACTATTCATGTAAGTCAACTTTAGCACACTCATGGAATAGATTTTCGTGCTGTCCCACGTGAATGTATGGTGAAGTGAATTGGCGTATGGATTGAAAGAGGCTGGAGGAGAGATATGAGGTTAGGGGGTCTTGAGAGGCTGAGGTGGGTTTTGTGGCAGAGGAATACGAGGGGATGGAGCTGGAGGAGCCGATGCTGAGGATGCATGAAAAGAATGGATACAGGCCTGAGGGTTCTGTTTCAGGGTTACTAACATGGTTTGGTGTGAAGACAGAGAGGTATGGGGTGGGAAGAGCAGCAGAAGAAGACAGCTGGGCCTGGAGGAGAAGGCAGTTGATGGGGCTTCTGGTCCTGAGATGGGGCCGAGGAAGGATCTGGGTCTTGCTCAGCCTGGTGCCTCACTGGCAGATGCTGCAGCAGACTGGATGAAGGGACCACCACTGACAAACTGCTGGCGGCTAGAGCTGTGTGTTCCTGGTAGACCGAAACCACCTCTCTGTCTGGCTTTCTCTTTCTGCCTTAGTCTACCCCTCCCTCCTTCTATCTTTCTCTCTGTCTCCATTTCTTCCTCTTCCTCCTCATTTTCATTGTGTGTGCTATCATCACTGCTTAAAGCTGCACCTCCTACACTCAAATCCACACACACACACACACACACACACACACACGTGTGCACACACACACACACACACACACACACACACACACACACACACACACACACACACACACACACACAGCAAAAACATGCTTGCTGCTGACATACACAAAAAACTGTGCACACAATGTGTGCATGGAGTACAAAAATTATAAGCTTCAAATGTTCCAAAGCAAATGGCTGAAACAAATTTTTCCCTATTTGCTGACAGTTGTGCTACCTCCTGTAATAAAAAGTCAATGAACCAAGGGCAGTCAATATATTCCAATAACAAAGACTGGGAGATTTGTCATTTTCCCACTCCATGTTTTTTTTTTTTGTTTGTTTTTTTTTTCCACTCTTTTTTAAATGAAAACGTGTCTTTCTTCTTCTTTAACATACAAAGAAGCGGGTGGTGGTGGAGCTACACATGCACACAGATGCAGTTCTGCTGTCTCTTAAAAAGGAGAAATCTTGGGGAAAATGCCTGCGCCCCCCACAAAATGCAACCTGAGGAGAAGGCATCTGACTGTGACAAACCAAATACGCTCTGTAATAGAATTTTCCATTTCTGCAAAACTGATAAGGAAGAGAAAACATAACAACTGCGAGTGGCACATATCTGAAGGAGGTGATTTCAAAGAACAACACCAAGGCGCTCCAGATGCCTCCTCTCGCTGAGTTCTTACATAAATATGCCGTTAAGCAATATGATGTATTATTATTACCTGAAAACATGCTCTGAGCCCGGGTAGGCAGCATATGAGCCAAGCGCCTTAGCTCCCCAAAGGAGATTGTCTCGACACCACATATCAGCCTGTGCTATTGGATTCCCTGACTTTTAACTGGGTTAACCCACTTCCTGGTGAATACAAATTCAATTTTAACTGCCGCAGTTTTTTATTTGCCATGCATAACCCCCCCTTCCATTTCACTTGCCTTGCTCTCAATAGACTGGCATAACCACGTAGAAACAATTTTCCTCTATTGAGTATACACAAACTATAAAATTAAAATGAAGTGCCATTACATGTGTGCAAAAATGAGAAGGGGGGGGTGCAAATCTCAGAAAGAGAGAATGATCCCTCCAATTTCTTTTATTCCTTTCATCCATCTATCTCGGCCCATAGCTCTCTTTCTCCCGCTTGTCCTGTCATGTGTGGTGGTAGATGCTGATAATCTTGGATGCCCTGTTTCCTGCTTGTGGATGGAGCATTCGTTTGAAATGGATATGGACTCACCGTTAGCCACACTGTAAAAATTTTGGGGGTAATCTGTAACTTTTTGGCATGATTTTCAGGGTTTACTCAGAGTCTGAAATAACATTTAAAGAGTTACAATTTTTGTAGTTGTTTGTAATGATGCAGTTTATCACAAAATTCAAAGTAAATCCTCTAATTGTAATGAAAACAGATAAACAAGCATGTTATTCACTACTCTTTGTGTAGTAAGTGCACAATATTTAACAAGCATTTTGTGATACCTCTGTTTGTCATTGTTTGGGTTAATCCTTACTGCAGTGCAGAAACTAATTAAGAGTCTTGTTATTACTCAAATTTTCCACACTGCATGACTAGATCTTCAGATCAGCCCAAGCCTATCAAAGTTCTTTAAGAAGTCCATTTGCCAAGATGGACCTTGAGGTCCTCACAGCCACCTTAAAAATATTCAGGACACAGTGAGTGTCTTCTACAGTGTTTTTCAACAGTGCGGGCCTGTCTTCCAGGGTCTGTGTGACTGTCTTCTCAATGGGTTAATGGCTTTCCTCAAGCAAAGGGAGGGAGAGCGGGGCCTAAATAAACCCAGATGAGGGAGTCAGGAAGCCTTTCAGGACTTCATTAGGTTCTCTCTCTGAGAGGGGAGGTTAAGAGCCCAGCAAGCTGGTACTGTTTAGCTGCCTAACGTCAACAGGAATGCTCACGCAGCTGCCCCATAGACCCACCGATGAGCGCACACAGGACACAGCAAACATGAAGCAAACATAAGTGCAGATACATGCGCTCAGTCTCACAACATACTACATGGACACATGTAGACAGCAGCGAGATAAACACAGATACACACATGCACATACATGAACAGGCTGTCTCTATGTAGCCCCTGGTTCAGATAACGCACACCACTAAACACTTGCTAGTTGGCATTAGAAAAGGGCCACACAGGGACTCGAACAATCACTCCTATTGGTACAGTCACACTGTTGCTATGGGCGCAAACCACACACATGCATGCACACACACATACCGTACAGACATTAGACCTTTAGTCCTATTTGATGCACAGTGATGAGTTCACAAAAAAAGTGATATTGTTGCTGCACAAGGATAAACACATGCATGACAGAATTGGAGTCCAGCTGTTCTAATTCAAAGTCTTTCATTTTCATGTGTTGGCTTGATTTTAAATGATCAGTTAGTTACTTAGTGAATTAATAACAGGCACCTTAAACATTTTATACTGTAAGAGTTCTACAGTGAATTTGATAGAACATATAAATTTTATACTGTAAGAGTTCTACAGTGAATTTGATAGAACATATAAAATGTTTGTGGAAACTCAGAGTAGCAACAATGAAGAGAATGTCAAGAATGTTTAAAATATATGTGCAAAATCTGAGAATATCTAAAAGATATCTGTTCAAGCTGCTGTCAGCAACCACATCACTTTTACTGAAATGAAGTATTTTCCCACTGATTGACCTGCTGGTCTCACATTCTGTCAATGGAAAGTCAGAAGTTCCTTAATTTCTGCTAAAAATCAACTTGATGCACCCTGAACTTGTTTCATGACATCTCTGAGTATTTACCCAACAAATACTTACATCAGCACAACACCAGAGGATGATGTTTTCTGTTAGTCTGCTGTTAACATTCATTTACCTCCTCACACAAGAACCCAAATACACCAGGAGAGTTGAACTTAAGCTACGTATTTAAGCATGTATGTATCATTTTTAGGTGGAAAAATTGCATGTGTGTATTTATGTGATGTCAAAGGTATTGTGTTGCAACTGGTCGCCTGCCCCTGAAACCCTGAACGCGCTACCACATCTTCCCTGTAGCCCTGAAAGGAAAGCGACGAGAAAAGGCCAGATGATTAGATGGATATCATAGCTTGAGACACGTGGAGCTGAGATTTGATGAGTAAGGTAGAGGGAAGTGTATATGAGAGCGAGTGTGCGCGAGTGTTTGTGTGTGTGACAGGTGAGGAGGGAGGGGTGAAAGGGAAGCCGGCGAATATCAAATGAACAGAGAAGAGGTCTGTAAGTTGAGCCTCGCATCATTTTTTTTGCCTTCATTGTGTGTATGTATGCGTGTGTTCGAGTGTGTGTGTGTGTGTGTGTGTGTGTGTGTGTGTGTGTGTGTGTGTGTGTGTGTGTGTGTGTGTGTGGTGTGTGTGTGTGTGTGAGGGCAGTGGTTGGGGGGTGTTTTGTTGTTCTCTTAGAGTGAGTAGAATGGGAGCTGATGATAGTGTGTGTAAAGAGAGGGGGGAAGAGGTGTGTGTGTAGATGCGCGTGTGTTTCCGTGTGTGTATGTCTGTGTGTGAGGGCTGTGTTCAAGCACCACCTAGTGCTCAACTGTGGCACCTCACCTGGGATGTAAAACACAACACCTCAACTGTTACAATCAAGAGGTACGCTTGAAACAGACGCTGGAGGATGCAATAATTTTGAGCAATAATAGACTGAATAATTTGATGTGAAAACTTCAAAAATGCGTTACATTTTTTGTCATATTGTCATTACATTAGCTCACCTTTGATATTTAACAAAACTGACAGTATTTGCAAAGGAGAGTACGGCAAGTAACACATCAAATAATAATAATAAAAAATATAATAGTCATGTGTTTTATAATGTCAAAAAAAAACTCTACAATACTATTATATTGCTGATAAAACAGTGATGTGACATGGCCCTCGGAGAGGAAAATGCAGCCGAAATTGCTCCCACATAACACCTCCTGTCTATTGTGAGATTCGGAGGCTATTGTGAGATGGAGATAATGTCACAGTCGATTCCTCACTCATCTGGCAATCACCACCAGCCACCAGATAAGAGGCATGAGGAGAGCCCGGGATAATTATGGCACACATGGCTTAGCAAACTTTCCCCCCATTTCACCCGCTCATTTCAATGTGCCCTTGAATACAGTACATTGTCAACACACATCCATCGCAGTCAGCTTACTCCAACGTAGCACCGCGGCCCCATCAAGCCCTTCCAAACAGGCTGGTGACAGTGATGTGAGGCTGTCGTGGTGGATCAAGGTAATTCAGTCTGAGCCCCCCCTCCCCGTCAGTCGAGCGTGCCGTGACCCTCGGGCCTTCAGATTCAGCTCCCCAGACCTGTTTATTTTTATCACAACAATGAAAATTAGCATGATGCTGAACGCCTATGCACACTGCACGCCTCCAAGGCTGTTTGTGTGTACATATATGTGTGTGTATTTTTTGTGATCAGGCTGGGTGCGTGTTTATATGTGTGTGTGGGCTGAAGTGACAGTGTCACCTTCTTATCATGTTGTGTAGACAGGGAGATTTAGCTAGGAGATTGAGGGGGCTCGGTGGTTACTACTGTGTGCTGTGACAGGTATCACCAATACAAGGATTATCAAAACAAAGATTCCATAAAACTGTCAGATGAGCGAAGTGTCCCATGGCGCTTTTGCAGAAGAAATGTCAGAATTCCCAATCATATAGTATTTTTTGTACTTTATCTCATTTGGTTTAAATGTCAGACTGATTTCATTCTCATTCAGATATGCATCACGGACTGAGTTTGTTCTGTTGTGCACATTTAAAAACATTACTGCTCGTATCCGGAGTTTGAACACTTTCATTCTGATGGATGTGTCCATAGTAACACTTTAAAGTAGGTTGACTGTAATAAAACACAAACTGGAAGACAATCGGTCTTGGGGACATTATTACTGTCACACACATATGCTGTGTATGTATATTTTCTATTCAGTGTCTGACAAATTTTCACCACCAAAAAATAATGTAACAAAATGTGTAAGCCTAATTACATTTTCCATGTAATACAATTAAACTCAATTGCTTCAGTGAGCTGTGAGATATGTTTTTCTGGCTTATTACACACTGATGTTTTACCCAGCTTCTGATCTTAGTCACAGTCATTTTGCTTACTTCTACATTTATCGAATGAAACAGGTGGATTTTAAATGCCGCACGATTTCTTCTTTTGGACATTAAAACGCAGAATTTTAGAGATCAGACACAACAATGGCTATGGCTGTCTTCAGTTTTTGTTTACCCACACTTGTTCGAACACTGGCCCTTAAGCATGACTGCTGTTGAGTGTTAGAGTCTTAAACATTTAGCCTTGGTAGGAGCTGAGAAATACTTCATTAGTGAGTGTGGCTAGGTGGATGGAGTGGAGACAGATGTTTAACGCTTTGCCTGCCTGCACACACACACACACACACACACACACACACACACACACACACACACACACACACACACACACACACACACACACACACACACACACACACACACACACACACACAGTCACACAAACACATGCCGGCCCTGCACACAGATGTGTATGAGCTCATAGTGCATCTCTGACTCCATTATACACAATCTGCCGTGGAGGGTTTTTCCAGTGTGACTGACGGCAGTGATGGAGGTGAAGATAAGCCTGATTAATTGGGAGGATGGGTGGGAGTGGGAGGCTATACAGAGGCTACGCTGCACTGCCTCAGCAATGCCTTTGTGGCATCATGTGTCGCTACTCAAATAATTTGTCAACACTGCTGAGCAACACTTATGTGACTGCACCCATGGTCTCCATTTTGCAAAGTGGTATTTTGTCATGTGAAAAATGGCCCTCCTCAACCAACTCTGACACTCAGCTCTCAAGTTTTTTTTCATCTTTGTGCTACCCCTAGTGTAATGTTGGAGCTGAGAACTGTTGATCAGAGCATCCGACAGTCAAACGTCGATGTAACAGACTGCCATTAATACTAAAGACATGCGCTTTCTGCTCATAACACATAGAAATTATGTTTCAAATGAGTCTTCTGTCCTCGAGGTTGACATTAATGCTGTAACCAAGTGTGACCTTACACAACGTTGGGAATCAGATGCAGTAAGGTTTGATTTTGCATTGAATCTCAGACCAACATTAAAAAAGTTGAACAAAAAAATCATTATGAAACAGCTGTGGGCTTTAGTTATATGTTTCTCAAAAATCCTTGCAAGATTCACTAAATAAAAAGCAAGATCTGAACTGTTTGAATAATGCAGGTCTTACAGGCCTGGGTCACGGAGAACAATGTTAATTTTTGAATGTACTTACATTGCATTAAATCTGGACTGCATGGGAGTCGCTGGCCAGACAATGACATCTTCACATTAAAACACTGCTCAAGGGCCAAAGCCTGTGGTACTTTTACACAACAACTAGTTGATGCAGTAATCTTAAAGTGATGTTAGTTTTTATTCTACACTTCACAGAGTGCTAGATTTTGGAATGGAGTGGATCTTTATAAGCAATCAGTCCCAAATTAATAGGTTATCTGCATCAATTGTCTTTATCCCTACATACATTTAAAAAATAAGGAGGTAAATTTTTACTCATTAATTATTTCCATGCTTGTGCCTCATTTTGGTGGTTATAAAACAGTCAGAATAGCTGTTTAGTGTGTGTGTCTATAGGTCAGGTTGGAATACTGTCCCATAGTTTTACATGTTATTATATATTTATTATGACAGACATATTTTGTCTTATCGTGTCCCCCTCAACACATCTACAGTATAACAATCAGCCACAACATTGAAATCACCTATAATGTTGTGTAGGTTCCCCCACATGCTGAAGAAACATGCTGATCCAAAGTGGCATAAATACAAGATATCTGAGGGTGTCCTGTGGTGTCTGGCATGAGGGGTCTTGGCAATGGATTCTTTGGGTCCCATGGGTTGAGGGTCAGAAGTCTATTGTTCAGGTTTATTCCAGTGCATCCCAAGGAAGCTTGATGTGATAGGAACCTGGGGAGTCGGTGTGCTGTAGAAGTGGCACCATATGTAGGCACTATGTGTACCCCAGACCCTAAAATTATTATATAAATTTATGGTAGGTGGTACATGTCAAAGTATCATTCACATCAATGTCAAGGCCCAAGGTTTCCCAGCAGAACATTGCATTATAATGAGACAATCAATGTTACTCACTTCACCCGTCAGGGGTTTTAATGTTGTGGCTGATCAGTGTATACATAATCATATAATCATTAACGCCTAACGTATTATGTAAAATAACCTCTAACTATGTCTTGGTTAAGATGATTACCTTATGCGGTAATGCTAAATTGCTCTCAGTGTTTTTAGAATTGTGATTTGTGAAACCATTTTCCTTTTTCCCTTCATTGTCTGCCCTATCAATTCAGGATAATCAGCATTGTAGAAAACTTTTCCCTCTAAACATATATTCAGCATACACAATCCAGTTGTGTGGTTTCACTATGATTCAAGAATCCCTGAGAGCACTCATTCAAAACTGCGTGGAGAAAGACAGATATGGCAGAGCAGTGAAGATCCATTCAAATATGATTATAACTGAATTAATAGACATTGACATTTGTGTTTGTTCCAATGTGGTGAACAGCCCAGCATTTCCTGCCAATGGGCCCATGGATGACACTAATACCTTGTAATCAAAGGAAATGTGTATGGCTCCACAACCATTACATTCAGATTTTGTCTCTCTCGTTTTCTTACTTCACTCTTGTTTGTTTCGGTGTAATGCAGATCAGTTCTGGGTTTATTTTCTACCCTCAAAGCTGAATCTTTTATTTGATTTGCGGTAGAAAAAAAATCATCCTGGTGAAATTACATCCACATGGCAGAGCCTCTGAGTTCGCACTGTAGCTTGGTTGGCATTGACAACAGCCATGCCACGATAACAAAACAAGGTTAGGAACAACTGAGGAGCTGCTTTCCAAAACATTAAGCTTCTATTTTAGGTAATAAATTATTAAATGAAGGCCATTACTCAGTATGTATAAAATACAGAAACATTTAGAACAAGAATGTTTGATTTACTAATGCATTTTACTCCAACTGCTTTTTCATGGGTCTTTCTTTTCCAAGGTGTTCAAGATCAAAATGACACAACTGGCTGTTGCTAATAAAACCCTAGAAAGTGTAAAAATGTGACGCAATTCATTTCACCCTTCAGGCTTTGCAGGTATACCATTAAAACAGTTATTTGCTTGAACTAATGAAAATTATTGCTTTATTTGCCCAACACACATATACGTAGAAATATTACTTTTTCACCGAGGAAGATAACACTGTCATTACAAAATTGCATGGCACTCCCACTTAATCATTTATTGTGTCCTCTTCACCTCAGGATGTGGTTGACATGGCATGAAGGGATCTAGATGCACTCTCATATCTATCACTGAGCAACTTTTCTTCCTTTTTCTTCTCTAATGCCTGTGAAGACAGTTCACCCTCAGGAAAGAGGCAGCTACGTTTTCACCTCTTCCGAAAGCAGAAAGGGGGGAATTAACTAGTTGAAAGGTTATGTGGTAAGTCAACATTTGCTTTTCGGCTTACTTCATTGATTGAGCCCTGTAATTATATGGCACCGTCTTGCACCCTCATTGGTGGAAAACTTGTCTCTCTATATCTTTTAACTTACCTCTGAAACAGCTTCTTTTCCATAAATAGATGACTCTTTGTTTGAATTGGCAACCTCTATTTTTTTTTCTACTAGATCACTTAAGTAATAAAATATGATATATAATGTTAAGGGTTTCCTGGTTGTATAATAGACTGGGGTGCCTTTTGTTTTTGTGGTTTCTTGACTTAAGTTTTTGTCCTCTCAATAACTGACACTGTTTAGCATTTAATCACAAGGAAATGCCCTGGGGGTTATCTTTACAAATATATCTGTATAAGGGATGACAGGAAAGCCTTAGTCAAAGCTTAAAATTTATAACCTTAATGGAAGCATTTCTGAACTCTAGCTACTATAATAGAAATTTTAGTGGATTTACCTTATGACAATGCAAAGTAACTATACAGCCTGTGCGGAGCTCATAATCCTTGAAAAAACAATGCTGGTACAAACTGAGTCTGTGCTACTGCTAATATTTATATTTACCTTAGTGCTGGGACATGTGGCCATGTCCCCCGCTGACAGTAATCCGCAATAAATTAGAGTCTTTTCTCTTAATATTTACAAAAGTACAAAAGAAAAATGTTGATGTCCATCTGGATTTCATTGAGACTGAGTTTCCCTGCTTAGGACACACAGTGGGATGACAGAAACCAGCCGTACTATACCATAAAAAACATTTGTTTGTTTCACTTTTTCACATGATGAAGGGATGCGGGATATTCTTTCAGCTCAGTGTTTACAGCAGAGTCAAAGATGGTATGTTCTCTGCATTTTTTTTTAGGAATTCTGACCAAAAAAAAAGAAAATGCCCACTCAAGTGGTATGTACAAGCACGTGTGTACATCTGTTTATCCACATTACTTCATGTTGCCCAATAGTCAACTCACAAGTAAATCTTTTTTATTCTTTCCTGTTCATCTCTGATCTATTGGGAGTCTATGCCAGCATGCGATGGGTGAAAGGCCCTGTACACCCAGTGCAGGTTGCAATCTATTACTGATTCCAATGTAAATAGACAGAGAGCGCTGTCAAACAAAACACACAGGATGATGAGGTCAGATAACATGTCATTATCATATTGCCTGCTATCATCATATTGGCAATAAAAGTCAGCAAATATGGAACACATGTCAGACTTAAGCAAACTTTGAGAAGTGTTTGTCACATCATTCTTGCATTAGGGCTCATTCCAGTTCAGATTTGCCATAGCAGAGGGTGTGCAGTCAATCCACCACCAGTCATTGTCTGTTGGATATTTCTGGTTGTACTCCATTACCTTCTTGCTGTTTAACATAGCTCATTAAATCTCACTTTTCCATACCACTTGTCCCAGTAAATAAAGTTGATGTTGGCGCATGCCGGTTTCGTGATCTACTCTCTCTCTCTCTCTCTCTCTCTCTCTCTCTCTCTCTCTCTCTCTCTCTCCCTGTCTTACCAAGCAGTGTTCGGAGGTAATTGAAAATGTGATCCATGAAGTCACAAGTGCAATTTAACTCAGAGCCTACCCATGTTAGCGCTTCCACTCGTAACAGGTCAAAGAATGAAATTAATTTTTAAAAAGGTGACCCATGAAATTGCACTCATGATAGATGGGGTGTAAAAGCAATATTTTAATACATTTATGGGTATATATTTCCCAGACCCCTTGATGCTGGAAACACTGTTTCTGTGTTAAAAGAGGGTATTATTTGAGTTCATTTAGAGAAAGAGAGGAAATGTAGCATCAGCATGGTAAATTTAAAGCAAAGGAATGCTTTCTTCTTCATTCTTCACTCACATATGAATCAAGCTCATTTTCATCTCAAACAAGAGCAAAATGTGCACAAAGATGGCAATTTGCACATTTATATTACGGCTTTGAATATATGTACATGCTAAAAATGTGTAGAGCTGAAATTGTGAAATATTAGTGTAACAATGCAAGAAAATGCGAATGGCCTCTGCATGAGGGTCGGGCAAATGTCTGAAGGTACAGGGAAGAGGGAAGAAGCATTGGTTAGTTGTATCTGTTGGGAATGAAAAAGGCCCAAATACATCAGTGAGCAAGCATTACAAATCTTTAAAAGCATACGCATTCAAGATGATTTCAATCTCTTCATTTCATGTTAAATGACCAAAGAGAGTTCTCCAAAAATGCTTCTCCAATTCTTAGAAACGTTTTTTCTTTGCATACAAGACCTGAGTGTGCCAAAGCCAGTCTGCAGGCCTCTCAAAGGTCCCTCACCAACTGTCACCTCCACACCTCTGAGAGGGAGCACAGGTGATGTGGAGGTTTCTGGAGGAAGACTGTAGGGGCAGCTGCCTTCGCTTCAGTCTAAGTCCTCTGACCCACTTTCCCACCTCTTCCACCTCCCACGATTTCCCCATCTCCAGTTCATCTCCCACTTTTTCAGTCAAGATTAATGGTGTGAACCAACACCTGCTGGCAAACTGGATGTAAGGAAGATGTCTGAGGTAAGAGCTGACAGAAGTTTGGAGAGCTGGATAGGAGTGATATGTGGTTGTATGTGACTTTGTGCTCAAAGGTCCGTGGGGACTGTCCTTATGGTCGAGATTTTTCTTTACTAATCTTGTTGCAGGAGAGAGCAGCTCATATTTCACTCTCTCTGAGCTGCCGAGTTCTCTGTCTTTCACTCTTTCTGTCTCTCTGCCTCGGTGCCTTGAGGGAGAAAAAGCAAATTCTCAAGGCCTGAAAGTAAGTGAGAAGACTTGGTTGGACAGAAGTTCAAGATGTCATAGGGCAGAAGTTGTGTTTCAACATGAAGCCTTGTTTGTGCTCATCAGCAAACCTGTCAGGAGGCCGTTTGATGTTGTATTTGGGTGATGTCCTGAGGCACTGTGTTTGTGTTAGCTTCCATATGGATTAGCTTCATATAGCTTGGCCTTGCCTGAGATTATCCATCAATGGAAGATGCAGCAATCCTAGCATCAATCTCATCAACAATCTCATATATTTACACATATTCCCATCCTCAGGAAAAATATGCCCTCACCGGGATTGGAATTAATGACAAGTTTCAAGAGGAATTTATCAATATAATTACTTGAAGCACAAAAAAAGGGGAAAAAAAAGTTTTCTGCAGAGCGAAATTTTTTTTCAAATCACCACCATACCTCCACCTGCATAATTGATAGAGTCCTCATGATTAAGCTAATGAGGCTCAGAGCTTAAACCCTATCCAGCAGCCCCTAATTACAAATATGTAATATCCCCCCTCTGCTTCAATTAGCATTAGAGCAGAAGGTTAAGAATCATTCAATATTCATGCGGATGGTGAACTTCAAGGTTAAGGAGACTGGTCATTTAACCTCAGCTTTAAAATAAAAGTCATTTTCTTTAATTGTCTTAGATGAGAGCCACTAACTATATAGCTGTGGGAGATGCTTCATCAAGTTTGACCCAGGTGGAAGTGAAATATTATTGCTGTGCTCAAACTTCCTTTTTCCCATTTGAGGAAGCTTTGTCTCATTCAGGCGTCTCTAGAATATCTGAAACTATCACACACTGTGAGATTTCATTATATGCTCTATATGTTTAAAGAGCCTAAAGGTGTGATATCTTTCCTTGTATTTCTTTGCTATCTGTCATTTCAGTTTTATTTTATTATTTTTTAGAATACCTGAGCCGAACAGGTGTGTGACGTAAAGTAGCCGAGCTGTCAGACTTGTAGAGAGACGGTTTTTGATTGACACCCCTGGAGGCAAAAGGCCTAATGGTGCACCATGGGAAAGCTCTCTGCAGACTTGCAAGGACCTCTTTCTTATGTGATGAAGGCTCAGTGCAAAAGGGATCAAATGGCAAGATGTGTGTGTGTGTGTGTGTGTGTGTGTGTGTGTGTGTGTGTGTGTGTGTGTGTGTGTGTGTGTGTGTGTGTGTGTGTGTGTGTGTGTGTGTAGGGAATCCTGTTTTGTGCAATGCTCCACATAACTATATATACTAGAGAGTATTTGTTCTACATCTACTTTGCTATTTTTAAAGGGCCAAGACACATTACAAAGGTAAAAGAGTAAAGAACATCAGTATAAGTATTCCATCTTTGCCGCTGTATATTAATAGCTGAGGTGTGAGAGCTACACAGAACAGGAGCTTTAACTTTGGTCTTGCTTGAGTCCACCTCCTCCAGAATGTGTCTGACCATTGACTGGGGGTTTGACAGGAGACTGCATTGGCCTTGTGTCAGCAGTGGAGACCACAGAGCAGAGCCTGGGACTCAGAGACTGGGCTTGGATCCCATAGCCTGGAGGCTATAGGCCCAGCACAGCACCCACTGGCCTAGACCAGCCCAGCCCAGCCCAGCCCAGCCCAGCACAGCCTAGACCAGCCCATCCCAGCTCTGCTCAGCCCCCTCCTCCCCATGGCCTCCCTGCACCTTCACCAGCTGCGCTTTTCTGGCTCCAGCTGCTAGGTGTATATGTGTACGCTGCCCGCCCCCTCCATACCCCCTCACTCCCCTACATCTCTTGCATTTTCATTTTCTGGTTTTCCCTCATTCTCTTATTTTTTTCTCATTCCTGATTTGTCCTCTTACTGTGTGTGTGCCGCATCCTCTCTCTCTTTTTTTTTATCCGCTCTGCCTCTCATCCTTCCCTCCCTTGCCAGACACAGGGGTTGTAATAGTGCCCAGCAATTACTGAGTTGGCATGTGCTGCATTGTTTACTCACAGTCCTATTCCTACTGGACTTTATTAAAACACCATCTGCCGTCAGCTCTGGAATGGCAAAAGAGGTGGTGGAGGAGGAGATGGAAGAGGAAGGCAGTGGGAGAAAAGCGATAGATTTGGCTGCAGAGTGGAAGGAGAAGGGCTGGACTCACGTGGAGAGCACTGGCTGCCACAGTGGTCTCTTGTCAGAGGGACATCGACAGTACATGAGACTGAGGAAGCTAAATGGGATTTTTGCTGCAAACAAATGGTCTGGTAATGGGAATAGACGAAGCGAGTTCCAGGAAATACGGATCCAAGTTTTTGAAACAAACCATGCAGGCTTTCAAGGCCTCAAAAGTGCATGGAAATTTGAAATGTGACAAGCATTTTTTTATTTTTTTTTTTACCAGAAGACAGTGCCTACTATTATTGTTTTCGCAAACTGCAGCTGGTGAACAGTTGGAGATTTTTCAGATCATGTTTTTCCATGAAGGCAGATGACAGAGTTCCTTCATCAGGCCTGTCGGTCACACAGAGTGACTCAGGTGCTAAATAGCGGCCAGGATAATAACAGAGACCACGCCTGCTTATGAACATTCACACGGCCTCTCTTTCTTTCACACACATGCACACGTAGAGCCATGCTGAGCAATAATACCGTGGGCCCGCCCCTGTAATGACATTCTGATGGTTATTTCATTAGCTGTAATTTGTTACGGGGCATGTCATTTCGGACAACAGCCTGGATTGATTGGATAAGTCATTGAGAGGAGGCGGGCTGGTCCCACTACAAGCTGGATCAATTAGTGAATTATTGCAAAGGCTTGGCATCAACAGTTCTGGCATATTGCAGGTGTGAGTGTGTATCCTCAGGTGTTTCTGTACTATTTAATTTGCATTTTACAGTCAAATATGACAAAACATCTTGACGTGGTTACATTTTTCCAGCTAAAAAAAATTGCATTCAAAATGATAATCATTTTTTTCAAATAAAAAAGAAATTACGGAATAGCACGAGAAGTGTTTCATCCTCTGCTGCCCTAAATTTCATAAAAGTACAGTCAGTGGCTTACACTGGATGCTTTGTGCTCTGGAAATGTCCCTGAGAGATCAATGAGGTGGAAGACTCAAGCGCACTCACGCAGACACATGTAAGCATAACATACAATTATAAGGTCATTCTGGATGCTCAGTGGTCAGTCTACTTCAAATAAATCTCCTCCCATAATTGGATGCTTATTTTGTAGGAAAGTAAAGGCACTTGTTTAGGAAGCTTCACCTAAGCTGGGCTGCACAGTGAACATGGGGCCTCATTTGTGTGCTGTAAGTCAGCCATGTGTCTGCGCTGAGGTTCCCAGCAGAGAGAATCTTGGCAGCGTGAGAAACACTGAAGAATAACGAGAGGAGGAAAAATCACATGTAAGACAGACTGTGCGGAGCAATATGGCAGGATTGTGGTGGTGCAAGATGTAACTCGCTCATAAAGATCACCAAATGTATGACACAGTTCACACATTCATCCCCAGTAATGCTTCTTGACTAGAATGTCCCAGATTCAATGCCTTTTCAGCTCTCTATGTTCCAAGAAACAGTGGGAATAGTATTTTTCAGTTCCGTGAATAGCTGAGAATAAACTACATAAGCAAATCCTTGACATAATTAGTGAATTTATATTTAGTCAATACTCCTAATTATCAAATTGTAAGCATAGTATACACAACTTACATTTACTGCACACCTAAAAAGATAATTTAAGCAACTTTAAACCAAACATAAAATAGATCAGATTAAATTATTCATATTTTTCAGTGGTTATACTTGTCAGGGTGCAATACACAAACAGCATGTATACATTTTCAACTGTATTTATTGCAAAATATAACATTACTGTATGGGATTGACGAGACGTGTTGTGTGTTTTATTGATATGGATATATTCAGTTGCAAATGAGTTAAAATAGATACAAAAGAGATGTAAAATGGAAACCAAAATCTGATTTGAGGCATAGACAGCAGATATCACACTTGCAGTCATGAGTTATTCATGCATTAGAGATATTGTAGATTGACAGCACAATTATGTCAGAGGGTATTACGCATCAGCAACCATGTCATGCCCCCTGGACGGGCACATACACCACACTACAGAGAGAAAGCAGAAGGCCGTCTGCGGTGAATTGTCTCCAGCTGGAAGAAGTTTCAGTATTCTGAATACTAAAACCGGCTTACAGATGAAACAATAAGAGCCGGGCAGAGCAGAAAAGATTTTAAGTAGTTGCAAAGATCCACAAGAAAAAGTTTGATGGAGATGTTCTTGTTTTTAAGTGAAATGTTTCATCCTTTAGAGAAATATTATGTCTGTTTAATAAGGATAATAAAAGCTCAAAACATAAAAACATGATGCCTAGACATTCCATGTGCATGGGAGGGCAGCTTGGACATGTGTGTGTGTTTGTGTGTGTGTGTGTGTGTGTGTGTGTGTGTGTGTGTGTGTGTGTGTGTGTGTGTGTGTGTGTGTGTCGTACCATACAAGCAGTCCCTCTGTGTGAGCCCTCAGCTGGTGATGTTGTCGGGGGTAGGAGGTCAAAGGTCGGATCAGGGTTCATTACGGACAACCATCTTCCAGCCACCACAGATGCCAGCAGCTCCACTCTCAGCTGCACTGCATGACACAAAAAGATCAGAGGATTATTGTCATTTAGACACAATACATGTAAACCCCCATTATCAGATAGAAAACTGTAAAAAAACAACACCAAATAACAGATCGGTGACGGTAAAGGGTTACAAAGGTTGATACACTTTATTAAATAACTGTAAAAATACAGTCGGAATCTAACAGGTGTGTGATGTTTTTACTAAAATATGGTTATAAACTGTAAAATCTCAAGCTTCTTTGGAAAGTGCAGACAAGAAGGACCATTTACAGCAGGCTACTGTAAAAATTGATGGTTTGAACTGAACAAAAAGTTTTAGCACAACAGATTACAAAGCACTGCTTAGAGTAGCAACTTGATTTACACAGCTAAGAATATCCATCCATCCATTATCTATACACCGTTTAATCTTCATTAGCGTCGTGGGGGGCTGGAGTCTATCCCAGCTGACTTAGGGTGAAGGCAGGGGACACCCTGGACAGGTCACCAGTCTATCACAGGACTACATATACAGACAAACAAACTATTCTCCCATTCATACCTATGGACATTTTAGAGTTACCAATTAACCTCAGCATGTTTTTGAACTGTGGGAGGATGCCGGAGAAAACCCACGCATGCACAGGGAGAACATGCAAACTCCATGCAGAACAGCCCCAGGAAGGCCAGGACGCGAACCACAGGCGAAAGTGCTAACCACCGAGCCACTGTGCAGCCCAGCTAAGAACATTGTTAATTTTTTTTTTTTAAATATTAAGTTAACCCTTTGTTCCTTTGTTTTAAAAATATATTTATGAGACTACATTTGGAATACATTACTGCCTCCAAAAATACTTTCTTAGAAAATGCACATTTTACCTTTATACTTTCAGTGTTTCTACTTTATTTACATTTTTAGGACATATTTTTCTTCTTACGTTTATGTATATATTTTGTACCATTTATATTTCTGACTTTGAATGGGAGCAACTACAACATAAGCAATTACCCCTCTGGGACCAATGAAGTATTTCTGATTCTGATTCTGAAATAAATGTTCCCAGTGTATGAAAATGCCACTTGTTTTACCCTGTATCCTTAGTCTTGAGTGTTTTAGTGGTACATATGCATTTTTTAATGTTAAACAGTGATGTAGATGTCAATTCTGTATTCATTGCATTTGACTGCAATTAACAGTAACTACTGTTGCCTTTAATCTTAGTTACAGTGGCACAACTACACACATACAGTACATTATTGGAAAATCAAGTCACAATATAAACCCTATAGAGACCAGCGTAGCACCAACGCTACAACTGCATATTTAATTTTGATTGGTGGTAGATTTGAAACCAGATAAGATAGATTGATCATTCTTATTGTCTATAAAATCTGTGGAGTTACACTAACATTTCACACATTCATGTCTCAAAATGCTTTTTCATTGCAATGATGGGCTTGTAAAAATACACAATAAAGTGCAAATAACGAGACCACGGGATATTGTGTAACTTTTTCACATTTAGAAATTTGAGGTATACAGCTATGCAGTTTCTGTATTTTGAAAACTATGTAAAAAAAAATTTTTTTTCGTTATTTTTAGGTTCATTGCACGTTTCAGCAATTTATTGTAGAAGGTAAGACATAAGTCAATACATTTTATTAAAACTTGGGATATAAGGGTTATATTGATGTAAAGCAAATAAAAAATACTCCAAAAAATTACACTACAGTATGTAAATATGTAAGAATATGTCCCCGCGGATTTGCACAATGGTAGGTCTTAAAGGGTTAAACAGCAAACATCATATTCTACTGTATAGAACTGTAATTAGTTACACAGTAATTTACTATTGAGGTAAAGAAAAATAGCAACACTGTAAAAAATACAGTAAAATACTGGCGACTACAGCTGCCAGTGTTTTACTGTAATTTTACAGGAAAATTTGGTACAGTGTACTGAAGCATCTAAAACATTGATATTTAGATTATAAAGTAAGATGTGTTTTGTGAAATTTTGAATACTGAAAATTTGGCAACTAATTTTTCAAAACCGGGATTTTTGTTTCTGCTGTTGTGGCAATAAATTAATATAAAACATCACTATGAAAAGTGTCTCATTTGAATCCTATTGTGCAATTCAAGCATCAAGTAAGCAAAAGGCAGAAACTAATATTAAGATATTTTAATTAAAATGAAAGTAACTAAGATTCACCTGCTCCGTACACAGATAGGCTTTAGCAATGAGCGTACACGCCAGAAGAGGAGACAGTAAGTGCACTGTTAAACACACAGTTGTTGTATACTTGTGTACAGTAGAGTGTAGTTATCGTTAATGAGAGTGAAATCACTGTCTCTTAAAAAAACACACACTGTTTTATGGGTCACATCAGAGCCGCGTTCAAAGCAAGCATCCACCACCACAACAGGATGGACTGCTCGCCACTTCCTCCTCCAGTTTATTTTACTTCCTCTATTAATGTTTTTATTTACTATTAGGTTGTTGGAGATATTGTGTTGGATACTAGAAGACACAAACAGAGACATCTGTTTCAACACTGTGATTACTGCATTAAACATTTTGAGGAGATTTTGATGAAAAAGTCAAGAAAACACTATTTATATGGGGGATATTTTAGCAATGGTGTGTTAGCATTATTACTGTCAGTTCTAAAAGTATATGAATAGTTTATACAGTTGCAATGTTCAACCCCAAACAAATAAAAACAATCCACAGTAAATCAGCAGGTCATGTGCACTTTATCTGAGATTAAATGCATTGATGCTGTTAAACCATACGATGGGTTTCTGCTCACTGTATTTTTCTGCACTCTCTTAGGACGTCTTGTAAATCCCCCAAAGTAACTGTTTACAGTAAATGTAAAATTTTATATGCATTCAAGCTGTGCTCTTTCATATGTCCGTCCCTTGCTTGGTCAGCAATTTTTTTTTTTTTTTTTTTGCTTTTGCGAATTAAAATGAACCAGTTGAGGCAATTTTTTTGTTACATTTTTATTTAACGTTGCAAAAGTGTGAGATGCAATTTTAGGTGAGAAACTGCACTTTAAGCCCGGACATTAAAAACAAATGCACAGATTCAATTATCACTCAGTGCAGTTCATCAAGCAGAGCGACAGGGAGTTAAAAGTGGCGAGGCCGGGGTGTCTAGCGCAGTGTCAGCATGTCTCTATCACCTCAGTGATGGAGAGCCCAGCTGAGGATGGACCCTTGTAGCCGCGGACATGTTCCTCCACCCCGTCGCACCCTCCCGTCCCCTCCCTTCATCCAGCATGCCCTGCCGCCTACAAGCACCTTTTGTATGGGCTAAATGGGGCTGGATGCACCCCTTTAACTTTGATTTCCATTTTCCATTGTCTGCCCATTGACGGGGAGGGTGACTCCATCTGTGCCTGCCTTGCGTGGTGCCACCCTTTCAACAGACATATGCTCCACATGTGAGAGTCCTAAACCTGCGAAAGAATGGGTGGAAGGAATAATGATATACAAGACGGGCCCCTCACTTCATAGAGGAACAAGGAAGAGGGAGAGAAAATACTCCATTCATCAATTTATTGTATGGCCCTTAAAACTCCACGGCCTTTTTATGTATATTCAAGAGCGCAGAAGATATTACACAAAAGCCCCTGCTGAACTGATGGCGTTTTAAATTGCGGTCAAGCTGCTCCACTCGCCTCCTGAACTGTGCTCAAAATGCGTATGTGTGTTTTACATGAAGGGAGACTCAGCTTGTCGTGCCACCGGTCACAAAGGAGGCCTCGCGGAACAATTGATAACTGTTAACTGAGGTGGCAAGCTGGGTCAATTTTGACTTGGAAATGTGCAATATGCTGTGAAAACAGCCCCTTGTGTTCGCTCTCCCCCGTCAGATCTTATCTCCACGTGATAACACCACTTAAGATCTCATACAGTAACACACATTAAGTCATTTCCCTCTCCAAACAAACTGAAGGGGAACGTCAGTGTAAAAACAGAAAGTGAAATTTGGTACCAGATCATTATAAGGCAGTGTTTTTTTTTCTTGATTTTTATCTGCAAAGTCCAATTTTGATTTTCAACTTTTTTTCTCATGTTAGGATTATTTTTGCCTTGAAACCCAATTTAGGCGGAAAAAAGCGCCTAAGACAGAGTGGGAGGAGGCGAAGTTCATGGCTTAATTTGCTTTCCATTCCACTTCATTCATTTACTTCATTCATTCATTGCCTCTTTCTCCCTGTCCATCAACCTTATCCTAATCCCTCTCTTTATCCCTCTCTTTCCTCGACACCCATGACGCCGACTGGCCTCCTCACCCTAATGCCGTCCAGCCCCACCCCTCACCGCTCCTCCTGTTCAGTTATAAGGCTCTATCGATTACAAGCCTGTCGTACAAAACGACCTAATGGAGGGTCAGCTTTAATGTGAGGGGCGGGGGGCCCCTGTCTTGGTAGGAAGTGAGCCTGGTTTTAAACACCCTTTCTTCTTCCTTCGCCTTCCACTGTGTCCCCTCTCCCTCCTGCTGGGCTCCACCTTGTCCCCCTTAGACCCTTTCCATTGGAGAGCGAGAGCCATGAAAAATCAACAGCGGAGCCATCAATCCCCCTGCACACACACAACACCACCACCACCTCCTTCCTCCACTCCTTTACAAGGCCCACCGCCGGCTGCAGCGGCTGCACATGTGTGAGGGTATTTAGTGGGGGCCTGAAAGCTGAAAGGAGAAGTGCCTGGATCAAATGTGTGTGTGTGTGTGTGTGTGTGTGTGGGTGGGGGGGGGCGGCACAGAAGGAGCCCTCTCAGGAGGGGTGCTGAGGCCCCGGCTCGTTTTATAGACTCCCCTGAAAGAACGTGATTACAGATCATTATCCAATTGAAGCAGATTGATGGGCCGGGGTCAAAGTAATATAGCTCATAGTAGCTCAGTGAGACGGGAGGGGTGATAGGAGAGGACTGAGGGCAGCGCAGAAGTTTGGGTGAGGTAGGGGAGGGGGGCTCGCAGACAGGGCGAAGATGGTATAATGACCAGATTGTCACCACCGAATGGAGTATGAGAAGGGGGAGAGGAGCAAGAGGAGGAGGAGGAAGACCCAAACTTGTCGAATGAAAGACTGAGGCTTTTCTTTATCCGGAGTGGGTTGTAGTACAAGTGCTGATGGAGAGGAGAGTTCTAGATTGACCTCATCACTCCACAGGGCAGATAAAGAGATCTTTATGAGAGGGGAGGAAAGAGAATTTGTCCAGAGTGACTCGGCTGTGTGTCTTCTTGCAAATAATGCTGCTCATTCTCCCTTTTTTTGGGGGTGAAACAATCAAAAGTTATGGTTGGATTTGAAAATGACATTCTTAAATGCGATTTAAAAAGACATTTTTCAGAAATTATTCACAAATTTTTTTGACTGTGCCCAATTCAGTAAATGTAGGGAAAATGAAAGTCCCAAATTTATATTCTCACTTAGATTAACAAGTTTCCAAAAGTTATTTTAAGTAGAAGCAAAGACAGTTTTAACATTTGTACATGCAGTAATCTAATTACCGCCGTCAGCCAATGCCCTGACCTCTTTTTTTTCTCACGATATTCTGATAGCTTACTTGCCGCTGTACCATTTGCCTTAAACTGTTCTCTTACATAATATCGTACATTACAATGCATGATGTTCCTGACCTTTCCAAAGCACTGGAAAGGTAGATCTCAGATGATCTCACCGCACAACTGCCAAAAGCACAGATCCTGGTTCTCCTGCTGTTTGAATGTATGTGATGATGTTGAGGCTGCGTAGCTGTTTAGAAAACCTTACATGACCTCATGTGTAATTTTAAATGAATTAAACAGTAGCAGTGGCAATAGCAGAATATGTTTTGCACTTGTTGGACGGCACAGTGTTGGTCATAGGTTGGATATGTACGGTTTTATTGCCAAAGGCAGAGAAATTTTGATAGTCAGTCGGAGTGAATTTCAGATTGTTTTGTCAAGCTACAGTAATGTTGCTGTGAAAGTATACTCCACAATAACTCAGGACTATAGCGATTTTTTTTGTTTTGTTTTTTAACAGCAACTCATACACATGAGAATCACGCCAACATACCATGAACTGGTATGTCATGGCGTTTAATGTAACATCCATGAACCTGATGCATTCATTAACGCTTTGTTTGCAGGATCATAGTTCTGTAGATGGTGCCAGTGGACCGGAGTCTCATGACAGGGATCGTCTTCCTCCACAACAGAGGGCTTATGGGTAATGGCCATGACACTGAACAGTCTTTTGATAATAGCTGAGACCAAGTGTCTCTAAATTTTGCTTGCTTCCACGATTTGCCGATGTAAAAAAAAAAAAAAAAAAAATCCTTTGAAGACAGCATGAGCATGTTTTAGATCAAGCTTGACATTTCACTTTTTCGCTTGGGATATTTTAAACAAAATGGATCCTAAATGATGCAGAATTTCGGGACTTTAATTGGACTTGACAGATGCACATGCTGTCCATGTTCGCTCGACATGCAGGAACTGGCACACGGCAATTATGGTGAATGTGCAAGAGCGTAAAGAAAACATCTTAAAGGTTTACAACTTTGCTCTGTGCAGCCTTTGTGTAATTATAGGATTAATGAAGAATGCACTCATCATCAGCGGCTGTGACGCATAAAAAGGGGCACATACTGTACATAGGAAGTGCTTTATGCATCTCCTGCTCCTTCTGAGATGATGAATTTGGAAGGCAGTGCTGGGGCAAGTACAATCACATGTGTGGGGAAGGAGGCATACACAATAGCTTCAATATACACACACATATTGTGCTTGCATGCGAAAGCATGAGTAATGTGAATTCAAGGCATATATTTATTGATTTATTTATGAATATTTAGTCCTCTAATCTTCACCATACTGTATTTTCTGAGCTATACAAAGTGATTTATGGGGATTTTTTGAAAAGAGATAGAAAAGTCAGTCGGACAGAGCTGTAGGCTTTTAAAGTGCAGTCTAAAGGCTTTAGTTTCTCTGTCTCACCAGTCTGATAACTGACACTGAGCAGACCCATGTGACTACAGCCTCAGAGAAGGCATTATATATGATTGTATGTGCAGATGTTCTGTCTGCATGTGTGTATTTAAATGTTTCACTTTATACATTCATATATGTTGACTTTGGTTTATATTAATGTCTGTTATGTTCAGACAGTGTTGATCTGACTGAAGCCACTTTGAAATAAAGGTGAATAACTGTGAAGATATTTAAGGAGTTTTACTCCAAGATTGTCTACATTTTAAAGGAAAAATACCTGCTAGTCATCAGTGTTAAAGCTCTGTCCAAGTTTGTTTCTTTACTGACCTAATGTCTCCAAAAAGAAGGAAAAATGCTCCTGTGATTCTCTTTCATGTCTGCACCCAGTGTTTGAAGTATTTGTAATTCTCTTCAGTTGGTGCGTATCTCATTTTGGCATTTAAAGCTTGATTTGTGTTTGTGCTGGAAATTCATACAAGCAGGAGAAAATGATCCTGCACCACACATTGCTATAGGTCAGGCTGTAATTGCAAATGCATGTGGATTAATTCAAGTGATCTTTGATTAAACTACTCTGTTACATCTCACAGATGTCTTTGATACTGGCCCGTTTTTTCCAACATTCAAACAGAATAAGAAAATATCACCTTATAGATGAGTGAATTCTGAGATTCACTGCTGCTGTTCTTGTTAATTTACCTTAAACAAAGTGAGGAAGGTGATCATGACGGCCAGGATTTTTCAAACACGCTTAGGTTTCTTTCAGGGGGACATAAAAGTATGAAGCATCATCAAACAAGCATATTGAATTTTGCACCACAGCAGCAGCTCTACTCTTTATAATGTGTCTCACATTATTTTGCAAAAACAGAAAGACATTGGGAATTAAGAATTTATTCTCCAACTGCACCTCATTGTTACCAGGTTTAATAAAGTTTGAATTTTAAAAATGTCAGGACACAAAGTTAGTCAGTCTGGTAAGTCAATTAAACCATTGAGTAAACAAGTTGCCTTTGAAGACACCATACACTGTAGCTACAGCTCTGCGACCTGCATGCTAAACCCAGTTACAGGCAAGAGAAGCCCTGACTCCCTCTGCGTTACACTTAGTCAGATAATTGGAAATGCGAGGGCATTAACTCCAACGGGATTAAGAGGGGGAATTAAATATGTTAATCCCCAAAATAGGTAAATAGCCTCAGTGATACAATAACCAATTTCTAGGGTTTTCCTCCCCCGAGGACACGTCTGCCTTTGAACGCAACCTGCTCACACACAACCGCTCACACGTACGCACTCACGAGAAGACTCACAAGCAAACTGGTACACTCTCGCACATAAACACGAAGACAAACGTCGCACAGGAGAGTAGGAGAGAGAGTCTCGAGTGTTCCAGAAAGTTCTCCAAGGTCATGCCTGTGGTGTCGTGTGGCCCTGTGGCTGACTCTTGAACCTGTTCTCCCAGGTCTGCCTCTTTGTTCCAGAGATCATTACCTCTGTCGCTCCGCTCTGCTCCGCTCCCCTCCCGAGACCGCTTTGTCGCCATGTGTTCATCTGCCTTGTAATTATAGCACGGTCCTGGATGTCATGGTTTAGGGACTCTGCCTGGGTGTGAGCGAATGTGTGTGCGTCGGAGGACTGAGCGAGTGCGTTAAGATGTGTGGCATCACATTGTGCTTTTATGTGAGAGTGTGTGGGAAGTGTGTACACGATGGCGCACGGACACTGGTGAGATCAGTGTGTTTGTGTATGCGTATATAATTTCAATCAAAAAAAGGGTAAATTGAATACAGTGCACTTTCTCTTTAAACTATTCAAGCAGAGGCATTGCCTTTGGAGATGGCAACAGAGCTGGATTTTGATGAGCTACTGTACTTGTGCTGGGGACATGAAACAACTGAATAAAAAGTATATATTCAAAACTGTGACACAAATCATGAACCAAGAGTGTCGGGGCATCAGTTGTGGGCAAAAATCATGTTAAAAATACCCCACTGAGTTCAAAGTACATTTTTATACACAATTAGTGAAGTACAATTTCTGTTGGAACTGAAGCATGGCGGAAAAAAACCCCAAGGTCAATTACTGATCGCCTCAGAGGAACATTATTTTTATGTCTCTGTCCAAAGACGAATGTCTTATAGGGGAAGAGAAAATAATAACAAGAAAACATTAAAAGAGAGAAGTCAATCATTCAAGAATGCAAGACTTGAATGCGCCACAGTCAAATTCAATAAAGTCATTATTCCAGGCTTAGCCATAGCAATAGTATTTTTCCTAGATATCCTATACTGCTTACTCCTTTCTCTCTGCTGCTCATTCTCCTTCTCTCACCATTCCTCTTTCTTCACTCTGGCTACAGGGCATGTAGGATGGCATCAATACTCTAATTTTGCAACATGAAACCCTCTATTTACTCTAAAGATTCATCTGCGATGGGAGTCGTTCTGCAACGGCTACCTCCTCAAAAAGGAGGAAAGTGGCTTCATCGTGCCAAACCTCTGCATATTACTACTGACATATTCTATTAGGCCGATTACACATAATGATGCCAAATAAGCAGCAAACGAAGAGCTGGGGAGTTATCGCTCCCTCCCCAATGGAAAAGAAAACGAAGAAAAAAAATGCTCAGCAAAGTTTCTTATCTCAATCCAGCTGAAGGAGGAACCACACACACGCAGTCCATGCTGCACTTATCAGTCATTAGGCATTTAAATGCTTGCCCAGAGAGAAATTAGATTTCTGAAGAGTTAAGAAGATAACCAGTGGCTCTGTCTTATAAGTGTGTAGCACTTTCAACACATTTGAGTGGCAGCTGAGACAACAGACTTATTGCGCTGCTGTAAATCGTACCATAAAAACCATACTGTGTGTTCTAGTTAACACTATTTGAACAGATATGTAACACAATATAAAAAAACAAGATGCTTAGAAGAAAACATAAATAATGTCGTGAGAAACAAATCATACATACTCAAGTTACTTACTTTATTATCCCAATCAAGAGGGTTTATGGTCCTAGACTTGCTAGTTTGTTTTTGGTGAAACAGCAGGCCATGATCCAAGATGCAAATGGTAAGTAATTTTCAAAGAATTTACTCAAAATCTGAGACACTGAGACAATTTGATGACAACCACAATCCAGATGCCGACAGAGAGTTTCTAAGCATTTCCCATTATTAAAACTAACAAATTTTAAGGATTGTGCACCCTTGGCAGAGATATGTGCAGTCTATTTCTATAATGGTAATTTTAGTGGGTTGCAAAGTGGGATCCAATGACCCTCAGGAGTCTTGTGGGAGTTCCAGGGATCACTTGAGGCAGCTGAATTTCAGAATAACCTAATTCTTTAAACATAACAGCAACTACTGCAATCATACGTTTCTCACTGATCATTTAATATGTTCAACTTAAACTCCATGGAAAGTACAAAACTCGGAACAAAAATCTGCAGATAGGGTGGCTAATGGGACAAAATCTTATTCAAAGAGTATACGTTTCAGATATAACATCCATTCTATGTGGTACGATGCACTGTTTTGGGACTTCTGCAAAAGGTGTCAATGCCCTTGGAAATGTGTTCTGCATCCTCCCTGCTGATAACTGCAGCACTAAAAACAAGGCCCTCGCTAACAACTCCTTGCCCGACACTCCAGGCTCAGTTGTTTCCAGTGGAACAAATTGCAGAGCATTTACCAAACTTTTATTAGGTTCACAAAACAAGATCCCATGCCATAGATGTGGGTGAGGGGTATTAATTTAGGGAAATGAGCACAGGCTAAATAAAGGCTGTCTGGTTGCCGTCCTAACAGGAAATACTATGCAGGGGACCAGTGGAAGAGGTGGGGGTGAAGATTGGGGGAAGGGTGTGTGGAGGGGTGAAGGAAGGGAGGGAGGAAACAATTATGACCTCATTTAATAGTCTCTCTCTCTTCCCCCCCACCACCTCCTCCTCTCTTTCTCTCGGCTCCCAGGCAGAGATCGGAAAGGAATGCCCAGTTTGAAAACCGCAAGTCACCTCTGAACATGCAAGCATTTGGCCTAAGTGTTTCCTGTTGCAATAAAAATGTATGTCAAGTATGTGAACCGAGGTTCCTCAGCGCTTAAAGCCTGTTGAACACACACACATACACACACAATGTTCACACATATACGCTGCAGCCACAGTATTATGGTTTGAAATCCTCAACAGCAAAAATGAGCGCATTATGAACTACTGCCACTGCCCAAACACAGCGGTGTGATTAAGCCAAGCATGGACATGGTCTGGGTGCATGTGTGTGTATGTGTGTGTGTGTGTGTTGTGGAGTGGCATTGTGAAATGGGTGAGGGTTGCCGTGTGATACAAAGCCCATGCCGTTCTGGTGCCAAGCTCATGATAAGAGTTTGGGAAGTCGTCGCATGGTGATAGCCACAGGCACAATTGTGCAAGGGGGCTCCAAGTGCTAATTTTATTCATTTACCTCCCTCTCTGGATAATTGTTTCTGTCAACCAACGACGGCTTGATAAAGGATTTCACGCCGCTGAAAACAGTTACATGGCTACTTTGGAAGGTGATCGCCAGAGACGATTATATTTATCACCTGCTTTAATATCCGTAGTGTGGTGTAAATTGATTCATTCTCTGAGGATTGCTGTCACAGAGGCCAAGGTGTGAAGAGTTGTGCACCCAAATAAGGCTTCTGACTTCTGACATGTAACACTGCAAGATCAGCTCTTCTACAATTAAACTTACACTAATGTTGGATTATCATTAATAGTATCGTGCTGTCAGAATGCTCATTAAATAGTTTGCCTCTGTTTTTTTTCTAGCTATGTTTGAATAAAATGCATTAATGATTGTAATTAGATGACACATTTGCACAGACACTGTTACACACATGCTTTCATACTTGTCAAAGCACATTATGCTATAATACAATTTAACCAAAGGAGTGACAAAACTTGAGATTAAATTATTAATGTCATTGGCTACATTGTTAATGTCAGTGAAATTGATCAACATTTTTTATAGAAATTATCTCTGGAATTATTGGTGCATTTTTTGTGATTAAACACATACTTGTTACTAAATTATTGGTGTTTGAAAGAAAAAATAGTGGATTTTTCTGTATATGTACCTTCAAAACTGGTTGTCAGTGTCAGTTTTCTAAAATCTTTGAGTTACAAAAATGAGAATAAAAGTATTATTTCAGTTGCCGCACTAAAGCTGTCATTAGAAGGGAAAGAATGAACTTTCTTTAACATATTGTCTTCAAAGAGCCGACTGCCACCCAGAACCAACAATCAAAATAGCAGATTTTACTGCGTATCCATCAACAGCCACAGATGAAAGTTTAACGGATTCATCAGCCTTGGCTAATAAAAAAAAAAGAGAGGAAAAAGAAACTATACAGTTGTTAGAAGTTGACCTCAAAATGTCACTCACAAAGCTTTAAATTCCACAGCACACCTTTACCTCAGAAACTGACAGATTCCCACCCATTGAGAAGAGTGGCCTGGAAGCCTTCTTCCCCCAGAGTTCAAAAACATGTCGCTCTGCCTCCAGTCGGGGAAGCCTGCTTTTATTGGACCCTTTGTGGAACATCCTTTCTTCCCCCTCATCAAAAGAAGCAAAATAAGTCAAGGCGTAGTCGCATTTCCCCCTCTTTTATTACTATTCTAATAATACTCCATATTTGTTCATGCCTTCATCTTCTCAATGCAGCCATTGAATGTGTGTGTGTGCATGCAGGACTATAGCGAGGCAGCGCCACTTTACTGACTGCATCTGTACTCTAAGCTTCAGTGGGCAAATGCACTGGATGGATAGAGGACACAGCCTTCTCATTCTTCCCCATACCGTCACTGCTACACACAAGGTCATGGAAATGAAAAGAAGTAAAACGGAAGAGAGAGTAGAAGATTAAAAAAAAAAGAAGAAGAAGGCTTTTAAAGCAGAAGAGGAAGAAGGGGTTACAGTGTGTACACATGTGTGAATAGAGTGTGTTTGTGCAGGAGCATCTTGTTAAAACCACTCTGCACTAAAGCAGCAGCTCAGGCCCCCTTTGCTCCACAGAGGCCTGTAGCTGGTGGTGGCTGTGGAGGAGAAGGTGAGGCGGAGCGGCAGAGTGGTGGAGGGCAGTTCCCTGCGCTGACTGGAATGAATGGTATGGAGCAGTAGTGACCAGTCATGCATGCTGTTTTACCTCTCCCTCTCTCTCCCCCGTCCCCTTGCCATTCCCCATTTGAGATTTTTAGATCAGCAGCACAGAGAGAGTGAAATAGCACAAAAGGGAAGGAGATAAACAATTCAGAGACAAATCAAAGATAGAGGAGAAGGTGAGGGAAGAGAGTGAAATAAAAAGAGAGGTGGAGTAAAGAGAGAGAGAGTGAGTGGAGAGGAGAGGAGGAAGAGAGGGAGGCAGGACTGTAGTCGCTGGGCCACTGGAGTTGAAGAGCAGCGCAGCGTGAAATAAGGGAGAGGAGCAGCTGAACCAGAAAGAAGCCAGGCTGCTCATTACAAAGGCCTAGGCCTGACTTCTACCCTCCACAAACTGTAACACACACTCGCATGCATGCGCACGTGAAGATACACCGATGCGCACAAGGAAACAGAAAGAGGAACACATCACACTGCAACGGATGCCATTTGGTTGAGGTTTTTATGTGGGTGTGTGCACGCAGACATGCAATGTCATGTGCTGTATATCTGGAAAGGGGCATTCATTCACAAACACACGAGCCAAAGAGCAAAAATAATAAATTTAGCGTGTTTTTGTGCTGTATTTTCCCCCCTCATCAATAAAATATATATTTTACTATAACAAAACACCATGTTTTATACTTTAGCAGTTAAATTCAGGAAATGTATGCAAAGATAAAGAGAAGAAGAAAGAGAGAAGAACGAACTGAAGAGCGTCAATACAACACAAGCTAAACTTGCCAGAAGCTGAATATGTGGATCTTTCTGTTTTGCTTTTTTTCCCAGATACTTACTCCGTGAAAATGTTACACTTGCACAAAAAACTTTGGCAGGCTTTCCAAAAGCATGCAGGGAGACTAGAGAAGAGGAAGTCTCTGTTCTCATTGTGTGACCCTCCTTTCGCATCGTGACAGCTGATGAAACATTTGGTGCAACTTGTTTATTTAGATTTGATTTCCTCCCCTCACATTTGAGCAGCTGCCTCTCAATACATGGTTCACAAACATCTCATTCAAGGGCATAAATAAGTGTGTTGCCAGACTGGATGATACTGAATTATAAGCAAAGAGCGTGAATCTAATATCACATTGCACCACTGTTAATGGAATGGATGGAGAACAGGAGGCTTATGAATTTTACATTTTAAACTAAAATTAAATGAAAACAGATATTAGTCGGTATTATTTTAAAAAAGAGTTTGAACTATTGTGTCATTTATGGGTTTCTTGTTACTAAATTAAACATGTCATCACAGTCCTGTCTGATTAAAGCAGGACAAACAGTTTTCTTTCTCTGACAGTAAACGCCGCACACAGGATACGACTCCATCTGTTTCAACAAACACACTGACTCGGATACAGTATATTACTTCATCAACATTTACAACTCACTCTTTTATCTTTTAAACACAGACTGGAACCGAGGGCCAGTAGCAGTATTAAATCCAACAGGGGGATGTAAATATTAAAAAGAGACATATAGAGATGTAACAAGGATTGGAATGACAATATGCTCCTTAGATATTCCATTACAAGTTCTCATAAGACCTTCTTTTTCTTTTTTTTTTCCAATTCAAACAGAAGAAGCTGTAAACCAGTACTGCAGTGGCTCCTGATAAACCCCCACCTTTTCTGCTGGCTGACACATATTCTGTGAAATACTGCCATCTCTTGGCACTTAAAATGAGAACTTTTACAGAGAGGGACCCTTGGTGGCTCAGACGACTGTGACTTCAATCATATGTCAGAGGACACTGGAGGCGGGGTCTGTGCTGGACACAGAAGAAACGTTAAATTTGATCCTGATTTCCTGAAGGTTGATTTCAAGAGGCAGGGATGAGGATCAGATACAGGACATGTTATCTTATACTTTGCTTTATTTTTGTGCTGGGCCCTAAATGCATATTTCCCATTATGTGTACCAGAATTCTATTTAAAGTACTGAAGGAAATATGCAGAAATGTAGCATTAAATATAAAGTCTGAATGCCAACAATAGGATTATAGTCATTTAAATATAACATCCGTCCATATATTTTGAATAATTTTTCATGTATTATGATATTTGAAGCTAGAAATGGGCCTAAGTTGCTAAACATATCTTATTGCATTTTTAAATTTTCAGCTGTCATTCAGAAAACATTTGATATTTTGTAAAAATCTTTCAAATCACACCAAAAAAAGAAGCCACAAATGAGTCTCTTTTCATCATGTCATGGAAAGCAAAATCTTGGCCCAGCAGTAGAAATATGATGCACACAAAACACCTAAAAAAAAAAGTCACTAAAAAAAGAGAGCATAAATAGACTGCACATGTCCCTGAAATAGTAGGACATATTAGGTGGTTACAGTTGACGCTGCTGTACAGACGCTGCACACACAGCAAACTGTGGTAACCAGTCATGATGTGGAGGTGCGGTTCATCATGTAGAACTTACTCAGCAGCTTTCTGAACTCTTTCTTTTAGGAGATAAAAAAAAGGCTCCATTTGTGTCTGTGTGTCGAGGTTGAGACATGCAGATAAAAGTGACATCTTTTGAAAGAGGGGAGCAGGAGTGTATTTCTCTTGCTGCTTCACAGCGTAGTAGAGTTGTAATTCAATACTCCCCAGTCAGTGCTTTGCAGGGATTCTACAGAGGACTGTTGTGTTTCACAGAATGTATTTCCAGCATGGAACAGGTTGTTCATCACAAGGTCTGTTGATCTTAAACACACACACTGAGCTGGGAACTTTGAAGTGTGAAAATAAACATTTTCACCTAACCACTAATCTTCTCTCTCTCTCTCTGTCTCTCTCTCTCTCTCTCTCTCTCGCTTGCTTTCCTCTGGTTTCAGCTCTCTTTCTCTCTGTCTCTTTCTCTGCATCCCTCCCTTTCTCTGATCTCAGCCATTTTAACGTGAGCTTCATTTACAACTTTCATTTCAATTTGTCCTCTTAGCCCATTTGTTATTGTAGCGGAACCAGCGCCAGGGCCTCTGGTTAGTGAAAATGTCAGATTCTTTGATTTGATTTTAGAAGATTTCAGCAGGGACTGAGGGGCTGCGTGGTTCTGGCCCTTTTCTGTGAACGGACCAACTACTGTTTGCATTTAAACATCCATTTGAGCCAGATTCCCCAGAGGATTCATTTGTTTCACAGAGGGTCAATTACCTCTCACCGCCTCATTCAAAAAAAAAATCTTCTCTTCTATTTTTTTCCGAGCTGCAATTAAAGAGATTTTTCCTGTTTAGGTTAGGTGTAGGATGAGGGTGCCTGGCTGAGGTCACTGTTTTAATTAGGCACTATTTAAGACCAATAACAAACTGATTATTTGCCAAATGGCTCTTGCAAACTGAGAGGCTTAATGGCTGGTGTGTTGAGTGCTACTTAAGTGATTTTCACCCTCTGAAAAACTACTAAAACGTGAGGTCACAAATTTGCTTTGATTGAGGTTTCTATGGATACAGATACATCCCCGCTGACTTTTTTCTCTCCTAACCTCCCTCTGTCACTCTCTTCCTCTTTCTCCACCTCCTGTGCAGTGTCATTGCCGAGCGCTAAGTAAATACGTGCTCTTTATGTTCCTCGTTGCATTTCAATATTTGGCAGCGTGGCAGCGGGGGATCAAAATGTGTGTGTCTGCTAAATGTCAGTGGGTAAAAGGGGTTGAGTTTAGAGAGGCACACACCATGAAGCACCTGCTGTAAAGCGAGCAGCGGGGGGAAGTTTCATCTCGGTTTGATCCAAAATGGAAAAGGCTATGAGCATCACATCGACATCAATAGCAGCCCCCCACCCCAACACACACAAACACACACACAATCCCTATTTTCAAGTCTAGTTTCAATTTAGCCCTATGCAACAGATGGCATTAGAATACCTCACCTTGGCATTTTAATCAGACCAGAACACAATTTTGAGTTATTAAGGAGATTGTTTGCCATAATATAATGCTGTAATTGATTATCGGTTTCCGAAATATTGTTTATGCTGACGTTAAGGATATTTGAAGAAAACGTTATGAGTCACAATTATTATTGTTTCTAACTTACCTTAACTTATCTCTAATCAGATTAGATTTTATGGAAGACAACCCACAGCGACATCTGTGTCTTCTTAAAAGACTATCATGGCTTAATGTCTTAAATATGCAGTAATTGATAATAATGCTGAAATCTGAAATGATGAAGTTTTCATGTCTGCATAGTGGGGGTTGACTGAGCAAATAGGACCACTTTCCGTAAAAGCATCTCTCAGCTGCTTAATAAAAGCGGAAGGAAAAATGGGTCTGGCTGGTTTGCGGTCGTGTATGACATCAAGTAAGGTTTGGACTCTGTGTGAAATGGTCTGGATGAGCGTGACCAGCCATGGGAAGAATCTTTGGCCTCGAGGGACTGACAAAAAAAGACAGGAAGCCCTGAAGAGCCACTGCAGGCCATCTCCCCCTACTCCTTTACCTCCTCCTCCTTGCTACTTGGCCTTTGTCTTTACTTGGCATGCGTGTGTGTATAAGTTTGCATCTGCATCCTGTCCTCTCTGCCTGTCCCTGGCTGCGCCATTGGAGGCAGCTGATGCTATCTCTTGGCAGTATTGTGGCAGCCCCTGCTGTGAATAATCAAAGGCAGCTGTTTGGAAAATACCAGAGATGCCTAATAGGAAGCACTGATGGCCTGGATTCACTCTTTACCCAACAAGCCCCCCAAAATGTCTGAAATGAAATGCACCAGATCAATTATTATTATCAGCATGCAGACGCTGTGCCTCCTTTAGCCTGCCTTATTGTTGTTCTGCAATTTACTTTAAAATACAAAGTTTACAAAAAAAGGCAGAATTTATTCCACTTAAAAGCAAATGTCCTCCCTACTCTTTTTAATCTTTGTTTGAATGTATTTGTAACATAATTACAGCTAATAATTCCTGCAGTATGAGTTATATCCTTGAGTGTTGGCGGGTTAAAAATTAAGAGGAAAAGACCTATTATTTCTATTATTTGGACTGTGCACCAAGGCAGCTTTCGGGGGTTTGATTGTGTTTTGTTTGAACAAGTCAGTTAATGAACGCCAATCGCTGGATGCTGGTAGTTCTCGATGCATATCTGCTGATCTGGGGGTCCCAGCAGATCTTGGCCAAACACTGGGCGAGGCAAAAACAAATCTGTCTGTCAGTATGGGGTTAGGAGTCCTAATTAGGGGTCCTGACTCTCTGTCTGCGGCTCCAAGTCGAGCGTCAGCTCTCCCTGATTGGTACAAATCTCGTTTTTCTAAGCCTCAAAGGTTCGCGGAGAGGGTCAGCAGCTCACCATGACGGTAATTTGCTTATACCTTTAAAAAGACATTGATTACGTAATTAGACAGGGAAAATGTTGCACCACGGTGGAGGAAAAGGAGGGGTTAAGCGGTCAGGTTCTTTAATAAGCGGTGGGAACATTTGTGCACTGAATGTGGGAGCACGTTAGCGAGGGCAGCAAAGTCAGGAAGTTAGTGAGACATCTACACAGTGTGCTTTTAAAATTTCTTTGCCTGATGGGGCAGAACAATTGAAAACATAACCTTGTTGAGACATTTGCCCTGCAAGAATTAGCTGTGTTCTTTTTGCCATACCATATTGGCAGCATATTGAAATATTCCTCCATTCATGCACCCAGTGCATCCCACGTCTTATACGTTCTACATATGTAGTATATAAATTCATTAATCTATTGTTGTCTCCATTTATCAAGAACTGTTTTATACAAGTGTTTGGTTATTAACTGGTACCACTAACATTGAAGCTGCCTCAGACTTGCCTGAAATGGACATTAAACATAGCATGGCCTTTTCTCTGCTGCAGCTTTGAGAAAGATCATTGGACACAATTCAGGCTTCACCACAATTCTAGGTAATTATTCACATAAGCTTTCTATCTCACAGATCATTTTTCCACTGAGTCAGAGTGAGAAAAGATGTTGTTAACAGGGTACTTCTGGGTAGCACAGCTTGGTCATTTTTACATGGTAACATCATCAACTTTCATGTAACAAAGATAAACTCAGTGGTAAAAGCATTACGGGCAGTGAAACTGTAGTCAGGTGCAACATCAAAAAACAAAAGTATGAGCATTTTGGTTTCTGAACGTCTACTTTAGAGCACCACATGTTTACATAAGAGCAGCTTGAAGAGGCAGAATTGCGGCATGCACTTACCGACCCATGTTTTTAAGGTGAAAGGTTGAAATAAATGGCCATGAATCGCCTTAAATTGAGCTCATCACTTTTGTTTCCAGCTAAAATGCTGCGATGCTTTCGGAAAAGCCAGCTGCTCTGTGTGCCTCTCCCTCCCTCTGTCTGTCTGCCTGTGCAGGTTATGGATGGTCTGGTCCACGAACACTCACTGAGAGCAGAGGCCACATGCACAAAAGCAAAATAAACTGCAGGGGAAGGAAGTGGTTAACATTAACAAGGATCCAATAAGAAGATTAAATGTAAAACGCAGGGCCTGGTAATTGATGTGTTTCTAACTGTGTGTGTACGTGTGTGTGAAAGTATGCTTGAGTCTGTATAGGTGTGTATGACTGTATGTGTGTGCGTGTTGTAAATATGGGCCTTGTGTCTGGACATAATTGCTCCCAGACCTGCAGCATAACTCTATGGGTTGATTAGCAAATGTCTCTACTGTAAATAGTTGCCACTAATCATGCAACACTGTCGCTATTAGCATAAAAGGGGAGGGCAAGAGTGAGCACAAGAAAGAAACTGATTTTTTTTTCTTCCTACATTCAGTGACAGTGACATAACTGAAGTTTAAGATGAGTCACAAAGTGTTAGATCTCTTCCCGTACTTATCTCCTGTAACCTGGAAATGGTAAGGTTATCGGAAAATGGACTCCTGCCTTCATGTTCTTATTGTTATTATGGACTTAACATGATGGGAAGGAAAGATTAGAGCAAATCTTGATGGTTCATTTCCTTATCCACCCACTAACCACTGCAACCGAAGACAAGACTGTGTTTCCTGCTGCTGCCTTGGAACTTCTAGTGAAGCAAAGACTAACAGAACACAAAGTCTAGTTGATCTCTTATAAACAAAAACTAATGAATCAGTTAAGTAGTCTGTAGCCGAATCAAATCTAATTTAAGGCTTGTCCATATTATTCAGATTACACCATAAGACATGCTAAATTGTTTAATTTAAATATGTTTGTCTCTTTAAGAAGCAGTAACCTCCCACTAAAATTGATAAACCATTTTGTTAAAGACCCACATTGGTAAAAATCAAGCATTTTTTTATTTTTACTTTAACATGTCCATATGGTGTGTTTTGTATGCTAGAAGACACACCACGAAAGGAAAAGGCATTAAATGCTATATAATAACTATTATAATATCATAGCTTGCCATTGTGCAGCATAGAGTTGTACAGTGTTTGAGAAGAGTCACAGATGAGCAGGTGTGCTCAAGCTGCAGCGATGTGGAGGGTCCTGTAGACATAGGTGGGAACTTCACAAATCAACACATTCTAAATGGAAACAACGGTGTAGAGTTACAGCTCAGCCATTTCAAGCCAGGAAAGGATTATTTTCATGGTAATAAAGCTTCTAAATATGTAACTGAAGCACAAAAATGATTTTGAAGAAGTTAAATCGGTGACTGAAGAGGGAATTTAGGATCCATGTAAAAGTTTTCAGCTCTTGTTTAGTTGGAAATGTTGCACTTCTACTGCACTATTGTTTCACTGCTTAATATGAACTGTGGCAAAAACTACATGGTCGCTGCAGTTTGGATGGAATATTATCCAACGTTACAAATCATCGCGACACTTTAAAGTGCATATTGTGATACAGTGCGGAAAGGTGAGTGATGATGTGGCTCAAATAAATTACGGAGGTTTTAAAGGCAATATTAGTCTTACACTTTAATTTGCTGACAATAACCTGAATGAGTTCTAGTGCCATTCCAGTCATTTGTGTTTTAATATAAGTAAATAAAATGTAAAAGGCTCATTAGTTTGTTTTTTTTTCCCAATGAAAATGTTATCTCACAGTTTTGCTATGCAAATGTTGTATTTTTTTTTAAATCTTTTTTAATTAAAAGAAATGAAATTGGTATTAACTTATTACATATGGACTGAGAATAGTGTTTGCCATCATCTGTGACTATTGTAACATTCTGTTTTCTTAAATTTGATTTTACCAGCATTACAAAAGGTGCATTACACATTCTTAAAAAAAATATATACTTAAATGTAGAATCGGCCATTTAATGACTTAAATTAAAACAGAATATTTACGTAGTTTAAAATTAAATAAATATATTTATTCTTTATTGTAGCAATTATAATATCCTTTGTTGTATTTGGTTACTTCCAACAGGAAAATATGTACACTTGACATCAGGTTGTTGTTAGGACGTGACTGGCAATTACTGAATAACAGCAGTATAATATTTCAGTAAAAATCCATCAGATAGCCGTGACCTTATCATCATTACAGCCAGAGTATATATACGTACAGTAAATCATCATATTTTCTCCCTCTGATCTTTGGTTCTACCATGTAAGCTGCACAGACAACTATGAAATTCCTGTGTGTGTTTGTGGGTGTTAACAGATAGAATATGATACTATAGGATTGAGCTTATACGTCATGTGACTCCATTCGTGTATCCCTGGATGTACATGAATCCTCAAGTGTTGAGGGACCTGCATGCAGACTGCTTTGTCAATGCTCATTGTAGTACCAAACATTCAAATTACTGCTGTCTACTGCATCTATTAGGGTTTATCAGTTTGTCTTGAAGAACGCCTACATTCACTAGCCTGAAAGCTTTAATGCCTCTATTGCCGCGAATTACAAATAAATTGTCTCTTCTCCAATGTAAACAAAATGCTTTTCAGTTCTCATAAACAACAGATAACGTGCTATTCCGTTGCTTTTAACATGCTGACACTTTCAATGCTGTGTTAGGGTGACAGAAGCCCAAGGCAAAGTTAGAAAGCACTAAATATATGCCATTATGGTTAATAGATTGAACAAAATCCAAGACACTCAGAGATTATCTATTGAGACGCTGTCAAACAGGGACAATGCATGCCACTGCTGTTCCCATACGCTCTGCATTACTGTAAACCTATACACCTTGGTGTGGAGAAAAAAGAGAGACGTAGGGAATCAGGGAAAATGAGGGTAAAAATAAATATAGGATAAAGATAACCTAAGGGCAAGGCGAGTGGATTTAAGCAAGTGTTTATTCCGCCCAGCATATGCTCCCTCTATACTGTAGATTCTACATCCCATGACCAAAGTACGATACAGTGTGTGTCTAAGGGTATGGATAGTGTCGGAATGTTAATGGTTTTCCGATAATTACCGCTATCTGTGCACTGTAATCCATCATTCTGAGCAGTTATAAACAAAAAATGCACATCTGTTTATTTTCCCGTTGACAGGCACAGCAGGCTCTGTGCAAAGGTTGATGCTGTAGTACAGTTTACTCCTCTTCTTCTAAATAAAACTAGGTAATCTCCGCTTTGGACCGTGACTGGCGTCGCACGATACCATATCAGTGGGTGGAGCGTGGCTACGAAGCGATTTCATAAGGATGAAAGTACGAGTATCGGAAATACTGGTGGAATTGCGGAAACATGGCTAAACATAGTCACTGCCCTGCCAATTCCGGGTTTATTTCTGATTTTAGAGGCAGACCAGATGCCTCTTGGTGAATTATTCGGTTTTTCAAATGCATCGGTTAGCTGACGTTTTAATGTAGATTTAATTAAACGATTTAACGTAATTGCACGGAAATCGTACCAATCCATTTTTTAAATTTCTTCTCCAAAACTGCTATTATTAACATTCTTTTGTAGTGACATTTATTGTCAATTCATTTGCAATAGTGTTAGTAGCTCTTTGTTGTAAATGCATTGCTTCAGTAGAAACAAAGCAACAATTTTTAGTGAATTTTTCTTCTCTTTTGAAACTCACTGAACTCGGGTCTGTTAATCAATACATTTTGTCAGCTGTATGTCTTTATTAATGGCCATCCACTAATAGAACAAGAAAACTGAAAGTGACACATTCATTTATAAACCTGCCCCAAACAATGGCTTGTCTGGCCGATAGTTGCCAAGCTTAACATGTTTAACCTTTTGCACAGAATTGGCCATCTTTGCTTTCAACTCAGCAACACAATGTCAGCCCCTGTCGTAATGAAGACAGGGAAATCAATCGATTGATGAATGAAAGATTAGTCTATAGACAGAAAGCTAATTAGAGCCGGTAGGCCAGAATGAAGAGTGAACCCAGATGGATGGATCACAGTTCCATAATCGGGATATACTTCATTTGACACCTTGAGGGGCATAATTGAAATAATGATTTTATCGATATTTTGAACGTTTGTTTATTTGTAAGAAGATGTGTGGCCATGTCAGCGTGTGTGATGTACACGTGCGTGTCGCATTCACACAAGCTGGTCTTTCTTTTTGTGTAATTAACCGAACTTTTCAAAGTGTTGGGATTACTTTATCATCACAACTGTCCTTTGATGATCATGCCAACACAGCCATTCAGATTCAAAGCCTCTTATGCTAATGGCAACATTCATGATTGCAGCTCACAGTTGGGGGCTACATACTGTAAACAGCATGTGTTGGGGAAAGATGATGTAGGCTACATGCATTTGTCGCCTTCATTTATTGTGTGATATCCAAGAAAAGTAACGTGTAATGCACATAATGCAATTACATGGACATGTTGAACAAAAATTATGTTCTGCAGCACATGTTTGTATGAATGCATGCATTAGTGTTGATTATCGCACCAACACACTGAATGACTGACTCCATGCATCCCATTGAAAGTGTATGATTAACTATATTATGGCTGATCTGCAGCACAGGCCTCCTTAGCATGAGTAATTGATTTGTGAGAATTATGGCTGTACACTGTCTTTTGCCTATTAATTAATCACACAAGCGTTGTTTGAGTAAAACAATGTAGTGAGTAATGATATTGATGAAGTCTCCTCTGCACACAGTTGTCTGGGGAAATGGAAATATGACGCTTAACAGAGCAGATTTCTCATAATACCGGAATTAAGTGATTAGAATAATCGCCTTTGTGCAAATAATCTCAAACAGAAACATCCGCTCTGCCACAGCTGATTGTTTGCTCCTGTGACACTGAGAAAAGGCAGGAGTGTGCCTGTTTTGTCGCTGCTTCAGCTAATTTCCCATAATCCACTCTGATAAGGCCCCATGGTCCTCATCTACCTATGCTGCATAGCGATGTGATGCACATTAGTCAATTAATAGTGTGTTAAATGGCAGCGGTTCCAGTCAATTGAGTTTCTCTTGGGAAAAGGGTTGCCATTGTCCTACAATTCAAGACACAGAGAGATGGAGACAAAGACGGGGGAGCTGGAAAAGCAGTTTCTACATTTAGATATCGCTGCACATGTATGTTATGCCAGAGAAAATTTATGTTCCCTTCTTTTAACTAATGAGGTAGTATCCTGGTTTTTCCTAATTACCCTCCAGTGCAACTTTGACCACTATTATTACTTCTACATTAATATAAGTCCATTCAATTGTAATCTTCAGCGAGTTAGCAGTTATGAATAACTATATTTAACACTTCTTATATTCAAATATCCCATCCCCCAACCTCTACACACCCCCACCACCTCAGTCGAAAGGGTTGCCGTCCACATATCAAATGGAGATCCTTAGAGCCAAGCATTCCCGCTGGAGAAAGAGGGAAATGCTCCCCCTATTATGAGACCCTCAGTCGAGGCCTCACCTCCTGACAAGGGTATTAAAATGAAATAAATCAGCCATTAAGAAGCGGGCGCTGGCAATTGAAACCCTATTAATGCGGCAGGCGGAGAGAGGTAGCCCCGGCATGATGTGACAATGGAGCACCACAGTGCCCCTTTAATTGCATTTCGGCCAGGCTTTTATTCCCCAGACTGGGTGAGGATGACAGGTGTACGGAGGAGATGAGTGTGTGTGGACAGTCATATACTTGCACTTTGATGTGTGGACACACTTCTATGATCACGCTAATTACTGCAATGAGTTTCCAGTGTTAAAACCTCAAATGTGCATCCCTGCTATTTCTTTTAACTATTTCATAACCCCAAATGGTCATTCATAAGATGGTCACTCCTTCAGTCAGCCATCAATACCAGTGTCCATGTGTTGTCGGCAGCTAGGCCCCATCAATGTTGCATAGGTTCCTTTCTCATTACCTTCGCTGTTAGACTAGACACTGGGTGATGGATCATGGCCTCGACTGGACCTCATTTGGGTGATGTATCGCTAGTGTTCCCCTGTGAAGTGTGTAGGTGATTATACACAGACACAAAGACAAACACAAACACTTACACGGGGAGAAAGATGAAAAATCGGTCTATGGCAATTTGAAGTTCCCACTTCTGGTATCCTTGATACGAGCAAATAATGAAGTGAAATATTCTGAAACAACAACTTCAGTGGTATCATGTTCTGTTCTATTAGAACACAACTGCAAGAGTACATACATATTTTGAAATACAGTGGCGTTGAACAGACAATTTGCTAAGAACAGGAACAAGAGGGAATTTAAAAACATGGCTGCATTTTTAAAACTGTGCAATTTAGAATTTATAATCAAACTTTATATTTTGGTTCGGAAATACACCACCGATGATTGAATTGTTTTATAACATTATTTTTTGCTGTTCATTGTGTTATTTACTTGTTCACCCTGGCCGAGTGTTCCACAGCAAAACAAATGAAGGCATCCAGGAGAGGAGTTAGTGCTTATTTGAAATTTCGTCAGGAGCACTCCTTCACCTGTCACTGGTTATTGATATATTCATTAGAGGGCCCTATTCTCTTTCTCTGGTATCAGTTTCTCTTGACAGTAGCACTGTTGACAACATCACTCAATGAATCACTTTACAATTATGATTGTTGATGGCCCATGACACAAACTTGGAGGGGATGTCATTATATGAACATTAAAGTGATACACAGGGATGCTGGGATGGAAGACCTGGTTGCAACAAGCCCCCTCCCCCTACTATTTCCTTGATGCCTTCATTTAAAACAAGGGCCTCTCTTGTATGGCTTCATCCGATGGAATAATGCTATCACACCTTTTTCAATGGACACGCGCTGGCACTTGATCGTGGTAACGGCTGATGTGGCAATATTATTGCATTGATTCGTGTCACTATTTCGAATTTTTGCTGTGTGATTCTTCTTTTTAGGGTGTGGTGTGATGTACCAGTGTCGATGATAACCATGATGTTTAAAAAATTAAATGTTTATATCCAATTAATAATATACACTATATTGCCAAAAGTATTCGCTCACCCATCCAAATAATCAGAATCAGGTGTTCCAATCACTTCCATGGCCACAGGTTTATCAAATCAAGCACCTAGGCATGCAGACTGCTTTTACAAACATTTGTGAAAGAATGGGTCGCTCTCAGGAGCTCAGTGAATTCCAGCGTGGAGCTGTGATAGGATGCCACCTGTGCAACAAATCCAGTTGTGACATTTCCTCACTCCTAAATATTCCACAGTCAACTGTCAGCTGTATTATAAGAAAGTGGAAGTGTGTGGGAACCACAGCATCTTAGCCACCAAGTGGTAGGCCACGTAAACTGACGGAGCGGGGTCAGCGGATGCTGAGGCACATAGTGCGAAGAGGTCACCAATTTTCTGCAGAATCAATCACTACAGACCTTCAAACTTCATGTGGCCTTCAGATTAGCTCAAGAACAGTGCTTCAGCAGAGAGCTTCATGGAATGGATTTCCATGGCCGAGCAGCTGCATCCAAGCCATATCACCAGTGCAATGCAAAGCGTTGGATGCAGTGGTGTAAAGCACGCTGCCACTGGACTCTAGAGCAGTGGAGACGCCTTCTCTGGAGTGACGAATCGCGCTTCTCCATCTGGCAATCTGATGGACGAGTCTGGGTTTGGCAGTTGCCAGGAGAACGATACTTGTCGGAATGCATTGTGCCAAGTGTAAAGTTTGGTGGAGGGGGGATTATGGTGTGGGGTTGTTTTTCAGGAGCTGGGCTTGGCCCCTTAGTTCCAGTGAAAGGAACTCTGAATGCTTCAGCATACCAAGACATTTTGGACAATTCCATGCTCCCAACTTTGTGGGAACAGTTTGGAGCTGGCCCCTTCCTCTTCCAACATGACTGTGCACCAGTGCACAAAGCAAGGTCCATAAAGACATGGATGACAGAGTATGGTATGGATGAACTTGACTGGCCTGCACAGAGTCCTGACCTCAACCCGATAGAACACCTTTGGGATGAATTAGAGTGGAGACTGAGAGCCAGGCCTTCTCGTCCAACATCAGTGTGTGACCTCACAAATGTGCTTCTGGAAGAATGGTCAAAATTTCCCATAAACACACTCTTAAACCTTGTGGACAGCCTTCCCAGAAGTGTTGAAGCTGTTCTAGCTGCAAAGGGTGGACTGACGTCATATTGAACCCTATGGATTAGGAATGGGATGTCACTTACGTTCATATGCGAGTCAAGGCAGGTGAGCGAATACTTTTGGCAATATAGTGTAGATGCACCCACAAACAAAATGACCTTGCACTGAGCACAGGCTTATGTTATGCATTTGTACGTTCTGTACGGATACTGAATTGCATGACATAAAAATGTAGGTGGGCAGCGGGAATTGACTGGACTCGGAAACACCCCCACAATTTAATCAATTGTTTCTTGTATCATTTCCAACAGATATGTCCCAATAAGTCCGCAGCGGTGGATTTGTAGTAGTATCACAATCATGTGATCGTCAGCAGGCAGCTGACGTAGCGTTATTTTGTTGTCATAGTTACAGTGAAGCTCTGCTGCTACCTTGCAATGACGCAGTAATCTTTCACAAATCCGTGGTAAGCTGCATCAACGCCAAAATGTAATGAGGTGGTCCTTGTGTCATTTCTGACCTTCCTGAAAATTTCATCCAAATCTGTAAGTCTGTTTTTCAGTAATAACAGACGGACAGACAAACATACGCCGATCGTCACATAACTCCGCCACATTCCTTGGCCTAGTAAAAATATTCTGGTAGAAGTCTTCATCTATGTAGCACAAAAAAAATTGAGAAATTAAAGCCAGTATTATTGATTCTAATAAACATGTTAATCAGGTATTCGACTCAGCTGATGGTGTCTCTTTCCTAGAAAATCTTCCAAAAATCATGAAAATGACTACTTTCAGTCATCATTTCCAACATAAAAAATGCTTATTATTGCTGTTGGACATTACAAATTTTCACCTCTATATCAGTCATAATTTAATAGAATGATGATGTTCGCTGCATCATTTTTGTAGTCTGCACAATGACAGAGCTGCAAAACCATGAAATACAATCCTTTTTACTGCATCCATATTTGTTCTTGATTTTCCACCAACACAGTCCACAACAATGTTGGCAGATTCACAGGCAACTAACAAACTTTGCACGCACTTGGCCAGTGGCCAGCGTTAATTTATCACCTGCACGGCGCCGCATCATGCACAATGTGTCCATAATGCATGGGGAGTTTGCACGTACAACCTACACAGAAACTATTTGTCAAGTTTATCTGTTCTGTAACCAGAGTATTTCCCTCGATCTGTGGTATCTACTTTTCCTTCAGTTAGTGATCTCCCACATCTCCCATAATTATACAGCATGCCTGGACTTGTTGTAATCAGTATATGTAGTTAAAACCTGTAAGTAAGACTGAGCGGAGAAGTTTTCCACTTGAGTTGTGCCCCTCATTCAGAGGGCAGCATGCCTTGTAAATGCAATGCCTTCTGCTGTATGTTAAAGCTACTATCAGGGAGGAAATTGGTTTCTCTTCCTCTTCTGTGATCTACATAACCACAAAATGCCGAGTGAGTCTACTAAAAAGCTCTTTGATTTCTATGGAACCACCATTTGGCCAGTCATCACCACCGACGGTTTATGTTTCCAGTTTCCCATAATAAGGGCATGAGCTAACCAGGGTTATTCTAACCAAGTGTTGATATTGTCAATGTGTAGACCCAAAAGCGAGACAGAAAAATCTTATTCAGACAGGAAATCTCCATGTATGTAAACATAATCAGTGTTGTGGAAATATTCAGTGGATGAAAAGTTGAGTCCTTGTGGTCGGCATGTGAGCTCTCCATGGGGTCTGTATATTTCGCCTGGGTATTGCTGCTGGTAAATGTGTAGCTCGTTGAGAGATAGACTCTCATCTCCTTTTCACATTGCTCTCCTTCTCCCAATGCTCTGCAGCAGCACACACATACACACACACAACAAAAAAAAAACACATGTGGCTGGCCTTGTTGCCATAGCAGGCTAACGGGTTGCAGTAGCGGCAGATTTGATTGCCTGCCTGGCGCTGAAGTGAAGAAGAGGAGACAGGACTAAATGAAACTCCATCCATCTTAATGAAACACAATTATTTTCCACTTATTAATCATTGAAAAATCAATATGTCTCTTCTCGGCCGAGTGTTGGCTGGATTTGTCATTTGAGGCTGAGCTGTTATGTATCATCCTCTGACGCCAGGACAGTCATGGGTTCAGTCACCTGTGTCCTTTAGGAGGGAAAGAGGGGGAGAGAGCAGAGGAAGGGAGTAAAAGAGAGAGAGAGGGAGAGTAACATAGCAGGAGGTATGGACAGATGGGCTCTGGGATGGGACAGAATTTGAGAAAAGCAAAAAGAAGAAAAGAGCAGAAAAAAGGAATAAATGAATGAAAGAAAGAGAAGAGAGAGGGATGAAGGCTGCTCACTCTGTCTCTTCTCTGCTCTCTGAGACAAATGGGAACTCATTAGTGGCTGTTGGTGATTGCGTGTTTCTTCACAGATCAATTTACTAAGCACATTGTTTAATGGGTCATTATTAAAGTCTAAGGCCTCGTATTGACTCAGAGAAAGAATGCAGGCGTGAAGAATGGAGATTTTGTGATTAGACATATTTTCATTAAAATGCAATTGATTTGAAAGATTTTAGTATTCATTTGGCAATATATTGCATTACTAAGTGTATTCAAATTAGATAAAAAGGTATACTTTCTTAATCATATTCTAAACTAAAATACCAATTTGCATCATCTCCAACCAGCCTCCAATAAATAAAATTTATATACTACTTACTTGTAACAGCAAGTGTGTTTTAGGGGGAAAATGATTATTTTTGAATCACTACAACAGGGGAATATTATAATAACAAATCTGCCAAGTCACCAAATATTAATGCTGAACATAGTAAAATGCCCAGTGACAGTGTTTTTGAAATTAAGCACAAGTTTTGACATTTTTGTGAATATTTAACCTAAAGCATTACTTCTTCCTGAATTAAACCAAAGTGCATGAAGCATGTTCACCTCCACTTCTATGTCGTACAAAACATTCTTACTATACATTATCTTTGCAGTAGTTATGTTTCCTGACAAACATAACCAGGAAAACAAATCAGTTTCCTGAAAACATAATTACTACTAGACAGTGTTGATCCAACCCAGTGATATTAACTGTCTTTCGAAAGAACAAAGTGCATACTCATTTATGTTTTAAAGGAAACCTGAGACTGTGACAAAGTTGGAAAATTCTCTTTACATTTGTTGTATACTTTCAGTTTTCACATGCTGTTTGTTTAGGCTTAGGCACTAAAACTATGTGGTCAGGTTCAGGAAAATATCACATTTGATCAACACTTTCACATCTATAACTACTTGTTACAAGCTTGGTTGAGTATAGGTACCACAATTAATTGGCTAGGTTTAGGAAAAAAAGCACAGTTAGGGTTAAAATATGACCTTCTGACTACATGTTTGAAGCTTCTGCCACATTCTCTGGGACACCAGGGTGACAAGACCCACTGCATCTAATATATGATTGGTTGAGTGTAAAGAAGTGACATTAAAGTAGTAAAACAAATGGCAATGATACACTACCAATCAAAAGTTTGGACACACCTTCTCGTTAAGTGGTTTTTATTTAATTGTTTTATACATTGTAGATTAGTACTGAAGACATCAAAACTATAAAAAAAACATATGTTGTAAACAAAATAGTGCTCATCTTCAGTATTAATCTACAATGTAGAAAATAATACAAATAAATAAAAAGCATTGAATGAGTGTGTCCAAACTTTTGACTGGTAGTGTATGTTGATACAAACAAATGTAACTGAGGTGACAATACGTTTCTGTCAAAACATGACTGAGAATGCAGTTTAGTTGTATGGAAACATAACTTTTGGGAGACATTCTGGTGATAGTATATTTACAGTCCACAGTACAAAGACTCACAATAGGGTGTGGGAAATTGTGTTTGTTTTATACATAATAAATGTTCAGAAAGGTCTCTAAATAATATAAAATAATTACGGTATCGGCTTTTTAATGTTCCTTCATTTTAAGTAACAAATACTTTAAAAGATTTGTTTAATAATTGGCCTCTGGCCTCCTGTAATTTGTAAAAAGTGACCTCTGGGCAAAGCAGCTCGAGTATCCCTGATCTACAATATCAGTGATGGTTTTGTACTACTGCCAATATGCATCAAGATTTGGAACAATATGTAAGTATATCTAGTGTGCTACAGTACATATTAATATGGCTAAAAAAACAAAAACTGAAACAAAATTTACATTTTTTTTGTACAAAGTCTTGGATTATACAGGGTGCCCTTAAGGTTTTGAAATTAAATTTCAAAAGTACAGTGCAGGAATGCAACATTCTGTGTTCCTATGATGTCTTCATATGAAGTAAAATGTCAGTATTTAGGCAACACCAAATATAACATCCTCCAGTCTCTGATATTTGTGCAACTGACTCAAAAAACAACAAGCACCACTTCTGCTACTGTTATTAAAACTACTACTGTGACCACTTGTGCATGGCAATGTACACACAAGCATCTTCATCAGTCACAAGTAACTTTCTCAAACTCTCAAAACATAAAAAAAAAACCTTATGTGCATCTCTCTTGTTTTTCCCCAGTGGAGGAAGGAGATCCATCAATCTGCCATTCATCAATTTTATCGCCCGTTCTCTCCTCCTCGGCCACCCCGAAACCCCAAAAGGAAAGCTTTTGGTGCTGTTTTGAAAAATCGTCCTGAGAAAAAATGATTCCAACCGGCTCAACCCTTTGTTTTCCCTCTCAATAAAGCAAGCGACAAGGCCAGCGCTTGATGTACGAGCGTCGTGGGCGCCTGGGCATGCAGCAGAGTGCATAAGCAAAGCCATGTTTCATGGCAAACAGAGTGTTCTTTACAGTCACCACGCCACCCGGATGAGAATATAATGTTCTACAACACATAACTGCTTCAGGTCAATACTTGATTTGCTCCAGCATGTTGTAGAGCCTCTGCTCTGGTAAGGGTCTGGGGATGCATTAGGGGCCCTGGAAACAGGACACAGAGGTGGTGGGTTGAGGAGGGACATGGGGCTGGGAGGGAGCGGGGCTGCTTCTCAGTGTCAGCTCTGGGGTGTCGGCTGGGCCACAGTCCCCCGAGTCCCTGAAATCATTTCCAGGTATGTGAGTCTGCATGTGTGTGTGTGTGAGATTGACATGCACTGCTGTTCAGAGCCATGTACACATGCTGTATATGTGCACTTCATTTCAAACTGGTTTGGAGTAGATTGAAAAAAAAGGGCAAAATGTTCCTATGTGGCAAACCTCAAGTGGGAAAAAATATTATCCGGTCATCATACATACTAGCCAGAGGGACAATTAGGTAACCAGACTGCATAATGTATTTTATCATTTGTAACAAATGTATGCCAAGCAATTTACTTACATTTGCAGGTGTCAAAGGCTCATCAAAGAAGGAATCAGCACTAACTCCAGAGGGAACAGATACACTCTCACTTCTGTCATCTATGAGCATCTCTGCAATTTCACTGTATGTGCCAAGATTTGGACGCAGCCTGTGTGTCACTCAGGGACAACAATCTGTGAGTGTCAGAAAGCACCCAAATAATAGATGAGGGTGAGGCCAGTTGCTGAGGTTCCTTAAATATTAATGTTGTCGAACTGCAGTCCATCTCAACCCTGACACAGCGGTGAAAGAAAATCACTTGCCCTTTCAATGAGATAAAACACACTGTAGACAAACCCGTGTCCATATGACTCTATATATAGGTAGATGAATGACATCATCTCCTGTGATGACACTGCTGCTGACTGATTCCTTACATCGGAAGATTTAGAGTGAAGTTAGAAACGGAAGACCAGGGGGTGGATAGTGGCTCTGTAGGCTACGATACATGCCATGGGCTTGCAATGTTTTCAGTTTGGAGACTTTTGTTGCTTGTCACTTCTTCATTTCTGCCTTCCATCTTTATGACTCTTACTCTATTTTTCTGAAATACATGGGAGAAAAAAAACATTAAAAAAACTGTGAAAATCTAACAGCAAGGTGAAATAATATAGGGTAAAACAAAACACTGGAACACTGTAAATCTGATGACAAATATCTTTAAAATAATGATTTTAGCTTGTTTAAATACATTAAAACTGTGTAGTTGTATGGGCACACGTAAAGGAACAAATTCATATTTGTAAAAATACAGCTTTATGATGGGCTTGTTTAGTTTAATTTGTTTTTTGGTCTTTTTTTAACAGTCAACATGTAAATTATTACTTTGCTCTGGGTTTTGGATATTATCTGTAATTTAACAAAACATGGAAAATCTGTAAAGCAATTGTTAAAAAAATTGATTTACCATTTTTATTTGAAATAACTTCAAACAACTGTAAAATAATATTTTTACAGATTTAAATATATTTTAAAACACTCTAACTTTAAGGTCAAATGATGATGAATTATCAGTTTTTAAAATATTATTTTTTATTTTATTTTATTTGTTTACAGTTTGGCCTGTTATTTTACAGTCAATATACAAATTAATAGTTTTTTATATGTGTGTACTAGATTTTATTTGTAATTAATAAAAACAAGAATATTTGTTAAATAGCTGTTAAAAAGTGGTTTATTATTTTTTAGTCCTTAGCATACATAATTGTTCTTTCAACAATAAACATCTCTAAAATTACTTTTGCTTATTTAAATACAATAAAAATAATGTAATGTTACAGTCAAGAAATGTTCAAGTGCAAATTATCATTTGTAGAGAATGCTGATTTTTGATGTGAACATTGTTTAACATATTTTTTGACATTTTACAGTTTTTTTTAGAATTAACAATTTACTAGTCATGATCGATAATTTAACAAAACAAGGTTTAAAAAAAAACAAACTTTTTTTTACACTCGAGCTGCTATAAGAGCAATAACTGATGTATATAATATTATTAGCATTACCTCAGAGTTTACATGTAGTCTGGGACATTTGCCTTATAGATAATAATCAAACAATTTTTTTTTTAAATTCATGTTGTCCTATATTACGGTATGTAAAAACATACACAGGAACATGAACAACACTAAAATAGAAACATAGTGTCTAATAGTTCTTGCCATTTTAATGAAACTATTAATTTGTGGTGTTGGCCTGTAAATTTTTTTCTCTATGGCTTTTTTTAACACAGCTTGTCACAGTGGCGAGCTTGAAGCATACTAAACCAAGTGCGGGAGCCTGTTTTTATCATTTCGCTAATCCAGAGTCCCTGGGTCCCCTTGCCACATTGACCAGATGAAAGGCCTTACCCAGATGTTTACAGCCTGTGAAAGTGGCAAGGAGCTGGTGTCGGATGCTGGCACAGCGCGCCAACAGACAGAAAACAAGGCAGTAAAGCTCCATGCTGTTTATGTAGAGTTTAGGAAAAAGGAGGAAAGAAACCGTGTCAAAGGGAAATGATGGAGTTGTAAAATTTGAAGAGCACGCAGGTATGTGTGATCTGTGTCGGTGCACATACGGCAGCGGGGTGCATGCTTGTATGTTGTAGACTGCTACTAATATAAGTCCAAATTATTGCATACGATACAGCAAAATCCAATCTGATCTGCACCAAAAAGAGCACAGGTTCAGGAAGTGAGCTCGGTTGCTCCAGGTCACTGCTCCCAAATGTGTAACCTTGACCCCAGTTTGCCAGATGGCACTCACAGTGGCACTGCCATACTTAGCACACTGACCTCTGTGACACTGTTGAGAAGGTGTGTATTTGCACGTGTGTATATGTACCTGCTTGAATGTGTGTGTGTGTGTGTGTGCGTGTGTGTGTGTGTGTGTGTGTGTGTGTGTGTGTGTGTGTGTGTGTGTGTGTGTGTGTGTGTGTGTATGTACGTTTATGTGAATGTGACACTGAGAAGTCTGTCCATTCATGCCAGTCTGTCTGGAGCCCAGGCCATCTGGTGCCCTCTGTCAGGGCGCTTTTATTTAGCTTTCCTAGATAAAGCCCCAGAAATACTGTGTGTAGGAGGCCAAACTCTCACTGCCAAGGTCAGGTCGCAGCAGTGCCGGTTCCAGCATGAGGTTAATCTTTATTTCAACATGCTATGTAGCATTTTAACATCAATTTATCTTTACCAAATTCATTTTGAGATGTTTTAGCATAAAGAAACAAGTGACGGCCTCTTTCAACAAACTCAATTTTGCCTGGATTTTCCATTTGTTTCCATACATTAACAAGTTGTTCTTGCTATGTTCTACAAAAGTTACGGGACAACTCAGGATATTACAGACATTTGAGATTGAACAGACAACTTGAGGCACTAATATTTAATTTTTGTTTTCTTTTTTGTAAATCTTTAAATGTTTTTAAGTTAATAAATCCATTTCAACATCTTGTTCTACACTGAAAATACTGACCCCCGAATACAGTCAAGAAGTAAATACACAAGGATATAAATATGATTAAGTCAAGAATACACGTGGGTAAAGTAGCATTTATTGCAATAGGAAGACTGAATTTATAGGTTCTGTATCAGATTCTTTGATTGATGCTCTGCTTCTTTAGTGTATTTTAAACTAATATTTTGCACAATAGATCCCTATAGTCACGATAGATGTCATTTCTGGCTATACATGCTGTATTAGTCATTAAAACAATGACTTCTGGAGCAACATACAGTGTAGCAAGGACAAAACTCTCCTGACCCACAGACAAGGATTTTCAATTGTGCTGCTTCTATGCAAGAATTCAAAACAGACAAGACGTCTACAACCCTATTAACCTCAAAGCTATTGACCTGATCTGGTATTTGAATATTTGACTAAAGTCTGGCCTCGGGCTGCTTTTGCTAAACGCGGAATTATGTAGATGTCACCTCATTATTGCAGCACTGTCTTGTGTACACCGAGATGCTAATAAACAAATGAATAAATGGTCTTCGGGAGGGTTTTCCGTGACTTGAAGCAAAGCAAAATTCACACCTCTCGCCTCCTCTCCAACAAGCCCAATTAGAAGGCCTCTCTAAATGAATGTGCTGTGTGTTTCTGGAGCCACGCCGTCTCGTGACTTAATCTGGATTGAGCAGAGCACTGTTTTATTAGGTTACACGCAGCCGTAATGTGTCTTGTCACTTTGCAGAGACAACAACCGATAAAATCCGTTGAACGGAATTAGATTGTCATTGATGTGTCAGTAAGATCGTGAGAACAACAGATCGATGGCCGAATCAGCAAGCGATATTTGAAGATGCAGACGATGGATAAATGAACAAAAGGAATTCAGCGGGGAAAGTTTGAGCGCACATCAGCCTACATCTGGGTCTCTCTCGTACACACGTGGAAACACACACACAAACAGGTCTTTTCTCACACTTTAGCTTGGAGCGATCTCACAACGCTGAACAACAGCGAGTCAGTGAGAAAGGGAGAGAGAAAGAAGCCAAACCAATTCCAATACAGCACTAATGGGCCACATCATGCCAATACAATAAATAATGGCCCTTTCAGCTCAGTCAATAGTGAGTAAATGAAAATTTAACCTTTCATTAAATGTGGTCGTATTATTTCCCCCACTTGCTTCCCAGCTCTGTTTCCCTCTGACACTTTATTTCCATTGTGTACAAGAACCATGTGCAAATGTTATGATGGAGGGCCGTACACTGGTGTTAAGTGGTGTATTGTAATATAGTTTACTGCTGTCTTAAGCTATAGCGCATAGAGTGAGATCTATGGATCAAAGAGGTGTATATTGTTATCTTACTGTTAAATTACAGACAGTGGAAGTGCGCTGGTTATCCATTAAATCAATTGACGACCGAATGCAGACAGTTAGTGGGCTCGCAAGAAATTGAAAAGCGATGTCTTATTACAAAAGGTAGAGCTAATGCCTTTGTAGTACAGTTTTCATATGTAGACAACCTGTTCCTAAATCTCCACTGATTTCTGCAGGCTGTGCTGTGGTATTATTGGGAGAGGAGGTGATAAGTCTCTAGGCGGCCTGTCTGGTAGTTTCAGGTAGATGAAAAGGCTCTGGGCCTGCTCTCCACTGTGGCCAACCTGCCCTCTTAATTAATTAGCGCTAGCAGGAAGTGTGGGTCCACAGGGGAGAGCAAGGCCCTCCAGAGAACTGGACAAGGTGATAATGTCCTAAAGGGGACACCAAGTCCTGTGTGCTGGGGTAGCTAGCGGATGCTATCCTGCTCGAAACGTACAGAGGCAATCATGGTTGATGCTTCCCATCACTCATTTATATAGCCTACTTAAGCTGCGGGATAGGTCATATCAAAAGTGGAAAATTTGTATTAAATTATGTATTTGTGTTTATGAAGCAGCCATGTCAGTTTAGTGTACACCACTGCAGTAATATACATGCATTTGAGGGGAAAGGTTGACATTTTGGGTCATACACTTTCTCATTTGCCTGCCAAGAGATCGATGATCCGGTCACATCTGTATACAAAATAGGAAACTAAACTAAGCTAGCAGCTAGCTTAGCAATCATTTTTAACCCTCCGAACCTCAAAACCCACAAGAGTTTTGAAAAGGTTTAATTAAACTTTAACTAACTGCTAAGATTACACTATTTATCAGGGCCAGAAACAGTAAAAACACAACGAATCATAGGATTTACAACTTTACGACAGTAATTTTGTAATTATGAACTTTATGTACTATGAACTTTATGTATTATGTAATTGTGAACTTTTCTGCAACTGGACTTCTGTGAAAGTAAAGTGGATTATAACGTAAAAAACTCGTGTAAAATAAAAAAGCTCCATAAAAGGTTTCCAGCTTCTAGAACCACGGGGCGGTTCTTCTCTCAGTAATTATGTGAGGCAATCAGTTCCGTTTAAAAACATATTTGGTCAAAATTATTTTATCCATCCATTATCTATGCACCGCTTAATCCTCACAAGGGTCGTGGAGGGGTTCGAGCCTTTCCCAGATGACTTAGGGTGAAGGTAGGGACACGCTGGACAGGTCACCAGTCCATCGCAGGGCTACCATTAGAGACAAACAATCAAGCACACTCACATTCAAACCTATGGACAATTTAGAATCACCAATTAACCTCAGCATGTTTTTGGACTGTGGGAGGAAGCCAGAGAACCTGGAGAGAACCCACGTTGCACAGGGAGAACATGCAAACTCCAAGCAGAAAGATCCCAGGCGCCCTAACCGGGACGCGAACCGGGGATCTTCTATCTGTGAGGCAACAGGGCTAACCACTGCTCCACCTTGCATTTCTGACCAGATCCTGTCAAAAGTAATTAAAAACAAGAAAAGGACTCAGAGACCGCAGTACTCCCCCAAGGCTGCTCAGTCGTTGTATGATTTCCGACGGATAAGTCCCAATAAGTCTGCAGCAGTGGATTTATAGTAGGATCGCAATCATGTGATCGTCAGTAGGCAGCTGACTTGTCATCATAGTTACAGTGACGCCGAGCCGTTATCTCGCAGTGATACAGAAATTTTTAACAAATCCATGGATCCAGATTATATGCATTACTGCCAAAATCTAATGAGGTGGTCCTTGTGTCATTTCTGACCTTTCCTAAAAATTTCATCCAAATCCGTTATTCCATTTTTGAATAATGTTGCGCACAGACAGACTAGGAGATGGACAAACGTACGCCAATCATCACATAACTCAGCCGCGTTTGATAACTGAGTAAAAGTTCAAGTTCAAGTTTTCACTACTTCTACCCACTGTTGTGCTGCTTCTATAAAAGTGCAGTACTTTAAAATGCAATCAAAAATAAGCCCAAATTAAATAAAAATGTGACACAGGCAAATATGCCTAGAACCTGATTCAAGCTCAGAGGCTCAAGGAGCAGTATTAGTACATAACCACTGTCTCATTACATTCTGGTTTTTGTCCAGACTAAAGAATAAGATAAAACATGCTATTTGTTAGGTTTAGATGTGTTCGTGGGCTCATTTTTTAAACCTGAAGAGAATACACTTTTATGCTAAGCTAAGCTAATCACCTTCTAGCTATTGCTTTATAATTAGCATAGACAGAGAGTGGTATCAGTCAGTCTTGTCTTCACTTTTCTTGGCAACCAGCACCTGGAATTTAGTGCATCAGACCAAGAAGTAACTACATAACCCATTACACGTTTTTTCTAAACTCTTTTTAAACACATGAGATGTCACGTATCCATTAGCAGACTTAGCAATACTATCATGAGAGAAATATTAGTTTGTTTTTTTTTCAAGTTTTTGGTAAATATGTTTATTGCCTATTCTAAATACTCCTAGTTTTTTTGTTTTGTTTTGTTTTGTTTTGTTTGCCTTGGACAAGGTTAGCTAAAGGCATAGTCTGTTTAAACTTAATTTATTTTATTCATTTTATTTGCAAGGGATGATGCACTTTACCAGAGTTAGCTTAAGGTCGATTTTAAACTACAGTTCCCCTAGCAGATCACAGGAAAACTTGGACACAGACCACCACAACCACAGAAACAAACAAAGGAATAGATTTCAAAAGTTTGGGGTCACCCAGGCAATTTCATGTTCTCCATGAAAAGTCACACTTGTATTCATGTGCTAACATAATTGCACAGGGGTTTTCTAATCATCAATTAACCTTTCAATGCCATTAGCTAACACAATGTAGCATTATAACACAGGAGTGATGGTTGCTGGAAATGTTCCTCTGTACCCCATGTAGATATTCCATTAAAAATCAGCTGTTTCCAGCTAGAATAGTCATTTACCACATTAACAATGTCTAGACTGTATTATATTTGTTGAAAAAAAAATGCTTTTCTTTCAAAAATAAGGACATTTCTAAGTGACCCCAAACATTTTGAACGGTAATGTATATCCCCCCTCAATATACAGATGACATATATTTGATTCTATTTTTGAATTGTCACCTGCTGCCCGAATTTTGTGTTTGCCTGTTTTTTACATAAAAAAATACATTATCATAAATTAATCCAGAGATGTCACAAATTGGTACATAAAAATTCAGAAAATACAGAAAATAAATAGTTTGACACTCAAAGACCAAATTTCCCCTCGGATATTTAAATGAAATACACAGGACACAAATTTGAACAATCAACAGATTTGGAAGCTCAAGTTAAGATATTTTGTCAACATCCCCTTGAAGTCTCTTTTTTTTATAGAATTTTAAAGATCTATTTGTCCAAGAACAATTTGCCAAGTTAAATGCAATGTTTTTTGTTGTTGTTGTTGTTGTAGTTTTTACCCAATTAAAGACTTTATTGTTAAGCCAAAATATACGTTCAGTAACTATACCAATCTTCACTTTACCTTACATTATTGTTTTTGAGAGAGCATGTCCTACCAGTGTTCATTCTAAGACAGATATGATCACGTCACCGTGTGATTCTACCCATAGCAGAGTTGCCTTGCACTTAAACAAATAAGGATTTCTGATTAACTTAGCGTAGCATCCCTGTTTATGCTAACTTGCTATCAGTTACTTTAATGATGATTTCAGTGTAAAAGCATCACAACACGTCTTCAAATAAGTTCTCTGCTTGTCTGAATGTAAAAAAATCATAAATTCCCATGATTCAAAGTGTTACTTGAACTATTTATACAGATCTCTGTGACCTATGTACTCTTGGCATATGTGTTGTGTTGCGATTTATCTTTGTTGTGTTCGTGTGTGTATGTGTGCGTGTGTGCTGGAATGCGTGTGTGCAAACTTCACTCTCTTTCTCTCTGTGTCTCCAATAATGAGCATGTGCACCTTTTCCGCCTGGGGCCTTCATACACAATTTAGCCAGAAAGCCATAGCTGATCATGATTTAGCTTTTGACATAGCTCGCCCCGAGGCAGGGGGGGACTAATACAGATATCTGACTCCCAGACCGCTATGGAGGGAAGGAGAGAAAGAAAGTGAGAGGCCTTTTATTGACTAAATGATAAAGAGGTTGGTAATGATAAATAACAGTCATTTTATTGTGGAATTCCCAGAAAAGACACATTCTACACAATATATAAAAAGAGAAATAATAGACGAGGAAGTTGCTCGCCGGGGTGTCAGTGTGCCCACTCCCTACCGAGGCGCCCATTGTTAAACTCCAATATTCCTCTGCTAAGGTGGAGGTCACAAATTGTGTTAGAAGGACCTGCTGCTATGAATACTACATAAGGCTGATGCAGAGTGGCAGCATCATCCCTGTCTCTGGCACTAGGAGGAGGGCCCAGGCAAGACAGAGCCAGTCTTGCCCATGGGCATCGCTCTCTCAGTATCTCTATTTTGTGATTCTCTCTCTTCCTCGGTGCACTTAATCTGTCTCTCTCTCGCTCCTTCCTCTCTCTCGCTTTCTCTTTCTTCCTCTCTTTATCATTCGCTCCCTTTCTGTCTCTCAGCATGGTCCTTGCACTGTTTTCCCAGCACATCAGGGTGGCAGGGGAGCCTGTCTCTGCTACTTTTGCTCTCTGCCGCCTCCAAGTCTCCAGGCCTCAGCTATCAGTAAGACAAGATGGCTGACCCTCTAAGGACAGATGCCTGCGCTAATGCAATTTCTGGAGAGCAATTCCCTTGCTTTAGTGTAAATTAGAGAAAAATATAGCTTGTGTAAACATATTAAGTTCTTATTACCTTGTACATATGATGGGTAATAGTCTGTGCTGACCAACACTTCACTTAGAATTAAAGATCTTAACCTTATATTTCACTTTAATATCACCCACATTAAATGCATAGTATCTTATAAAAAAAAATTAAATAAAAAAATCTGTTGTCTACTGTCCAGTTTTGCTGTCTAGCAGGAAGTTCCCATCTCTGTTGGTGTGAGAAACCTGTGGCAGCTAGTGCGTGTTTGCCTCAGGATACCTCTGCAGCTCTGCATTTCTTGGATACTGAGTGGAGAGTGGCCCAGAAATGAGCAGTCAAATCCAATTAAATTACTCAAATTAAATTGTACAATGGTTATGGAATACCTGATCAAATTACTCACATTCAGGGGATTTCGACAGCAACCAATTAGTTCAAAGTATAAAGTTCACATGCTCAAATTAACACCAAGAGAGGACAGGGCCTTTATTTGAGGGAAATGATACATGATAATTACATCACATTGGAAAAATCAAAAATTATACAGCATGCATTTAATAAGAAAATGGAAATGGTTAATAGGTCTTGATAAGACAAATCTAGCCCTGTCAATGGTGCAGCGTAGCTAGGTTGGCTAAATTAAAGAGGAGAAGTTATTATTGTTTCAAAGGAGCTTAAGGGTCGATTGTTGCTCATTCAAAGCATGGGCTCTCAGAACGTGGTCCCCTAGTCGAATACAACAGTTAAAACCAACATGAAAGAGAGAAGAGGGAGAAAAAAACTGTCAGAGCAAAGTGTAGTTAACTCCTCTGGTAACTGAGATATGTTTAAGAGGCTGGTCCAACAGTTAATGAAATTTAATTTTGCAGCGGGTCTTTCTTGTTAGATTGGCCAAAATAGACACTTTGTCATTTCCTCGATGTGATGAAATTCTTTAGAACCTCCTGGCTTAATTGTACAAGGGACTTCCTGGCCTTTTTTATATTTTAAACTTAGCTTCTCAAGGTGCCTTTCCAAGGTGAAACATGTGAGTAATGAGATACAAAATCAGCCTGTTAATTGACTTTCAGCAAATTTAGATCCGTAAGACCAACGTATACATTTCCCTCTTTTAAAAGTGAACCATTTTAGCTAATAAAGTTATTAATCTTGCCCATACAGTAATTATCTCTGCAATTATGCTGTAATTGCACATACATCAAGGCCACCTCATATAGCAGGCAGCCTTGAGCTTACTCCTGATAATTTTCTTCGTATCATGTAAAGACATTACTCTTTAACATAGAAACTGAATGGAGAGAGTTGACATTTACAATCGAACCGGCATTATTTATTAGTTTTGTTTGAAAGTATACAGGTAAGAATCTGATTTTCTGAGGTTTTGTGAACTGTTTGTGAAGTTTTAGCATTGTCAGTCATCACAATGAAATGCAGTATAACCAAGAACTGACCTTTTCACCTTTATTACAAGAATAGACAATGAAATGATGACTTAGGTTAGGCAGCTAGCTTGACCTGAAGTCAGGACCTAAATCTGTTTTCCTTCCTCTACTGTCTGACTTGTTGCTGGTCGCTTTCCTGCATCCCTGCTTGCATGGACAGCATAGAGCCACAGAAGTACCATAAACGCTGTAACATGATAATGCTGCTTTAATTACCCCTTGGTCAGCCCACTTATAAACCTATTGCTGCAGCAGTCAATATCCCCAAAGATCCATTCATGCCTCGGCTGATGGTTAACTTGGGAGCCTTTGCTGAGTGCTTTAGCCTAATTGATATCCTTATTTAGCAATGAGCCAGTGGGAGTCGGAGGGGAGTTAAATAGAGCAGTTTACCAGGCAGCGAGCACGCGAAACCAGATCCCTGACACCACCACCATGGTTTGCTGCAGCCCAGACGATGATTTATACCAGCTAATTTATGGTTTCAAATTGATTAACACCACTGTTGTTTTGTTTTCACAAATGGCTGCTTTCACCATTTGTCCTTTTCTGTCTTTTTTTCAATAATCACAACCCAGAGCAAGTTTTGCCACGGACATTGTTTTCTAGCAAATTACACCTATTTATGACAGCCGAGTGCGCCCAGGCCACTAACTAATACCGGGGCCAGTTCACAGGAGGGACTTCAGAAGCTTCCTTAAGGCATTTATTCCAACCAAGCAAACACACACATGCATAGAGCTGCAAACGCAACCAGCGTATGATCAACAGGACATCCCCCTACATATTTCCATGCATTGTCTCTCATTTATTTACACATGATGTAATATTTAAGATGCAGTTGCAAACACCATCCCACGGAGCTCTGGGATTTTCAGAGAAAAACAACAGGTATAACCCAACCTAGAATCGTCCAAGAGAGAACAATGCAAACCCAACAGGTCAAACAAAGCCATCGGGAGCAATGGGAAAATCAGATTCTTCTTTTAAACTGGGTTTGTAGGTCTCTCCCTCCTGCCTGTCTCCCCAGATATGTCTCCCTTAACAGCTCAAAGTAATTAGCAACGACCACATGCCAAAGGTAGGGTAGCTACTGTATACAGAGTAGGCAGACCTTATCTTTAATTTGAGACATTGAGATGCTCTGTGGGGGCTTGTGGAGAGCTGGGAGCTATAAGGTACGGCATGCAGGCTCCCCCTCCCAAGGTCGCTTTAGTGAGACAAGCTTATCTGGGGACAAAGGATACCCACTGTATGTGAACGTAGATTATAACAGTTTAATCTGAATTTGTTTTTACTCAAACCAAAAATTGACACTCGCTTGTCAAGAAAACATGTTTTTTAACTTGTAAAATATTTGCTGCCAAAGTGCATCTGCAAACACAAGTCGCTGTTTCAAACTTTGTTTTTTGAGTGATACCACCGAAAGTCCTCCAGGGCTTCCAATTAGTCACGTAGTTGAGCACAGAGCTCAGCCACAAAATGGCCTCCAATCTTGGAAGGACGTCGTCAGTCCATTCTTTATACTGTCAGGATGAAGAAGAGCATACAAACTCGGAGTCAGTAAAGTCATATGAAATGAAACACGGCATGCAACCGTGACTGATTTAAGTCTTGTTGTGATGCTCTCACACTCTAAGAAGACAAAAAAAAAGACATGAGCAGAAAGGGGAGGAAAAATTATATAGAAGCCGCTGAAACTATGTGCATGATTTTGCTCTGGTTGGTGATGTTTCTGAGGGCATTTCTGTGTTGCATTTTGCGTTCTGCTCTAAAAATGGCTCAATAGCGGCATAAAGATTGTCTTTAAGCTTTGCATTTTTGGTATGATACTTCATATTTGACTGGAACATTATTATTTTGTTTAAACTTGATTATAGTAGTCGCTGTAGTCAATTGGTATCTTTATAATAACATCCAGTGAAAGGAAGTATATTTGGGCAAGTTCATACACTCTGGTTATAACATACCAATTACTTGCGCTTTACTTCCTTTGTCTGAAAAATGTCTGGAAATGGAGGTTGCAGCACTGATCTTTTTTTTTTTTCTTTTTCCCAAGCAGTGAAGTCAATACCATCTCAGACAAAGACGGTGAGATGAGAAAAGGGAATGACAGAGATTAAAAATGAAAGAGAGTGCCACTTTTTGTCCAGATAGTGGTTTTAGCCTACAGCATCTGACTGGCTGAAATACTAACTGAAACCCTCTTGCAGCATTTGATCAAACTGAAACTTTATGCCTCAGACAGATCATTGCGACTGAAAAGATCTTCCAAATGAATCCCTAAACTTACAAGTAAAAGTCAGTGACGGCAATTTGAATTTGTCTTAAACACACTGGCTTCGCGTAGAGGAATATCCTGTTATTCCTAAAATAAACAGACATCTCTGCCGGGCCCAAACATGACAGGAATTTTACCGTTTTAATGAGCCTGAGTCAAATTCAATTTCTATTTCAGAAAGTTGGAAACCGCAGCTCTAATCTATTTCAACACTCCACTCTGATGCCATGAAGTGATAACTGAGAACTTGGTATCACCTTTGCAGTTCCTCACACAGTATTTGGACGGCATTAAACTTCTCAGAGTATTGTGTACAAACACCCTCTGTCAGGCTGCAGCTCCAATTTGACACTAACACACAGAAACATTCCTGACTTGAGTGAACCACCAACTTGACATGAATGTTTTTTGCACATGCAGGAGGAACAGCGGAGAGAGAGAAAGAGAGAGAGAGGGAGGGAGAGAGCGGAGCGGTTTTGGACAGACCGTGTTAAGATCAGTGCTCGGGGCTAGGCAGGTTGCTATGCGCTGAAATGCTAATAAGCTTCCTGGCTCTCGGTGCAGGTCGACTAGCCTGTGCCGACTCGTCTTGACACTTCACACACATGCTGTCTTCCACCCTTTTTAATCATTTTTGATAGGCCTCCCTGGGATGCCATCCATTTAATTTGAAAGGGTTGAGCCACCCAAACATTTTCACCATCTTTAAATAGAGGTCTGCCTCGACTTGCCTGCTACATTGTGACCTGACAAGGTGAAAAGCAGCGGAGTGAAACACTGTTTGGGTTTTGCAGGATAATATTAGGCCAACACTGGTAGTGACTCGTAGAAAAGATAGGTGAGTGATGTGGAAGTGGATAAATAAAAGGGATGGGGTAACAATACACAAGCAGGTGTGGATGCAAAGCCCCTGCTTGACAGAAACACAGGAGTGTAATACAATACTTTTGTTTCTTTTGTTAATAATCACATTTTCCATAGAAAGGGTGGTATAACTTTAGAAAAGTGAAAAGACAAAATAAAAATAATGTAAGGCAAAATGATGCAAAGAAATATAAAACAAAAACTATGAATTCTAGCCTAAATTGCTGTGATCCAAGAGGGAATAAATAGAACAGAGGTTAAATATAATAAAGGCAGCACAATGTACCAGATCCAGATCATTTTACAAAATCATTTTTGTTGTAGATGAACTGTTTGATAATGCGGACTCCCTAACAGAGTTTAACAACCACTGTCCCACTCTATATATCTTATAATTCCGTCTGAAAAATCTCAGAGCCTGCAGCCACCACAGTATGGTCAGAAATGAACCCCGGCCATCTTGTATGATTCATAGGGAAGAAATAACATATTTTATTGGAGTCTGAGAGATTTATTTACTGGGGATAGCATTGGATATGTAAGGGACACAAACACTGGGGATTTTGCCATCCAATTTACCAGTGTACTCTTCTATAAACATCAGTCAGAAGAAATGGGACAAATTCTACAGAAAATAATCATAAACAAACCATTACATAGCATTTTGGAAATTGTCAGGAGACGCTCTTGACGATGACTATCCACTCAGAGTCTAAGGCAGAAAAGCCCAAAAGGCAAGTGGGGATGTCTGCGTGCTATATGATATTACCGTGACTCTCAAGATAAAGATATCATATATTATTGGTTTAGACTGGCAAAGAAAGAGAGAGGGTGAGACCAGCACAAACAGATAGAGGGGGCGAGAGAGAGACATATAGACAGAGAGCGGGGAATGTTCGAATATATTGCCTCTTAGCAAAGGCACAGATAGCTTTGAGCCTCTTGATGTCCTTCTATGCGAAACAGCTGGAGCTCTCGATGAAAACCACACTCAGCTCCACAAAAAGCCCGGTTGTTAGTTTCTAACAGCAACTGATCCAGTTTCATACCCTCTGCGCTCCACTTGTAGCCCATGCAACATGTACAGTAAACCATCATTTATGTGAGTCTAATTTTGTTTGTGTGCATTTGCATGCAGAGAGCCGCATTTTTTTATTTTTTTAAGATGCAGTAAACAGAATTGTTTTCATCAGAAAGACAGGGTTGTAATCATGGCCACAAACCAGCGTATAACCAAAAGCTGGAGAAGTTGGGGGGGAAAGGGGGGGACTGACATAATTATTAATTAGTCAGTATTACTGAATGGAAAAAGCCTGCCTTTGGTTTCCTCCTTAGAGCTTAATCGAATGCAGCTAAGATGAATCTAAGCTAAACAACACCAGGCAGTTAATCTCCACTACCATGCTCCTCAGATGCTGATAATGTTCATGGGTTTTAAGCGAGCGAGCAGGTCCATGTTTTTTAGATTTACTTGTTTGCTGTTGTTTGCCATCTTTAAGTGGTCTTTTATTAAAGCCAGCCATCTTCCATAGAGCCCTAATGCATTTCACTATTCCAATGCTAATGACGCCCTAAGAACACATTATTCAGCATTAGTTTCATTTCCCTTTGAGCCTCAAATGGCGACAAACTGTCTTGTAACCATTAGAGTTTCAACTTGCATAAGGCACGCCACCCGCAACCCTTTTTTTGACAACACTTTGCAAAAGACTCTATTCTGATTTACGTACTCATCAGGAGCAAACAGCTCAAAAGAATACGTCGTTTTTTTTGTTTAAAGAACAAAACATGACATTTCTGACTTAAGTAAATATTTGCAAATGAGTTCCATGATGGAAAAAGTACCATAAACAAATAAAATGTGTAAAAGATGAAGCAAAAGTTTACAGTATGCATGTGTATGTGTGTGTTAATATGATTTTAATGCATCTAGCAAGAAATTAGCATCAAGCCCTGTAAACATTAATGTGCCGGTACATGATGTGCCTGTGTGTGCTTCACTGTGTTCAAATGCACAAAGTTTATGAGATGAGGCTATGCATGCATGTGTTTTTTATATACTTGTGTGTATTGCTTCTGTTTTGAGCATGCTTGCCTTTGTGTGTGTGTGTGTGTGTGTGTGTGTGTGTGTGTGTGTGTGTGTGTGTGTGTGTGTGTGTGCGTGTGTGTGTGTGTGTAGGCTGAGGACTCCCCACTGACCTGCTGTTTGGCTACAGACAGATAGAGTGGAACTAGCCATATTACTGTTCTTACCCTGCCATCTGCTGGCTCACATCATTCTAGGCCTCGCATCTATCCCACCGTCATAACTACACCCCCCTCCTTCTCTCTCTCACACACATAAATCTCTCCCTCGCTGTTTCTCTCTCTTTTTCTGTCTTCCTTGCTCTGCTAAGTTTATCTTTGTCTCTTCCTTTCTCCCCTGGTTTCATATATCTGCACACAGAAGCATCATGTGCCCTCCGTGTCCCTTTACATCACCCCTCCTCAGAGAGAGGAGAAAGGGGGGAGAGAGCAGGGGTAGGGGGAACGAAAGGGGAGCGTCGGACAATTGTTATCAAAAAATAAGCATGGTGTTTGAAAGGGATTTTAATTGAGGCATTCGTTATATTTGAAAAGGTGAATTCCTGAGGGGATGGAGGGAGAGGAGCTGCAACCCTATTCATATCCTCAGACATTCATAAAGAATGGCATCTTTTGACTTTCCCTTTTAAAACCGTGCAACCTTAAATGGCCTAAATATAGAGGAGGGGAGGTAGACACGGTAATTCCCTGCACCTTGGGGGGCGCCACAAGAGTACAGGACAGTGGGATATAACCGAAGACTCCAATTAACAATGAGGGAGGGTCCAGCCACCCAAAATAGAGAAAAACGTCCTTTTCACAGGCCCCCGAAGGGGATGTCTGTCCATCTTTTCTTTCTAAAACCCTCCTCTATCTGCATCACTTTTATTTTTCCTTTGTTTGTTTCCATCCCACACTCACGTCTTTCTGCCTTCAATCCAGTCTCCGTCCTTATCTCCCCATCTCTGCACAGCAATTATGTCATTAATATTGCGAGGGCCCTGTGATTGTCCTGCTAAGACCAGTTGTCCGGTCTGTATTTCTACAGCTTAACTTGAGAGGAAGTCAACAGAGTGCTCATTTGTTGTTGTTTGGTAAGGTCAGCTCCTTACAAGCCGTACTTCCAGTGAGGCAGACGGCCGCTGGTGTTTTCTTTGCTATATTTTGACTGTGACCATTAAATTAAACTCGGGCTGTTCGTTTATTGTAAAGTTATTGTACATGGACAACATCTCGAGGCAACACACAATAGGTTTGTAGGTTTTTGTTTTTGCACTGTCTCTCCAATTTCATCCTGCTGGAAGATCTGTGTCCTCTCTGAGTTGTATGTTGCCCACAAGTGCAGTCCTGTATTGACAACAGTGATCACACTTTAGCATCAAACATCTTCATCCTGTCACTTGATGTCTTATGCAGTTTTGCTGTGAATAAGTGATGAAGTCTTCCCATATTATTAGCAAAGTTTCATCCTTACGCTTTGGGAAATACCCGCAGGCAATGTTCTGTTTAAGCATCCTTGATGATTTATGCAATGTAGCTGCAACCAAAGCGGCATCCTTGATGATGAAGTTATGAAACTTTGTTGGAAGTGCCATACCCACTGAAGGTATTTATCATCAGCCTTCATTTTTCATTGTCAGAATATCTCCAGTATCACACAACATCTGTGAAAGCTCATTAAATAAGACATGGAGATGCTGCATAAGTTAGTGACAGACACGTGTTGATAGCATGAGGCATTTCGTTCTTTTGTCCATTCTTGATGGGTAAATTCAGATAATAATCCAGCAGAGAAGATGAGGTGATGCCTGCTACATGAAAAAGCTTGACTGCGCAATAATTGTTAGACGCCGAGGCTGCTTGGGTGAAAGATCTGGTTGAGTTAATGTGTGTATGTGCAGTTGTCAGTAATCTCTTGCAAAAATGTTTTGCTTCAGAACTGCAGTTTGACATTTTATGTTGGATGGGATAAGGCATGTTCAGCTTCATGACTGAGGTTTGACTTGTTAAGTGGTGTGGTGTCAAACAGAGGGTGAATGAAATAATAGCCATATTATGAGACCTGCAGAGGATTCTGGAAAAAAAATGTGCACATGCATGAAAAAGCAATGTCTTTTATCCATGTACACTAGCAATGCAGACACACACACACACACACACACACACACACACACACACACACACACACACACACACACACACACACACGTTTATGTGTCGGTGAAGGGAACACACACACAGAATTATTTCTTCTGGTCTTACAAAATCCTTGCTAACAATGTTAGTAATCACCACAGCTTAATCACTCATAAAAAGCAGCCTCAGTTTATTAATTTAGGTCCTTGCCAAACAAAATCCATTCTTTGTTGCATTTCATTTTGACTTTTACAGCGAGTCATAAAAATCTCCAGTTAGAATCAAAGGCAAGCCGGCCAAATCTGACATTCGTCGGTAATGAGTGGAGTGTTTGTTTTGAGCCTGGTGGGATGTGGTTTAAAACTGCATTTCTTAAATAAGGTGCAGATTATTGGTTAAGATTTAAATTAATGTGGTTAGAGTTTTATTTGACCACGATTTAGTCTGGGTTGAGCAGTCACGTGGTTGTTGAACAACAGTCTTTACAAGCCTGACTGATAGCCGAAGGTCTGTAAAAAACAAGAGTATTGTCAGACACACTTCATGCAGTCTTTAAGTGAGTCTCTTGTCATGCAAAAACACAGATACACAATCGATATATGTGCAGAAAGGCACAGACTTATGTGCATGCTGCCCACAAAAAGCACCACTAATTCTCACCAATGTGTGCATGCTATGACGTGTGCACCCACCTAAACACACAACAGCTAGTCAACAATTCATTTGTCTTATAAGTATACTTATGATGTACACTGAGCAAACCTCAAACCTTTAAAAGATGCATTGGAAAAATGTACACATATATATATATTATTTATATATTATTTGCTGAAATGTAAATGGGCCAAACGTCTAACATCTGTATGCAATAGCTGTATTTCTACTTTAGAACAACATCAAGCCGCTATACTGGGTTTCACAGCAGCACTCATTTGCAATAAAGGCACATTTCTAATATCAGAGTGCACGTTCTGAGCAAGTGACCAAGTTGAGGTGTGATCTGTTATTTAGACAGGTTGGATGCACTTCCTCACAGCCTGAAATTTCCCCCGGGGGCTCTCTTCCATTTCTCACTGTCATGGATTTGAATCTTTTTACCACTGAACTCTTACAATTACTGAACATTCATCACTTGCCTACCTTCTTAGCTACCTAGATACTGTATGGAGACCAGAGATATGGGACAGACTGGTGCAGACGGGAATACCAAGTAACACTGCTGCTAACATAGCAATGAATTCTCAATATCCTTGGACGGCAGGGATCTTTTTTTTCGTCTTGTTTTGGTGTATATGCTTTTCCAGCTGTGTAAAAATTTGGAGAGGTTTGATCTCCAATATTTATCTTCACTGGTTTACTTTAAATGTTGATATTACACGCTACAGATTATTGGGTCGAATACTTAACCAGTTTTGGGGAATTAGTTATTTTGACCTTGTCCCAATGTTATTTTTTGCAATACTGCTGGGAAAACAAGCAAAATTATATTAATTATTTAGGTAAACTACGGTCATATCTTAACTGATTTCCCTTTAAACTGTCACAAGTGTATAAATTGCACAAAATCATGTGCTGATTGATGTCAAAACTGCAAATGATGAACGTATTACTAAAAAATCAGTAACAAAAAGAAAAGCTTGAGTAGATGTAAAACAATCATACAGTTTATTTTGGATAAATAACCCAACAGTAACAGGGAAAAGTGATGTCTGTCAAAATAAATGTGCAATATAGTCCTGGGTTTTACACACTGGATACCAAATATGATCAAATCTGACCTTGTGATTTTCATAGTGTACAGGTTTTTCATGTTCAGTCATTTTGTGATTTGTTTTCCTCCCAAAGAAAGGGGAAAAAAAACCTATAAATCATCTAAACTCAAAATGCTCTTTGGTATCATGCATACCTCAAAACAGCCACTATGACTTACGGCCACATGCCACTGTATATATGTGCAGCCTCCCCTTTATGAATAAAAGGCCTGATCTGTGAGGTGAGAGGATGTGCCCCCATGGCTCTCCAAGTCACCCCCTCCAGTCCCTTGTGTTACTCATGCTCACTTGTAGAAGTCCCTTAACACTAGCCCAGAAAGCATCAATATATTATAATCTCATCACCTGTCCATTTATACAGGTGTCACCCTGCCCCGCAACTTGATTTCCAGGAGGGCAGCAGTTTTTCCTGTGGCAGCGATTGAAGTCATGGCATTATTATCAGGCAAAATGTATTCATGATAGCAGTGGTCCGAGTGCCCTGCGGGCTTTGTAATATAATACCAGACCTCTTTATCAAATTTAACAGTTTATTGGAAACAGCTTGTACACATGATTTAGGCACCGGTCGCTACGGCAAAGGCTGCGGGTATCCTCCTAACACACATCAGCTCCACACACTGCCGAACGCACACATTATGAAAAGTCACAAGCACACCCGTTCACAGCGACAGTCAAACACGTACACATTTAATCACACATCTCTCCCCCCTCCACTGCCTTCTCTGCAGAGCCTCCTCCTCCTCTCCCCATCATATCTAATGCAAACCTCTCACTGGATGGGGCAGCCTTTTTCTGTGGAGGTCTTTTGTGCGCTTTTGTTGTTTGTTTTCTCTGAAGAGCAGCGCGATAACAAAAGCGTGGCGTGACGTGACAAATGGACTTTGTGCCCCGCAGCCAGATTTAAGTGATAGGTTACTGAATGGGAGCTACCCTCCTATCTCATTTATATATACACACACATATAAACAAATGGACACATGGGTGTACACTCTGACACTTGTAAGTGTGAGTTAAAAATGCAACTTTTATTCACAATTTTATTTAAATTCAAATTTTTCCTTTCATAAACCCTCTATCAATCCTCCTGTCATGGACTATATGTGGTGTGTGTGTGTGTGTGTGTGTGTGTGTGTGTGTGTGTGTGTGTGTGTGTGTGTGTGTGTGTGTGTGTGTGTGTGTGTGTGTGTGCATACAGTATATATTTGTATATGAGAATAAAATAAGATGAAGTTAGTGACTTGTTTTATTATTCTTGTGTGGGACCAAATTACCATCTCGCATTTCCCATATATCTTTACCACCAAATGAACTGCAGTATTGTCTCATTAAAAAGGGTAAAGTCATGCAAACAGCTTCTTCTTCAAGTCAACCAGGCTGTATTAAGTGCATCTTTTAATATCTATTTCATGAGACTATGAAAATGTTGTCAATCAATAAGTAAAGAGGCATAGTTAAAATGTTATCCTTACACCTAAGTTAAATAATTTATCTACTGTTTGATATTATTGAGTCCAGGAACAAATTAAATACAGCACAGCAATTCCAGCATCACAATATCCTCAAAATAACTAGTCTTCCTCTCCTCTTTAAGATCTCCTATGAGAACGGTAAATAGAAACCATCAGTTGGCCGGCTAATGATTTAAAGGGATGGTCAGAGGTCGTACCCAGCTGTTAATGTTCCCTTTTAACAAAAACCACGTGCGGGATCTGTCCAATCGGAGCGAGTCTGGAAGTCACCTGGGACCTCCGTATGATCTGTCTGGTTGAGATTACACTGAGGAAGAGCAGAAGCTGAGAAAACTGATGTCTGTGTGTGGATATGTGTGTGTTTTAAAAGTGTGTGTGCAAAGAACAGATCAGTCAACTGCCTTTGAAAGTTTCTGAATATACACTGTCTTTTTACGTCCACTTGATATTTGATTTTTCCCTTAATATTTTTTGCATCCTTTCCAGATATTATAAGTGATTTACATTTTATTACATTGTGTTTTGAGTCAGTAAAAAAGTTGAAAATATATGTAAATATGCTGGTTAGTATCTGTCACTGCAGTTAATCAGAGTAAAAATGTGTGTAAACATCTAAAATCAACCTGTAACATGATAAACATGAGAAAACTAGCATGCTATTTCAGGTTGTGACTCCATCATCTGCTTACTTAATGTTCAAATTGGGAGTCTCTTCTCCAAAAATGAAATCAGTCTCACTGAAAATAATGGAAAATTACTGGAGCTCCAGATTTACCAGAGTCTAGCCTCTGGATATGAAAGTTAACATTCTACCCCGCTTATATTTGTTGGCAAAATTGCCATATTCAGAATACTGGCTTAAAATTTTGCAGCACGCCACAGCTTAAAGCTTTTTGATGCGTTTAGCAACTGCAGAGCTTTAAGTATAAACATTCATTAATCCTTTCAGCCATTTCTGCCCTCAACAGGAGCTCGCTGCATGACGGAGGTTATCTGCACAAGGAATAAGCTTCAAGCATGACTGACCCAAGACCTCTGTCTGTCAAATGTAATCTTTGTCTCTATACTGTGAGTCTGTGCTCTCTTTGTTTTATCTTGTTTTCTTCCACCACCTATTCCGCTCTATTGTATTTTATTTTATTCTATTCCTGTTGCCTCTGACTAAGGCTCCCATCAGTCCTGTGGAAGTTAATTATGGGAGCCAAGCTGTTGAGAGGTTGAGGAGAAGCTTTTTTGCCTGAATACTGGATATACACCAAGTCTGGCAACGCCACCGAGCATTGTCTGCCGTGATAAAATATGGACGGAAGTGCTGCTAGGCAAATCGTTTATCAGCCAGGTTTAGCATGCACATGTTAAAATGAAAGACTGTGCTATCTGCATAGGTTGTGTGAGCTTAGTTTAGTGTAGCCAACACCGTTTGTTGTGTATAAATGGCATGCTGGCTGTCGCCCCTGTGGGACGTGATCAATCACACATTGCCTGCTTTGCTCTCTAACAGCTATAGGCAAATCTATTCAAAATATTCAAACTAACATTTCAGTCCCACCTTAACTGCATGCTTTGTTGCTTTATACTTTCTGTGCCTTTGTTTGGCACCTGTGTAACAATTTTAAAAACCTAATTTTCCTCTTGCTACTTATTACAAATTTTAATCAACTTACTGTAACTTCCCTCTAAACTCGCACCATTTTCTAACTTAGCCCTAATGCTCTATTATGACAATTAAATCTAACATATTTCTCCAACCCCGGACAAGCCATTACATGGAACATGAGCTGGCATGTTTACTCTGTTACAAAGCAGTCTTTAAAATAACTGCATGCTCAGTTTAGTCCCCCATTCCCAGTTTGCCTTAATGAGCCAGTTCAAGCTGTCAGAGTCTAAGAGAAAGGAGCTCTGATAACTGTCAGTCTGAGGTGAGTGCAGGGGAAGACAGGGATGAAGGGATAAATGGAAGGAGGGAGGAACAGACAGAGGTTTAAGGAGGTGTAGGAAGGTCAGGCACAGATTACACTGGAAGTCACCAGTGCTTCAGGCACGAAGAGAAAGAAAAGATAAGAGACAGAAATCCTACTGTTAACAGCTGGGTATGTTTTGCCTTTTTAATAATATTAACCAATCAGATTGTCCGATAGTTCACTTGTTTCTGTGCACTCATCAAACATTTGCACACAGTTGGGAAGACAAAGCCAGCAAGAAGCAATAAATCTACATATCCCTTTAAATTCACTTTAACATATCTTAATGACTTAATCATTGACCGAAACAATGTCATTCTCATAAAAAGTCAAATTCCCAGTGTTTTTGTCAATTTAAACAGGAGACCTTTAGTACATGGCTATTAACAAGTAATCACAAGAGGTGTAATAATGAAGAATGCCCTTCATTTTTGCAGAGGGCAAGGTAGACACTGGTGTCCAGCCCTTGTCTTCAGAGGAAAATATGGAGGGAACTTAGGTGTTTGATGATGCGTTTAATTCACACAGGAATACATTAATATGATAGTCAGTGGAGCGGCAAAGCCCTCAAGTAAGGTTCTCTCATTAGTATGTTTCTCTATTTTTTTAATTATTCAACAAAAAAATGAGGAGCCGTATGACAGATGTATTGGCTGTGTCAAGAAGGAATGATTTGAATTTGAATTGTGCATAAAATCGTGCAATTATGAGGCCTCATTTGTGTATGTGAACAAAATATTTGCCTCTAATGAGTATCGGCTCTGAAGCACGAGTCGAATCACGGGGTATATTTTAATGCAATATTTATTCTCTTTTCAAGGATCTGGTCACATTTTGTGTGTTTGAATGTCATGAATATTAAATATTCACACAACATAAGATGGAGCTTAAACAGTGGCCTAATAATGCAACTGGATGAGGTGGACGAGACAAAGTCTGCCACACCCCTGAGTGCCTCTGACTTCAAAAGCATACCATTTAGAGTGTGCAATGCCCCATAGAAGCCTGATGCTTGTACAAGTCATCTTGGTGGGCTATTATCTCACTTTACCATTGTCACAACTGGTTGGTCAGGCTTTCATCACACCAATAAGACAAACACCTGATCTGCACACACTGGGGTATTGTCTTCTGGGCTCTGCTTAGACAGAGAACAGGAGCTAACTGCAAGAAGACAGAGAATCATTGATGCATGCTGTACTTAATCATCCCAGAGAGAAAGTTTGGATATCTGAAATATCAACATTGCAGCAAACAAGAAAATTTTTCAGCGTCACCTAACTGGTTTTGTTCATAAATCAATACATGTAAAATAGAGCTTACAAGTTCTGAAAACTGTCTTGTTTGTGGATTCAGGAACAAAGTCGGGATTGCATTTAAAGCACATTAACGTTGTTGAGCAGTGGAGTTTATTCTTCATTATACCCTTGACCTGGTGTATTAAAAACTTATGAATATGTATTTCTTGCAAGGACTTGAAGTTCCAGATTGTCACTTACAAGAGGTCTCTCACTGATTCTCATTATTATCTCTTCTTAATTTTCCTTGACACAGTTAACCACTATAAGGTCCACTGCTTTGACTTGAGGTTAACGCCAGCCTCCTGCAAAAGGTTAGGAAGGTAATTCATTGCTTGATTAGGCTCACTCTGCAATTAATCATGCTTAAATGCATACCCTCACTGAGCGATCATTTAGGAATGATGATTAATGGAAGATATTTCTCACTTTCCTCTCCATATTGGGCAGCAGCGTTAATGTGGGTCATGCTTGGGAAAAACGCTGCGGTAACCTTCGACCACAACTGCGATCGTGCATACACACCCTAAAACAGGGGTGAAGGTCTCGTAAGTTAATTCTTTCTCGTGTTTTTGTGTGTATGTGTGTGTGTGTGTGTTCTTCGTTCCTCTTTGAAAAGCCAGCTGCAGTGCGGCGGAAGCCATTTCTGGGAAGCCGCCACGCATCAAAAATACAGGTGCAAGGTCGAGAGGATAAGTGGCGCACCTTATGGGCATGAGGGACGACGTGCGAGATAGTTGCGTGTCAGTGATTGTTGAGTCAATTAATTATTGAACTTGGCAAGAGATCAATCGTTCCAGTAAGGTGATCCCATTTCCAACTGGCAGCATATTGAGACAGTAACCTATGACAATATTAATCACTAGCACAACAGCAGGCTAATTCCCATATGTAATTAGTCTACATTTTAATTCATCGAAAACTAGCACTTTTCTAAACTCGCTTAATTATGTACTGACACTTAATTATAGTCCCCCCCTCTCTGTCCTCCCCCCTCCCCAGTTTGTTTTCAGTGCCACAGATGGAAAAACATATTTATTTTGGGGAGGAAGAGATAAAATAAAAACTCCACCTGGGAAAGGAGCGGCAGGTCTCTGCTGAGTTGTGCTGCGTCTGGTAGGAATTTACTGGATTAGCTCAGTCACAAAATGTGAGATGAACCACATTGTCAATCACCCTCAGGGCAGAGCAAGAGAGGAAGAGCTGTCAATCAAAGCGGGTCTTCAATCGTCCCATTCACATCGCCTCCTGGAATCAGTCTCTCCCGCTGACTGCTCTTTGACATTTAACGCACTAGGGCCACGAGGATGGAGAGGAAAAAAGATCCTCAGATCCTCCCTTTTCTTTCTCTCGGCCAGTCTGTCCTCAATCTGCTTCAGCAGAGGCAGATATGTGTGTTTAAAGTAATGACACTGTTCATTTAGTGTGAGACTGTGCAATAGTTGTGAGAAATAACTGCAAAGCAGACAAAAAGTCGCAGCAACTCTTGAAGTGTGGTGACAATAGACAGCGCATACAATAAAGCCTAAACAGATTGGACTTGAGCAGCAGAACTATGTGTTCTTTTCATTCTGATGAATAAGTTATAATATTGCATTGCAAGGTTGAAAACATATGACTCCCCTTAACAGCATCTATTTTGGGCTTTTCATGAGATGCATTATGAAATTCACACCGAGCTCATCAATAAAATGCATTTGCTAAAGCTCAAGCAATAAATGCACTCCATTTACCAACAGAATCCATAAAAAATAGAAAAATACAACACAGAAAAAACAGCTGCTAATCTGCCGAACAGATAATACCTTCCTCCTCTGAAAGATGCTGCGGGATGAAAAATCCTGCTGCAGTTTGTTGTCGTTTTTATGTGTTTTCTCTCCTCTTGTTTGTATTCCGGGGCAGTTGCCTGGCTTCGAGTGAGGTATACAGAGTCATTGCTCTTTTGGCTCCAGTCCTGACACCTCGTGCCCTCAAGTGTGGACTCCTTAGTCGCGATCTGATCAGCATCTTTATAGTTTATCAGCCTTGGGGTTCAATTTTGGCTTGGATGCTTTTACAAATGAACGCAATCACTGGTGAGCCTTCGCATCCTGATTGCATTGAGAGAAGCGGGTGGAGGAAAGTTTAGTGGATTACCGTGCCACTTGAGGATGGAGCACAAACACACCGAGGCAGCCACAGAGGGGGCCGCCTCAGCCTCCCTCCCCTGCCTGGGCTATTGGCACTCGCTGCTTGTACTCTGTCTTATTTCACTAAAATAATATAATTGTCTCCCATCTTATTGCTTGTAAAGCTATCTTCTGTCCGCAGGCGATGTGTGTGATCAATGTACTATCTAACAGAATCAATTCTTCTAGGAATACCTTGTGTTTGTGAAATGATCCCAGGCAGCTGCAGCAGAAGACGGAGCTTGAAGTGGGATCCTATGGTACTCGGATTAGTTTAGTGACTTGGACCCTCCAGTTCACTCTGAATGGTATGGCTCTTTGCCCATTTCTCATGTTGTTCACTGTGTGTGTGTGTGTGTGTGTGTGTGTTTGTACGGCTATCATAGTGAGGACAAGTGTGAATTTTTAACCCTTGGAGTGAGGACCAAACTACAAAGTGAGGACATTTAGGCCGGTCCTCACTTTATTTTCACTGCAATGGCTTCCAGAGGTCATATCTATGCTTCTGACAAAGTTTCAGACTGGTCCTCACAAAAATAGTAAATCCTAAAAAAATACACACACTTTGGTGTGTGTATATTTTTTGAATACACACACTTTTTACTCTCTATTGCCCCCTACTGTACTGTACCCAAGTGAGAAAATTCGTTTTCCCACTCTCTAGCGGCCTCTAAAGGCCTGAGCCAGAAAAATATATTTTGCTCTCTGGCTCCCTCTTTGGTCATTGCAGTTACTGCAATGGCCTGAACCAGAAAAATATGTTTTGCTCTCTGGCTCCCTCTTTGGTCATTGCAGTTACTGCACCCAAGCGACCGTAAAAATAGAAGGAGACAGGGGGTTTAATTCAGTGAAGTACATTATGTGTAATGTCATGGTAGTTTAGTATTTGAGTCTCACTTTACAAATAATGACAAAGAATTTGAATTTAATTGACTTTCATAATAATGAGTCTTATAACCTGAAACCTCTTTCAATGTGAACTGCTTCACTTTTGCATTTCTGATTTGTGTTTGTTCTTCATGTGTAGGCTGCCTGTGAGAAATGTCTGTGACCTTATGGCCTATCAGACAGCATATAAAGGAGGTTTCATTCTCTGTTTTACTTCTCTGCACAGTCGGTGCACAACAGAAGCGTTCAGAATCTGCTTTATTGTCACTATACACAGGATAATGTAATTATTAGTGGCATTTTTTCAAATAAATCATAAAATTTAAGCACAAAATAAATACACAGAGTATGAGAGTATGAAAATATAAATAAGGAATTTGAATAATTTCTGATCACATTACACTACCATTATCACTAAATGGTTGGTGTTTCAAACTCTGGTGTATCCTGAAGGGAGAAGTACATTTTCCCTTTTAGAGTATTTACACAGTACTCCTATTATTTAACCACATTATGACCACGTACTATTACAGTTGTGCTCATAAGTTGCTGTTTTGCAGCCTCAGGCACAGGGAGGCTTGTTTGGGTGCATGGCATCATGAAAAAGGAAATTATGCTGACAGTTTGAGGGATAATATCAAGAAATCTGCTCTTAGTCTGGGCTCAGGTTGTCAGTGGATCTTCCAACAAGACAAGGACCCAAACCAAACATCAGAATTGGTCCAACAGTTGTTAAAGGACACCAAAACCAAGGTCCTGGAGTGGCCCGCAGAGAGCCCAGTTCAATCCAAGCATCAGAATGGGGACGAAGGAGGATTTAAGTGACTTTGAACGTGGCATTTTTGTTGGTGTCAGACAGGCTGGTCTGAGTATTTCAGAAACAGCTGATCTACTGGGATTTTCATGCACAACCATCTCTAGGGTTTACAGAGAATGGTCCAAAAAAGAGAAAATATCCAGTGAGCGGCAGTTTTGTGGACAAAAATGCCTTGTTGATGTGAGAGGTCAGAGGTTCGAGATGATAAAAAGGCAACAGTAACTCAAATAACCACTGGTTACAACCAAGGAATGCAGTATACCATCTCTGAACCACAACATGTCTAGCCTTGAAGAAGATGGGCTATAGCAGCAGAAGACCACACCAGGTGCCACTCCTGTCAGCTAAAAACAGGAACCTGAGGCTACAATTTGGACAGGCTCACCAAAATTGGACAAAAGAAGATTGGAAAAACTTTGCCTGGTCTGATGAGGCTCCATTTCAGCTGCAACATTCAGATGGTCAGAATTTGGCGTGAACAACATGAAAGCATGGATCCATCCTGCCTTGTATCAAAGGTTCAGGCTATTGGTGGTGGGCTGTAATGGTGGGGAATATTTTCTTTTCACACTTTGGGTCCCTTAGTACCAACTGAGCGTTGTTTCAACACCAGTCTACCTAAGTATTGTTGCTAACCATGTCCATCTCTTTATGATCACAGTGGACCATCTTCTGATGCTACTTCAAGCAGGTAATGTGCCATGTCACAAAGCTCAGATAATCTAAAACTGGTTTCTTGAACATGACATTGAGTTCACTCTTCTCCAGTGGCCTCCACAGTCACCAGATCGTATTCCAGTAGAACCTTTGTGATGTGGTGGAACAGGATATTTGCATCATGGATGTTCAGCTGACAAATCTGCATCAACTGCATGATGCTATCATGTCAATAATAAAAATCATCATTATCCTGCCTGGTGCCACTGTCAAGGCCACAGAAATGGACAGGCTAGCAGTGATGTGCACCAAGAAGAGAAAGCTGAGTTTAAACACAGCTTCTCTCCATCAGTTTTTGACCAATGAGATTGTTGCACATTCCATAAAGAGACTCTGTATACTGTAAATTTCATCCATTCCTGGGAAGACGGCTACAGATAAACATTTTTGTTCACAATAGTCCTCTGAACAGTAACAGTCCTTGATGTCAATCTACTTGGCATTGTAGAATAAACAATTTTAACTGAGAGAAGTTGCCTGTCTTCTGTCTCAAAAAATTAACATATTCAACATAAGATAAGATAATCCTTTCTTGCTCCCCACGCCAGGGGAAATGTACATAGTTACAGCAACAACATTTTTACAGCAGCAATAAACATATGTATAATAATAATAATAATAATAATAATAATAATAATAATAATAATAATAATAATAATAATAATAAATGTACAAGGATGAAAAATGAAAATTAATACAGTATTAGTATACTGTTGACAACAGCAAAATAATGTGGCTTGGAAAGTAAATGTAAAAGTGGAAGATGCAGCAATATAAATATTGCTGTACAAATTTTATCATGGTTTGAGATGATGCTGACAATATGATATGTCTGGTTTATGTTACCATCCAACCATCCAAGACTGCAGCCTGAGTCAAAAAGCAGCAGAGTGAATATTGTGTGTGTATGTATGTATGTATAACAGAGCAGCAGGGTGAATATTGTAGTTTAGGCTGAATATTCTAGTTTAGTCCAAATACTACAGCTTAGGCTGAATGCTGTAGTTTAGGCTAAATACTGTAGTTTAGGCTAAATACTACCGTTTAAGATGAATACTGTAGTTTAAGCTGACTACTGTAGTTTAGGCTGAATATTGCAGTTTAGGCTGAATATTGCAGTTTAGGGTGAAAATTGTAGTTTAGGCTGAATACTATAGGCTGAATATTGCAGTTTAGGCTGAATATTGCAGTTTAGGGTGAATACTGTAGTTTAGGCTGAATACTGTAGTTTAGGCTGAATACTGTAGTTTAGGCTGAATACTGCAGTTTAGGCTGAATATTGTAGTTTAGGCTGAATATTGTAGTTTAGGCTGAATATTGTAGTTTAGGCTGAATACTGTAGTTTAGGCTGAATACTATAGTTTAGGGTGAATACTATAGTTTAGGCTGAATATTGCAGTTTAGGCTGAATATTGTAGTTTAGGCTGAATACTGTAGTTTAGGCTGAATACTGTAGTTTAGGCTGAATACTATAGTTTAGGCTGAATATTGCAGTTTAGGCTGAATATTGCAGTTTAGGCTCAATATTGCAGTTTAGGCTGAATATTGTAGTTTAGGGTGAATACTGTAGTTTAAGCTGAATACTGTAGTTTAGCCTGAATACTATAGTTTAGGGTGAATACTGTAGTTTAGGCTGAATACTGTAGTTTAGGCTGAATACTATAGTTTAGGGTGAATACTGTGGGTCAGAGAGTTTTGTGTTTCTGCAGCTCAGCCTTCACTAATGGCCCATCATGGGGAGGGGTTCCCCCCTGCACCTTCACTGCTGCTGCCTCTCCAGTCTTCACTTCTTCACTTTTCTGCAGGAACCTGCCCTTCCCCCACCTTTCAGTTAAATATGTTTGATTGAGTTTTTTGTTTAAAGAAGTTAAAGTTTTGAATACACAGCTTTAACTCATAGCTGAATCTGTTCCCTCTGCAGTGTTGTTACTGTTACTTCACAAAAAAAAACTAACAGAGATAATTGGGTGTAAGTAGTTAAACTTTACTTTAAGAGAGGAATTTTACTGTTAACTTTCAGATTTGACAGTTAATTCAGTGAGTTTCCAGCTCTGCAGCCAGTAAACAGTGTATACATGCTGAGGTGAATGCTGCTGTTTAGGGTGAATATTGTGAGCAGTTTCTGCTGCTCCTTAAGTGGTGGCTGATGGCCCATCAAGGGGAGGGGCTCCCCCCCGCACCTGCACTGCTGGTTTCAGGGTGAGGCTCCCCTCCTCCAGCCTCCCATGAACAGGAACTGGCCCTGCAGAGACATTTGGTGTGGAGCAACCTGCAGGACTAACGCTGAAGAGGAGACTTGTGGAATTTAAACTCTTTAAAGGCGATTTTCAGAAACGGCGTTCAAAGGTAAGACTGAAAGCTCAGATTTCTGCTTTTACTGGTCTGTTGCTGCTGTTAATGTTGCACTATTTTTCATGGAAGAAACGTATCATATTCGAGAGTTTTTGTTGTAAAACGGTGTTGTTAACTTCAGTTAAGTTGCAGTTACTTATAGCTGCTACTGCTACGTAGTTTTTTTGTATTGTAATGTGAGTTTTTAAGCAAGATTGAACTGACCCAGACCTATAATCAATATAGTAGAAGGGGATTTTAAATTTGACGAGATGTTTCTATATTAACCGGCGCAGCTTTTCTACTGTTTACGGTATTTAGCAGCTCCGAGGAATGAACTATGAAGGCAGTTTAACATAGTCAGGCTTTATTTTTGGAATTCGGCATGACAAAATCTAAAACCTGTCAAAGTTAACAGGTATGAAGGTGGTTTTCAACTTTCTTTGTTAGCTCAGACTTTCTGCTTCAAACTAGTCCACACACATAAGAACGTTTAAGGAGACGAGATGCTTCTATATTAACCGGCGCAGCTTTTCTACTGTTTACGGTATTTAGCAGCTCCGAGGAATGAACTATGAAGGCAGTTTAACATAGGCCTTATTTGTAGAATTCAGCTGGACAAAAACTAAACCCTCAGTCAGAGTTAACAGGTATGAAGGTGATTTTCAACTTTCTTTAACGTATCATTTGACTCATTTTCTGCACTAAATGAACCGATGCTGTTCAGCTGCTTCAGTCAACAGGTTGTTTTAAGACCAATGAAGAACATAAACATTTATGATGATAAAAAGCTGCAACTGGAAATGATCTAAGAGGAATGGTGGTAGAAATCTGTTAAACATGCCTAATGAATATATTTTATCGATGAATGCAGCCAATTTAACAGATATAAGAACATGATATTGTGACATGATATTATTTAACAGATAACAGAACATAATATTGTACGGGAGTGCATGTAAGTCTGACACTGTCTCATAATGAAGGAAATCACTTTAATTTGTGGACAAATCAGAGTGAAGCTAACGTTACTGGTTGAATATTCTCTGTAATGAATACTGATAAATTGATGTTCTAACCAGTGTTCCATCAGCTGCAATACCAGCTGCGGAAACAAACTTTACAGAAAATCAGGACGAAACATATTTATATGATTTCTGCATCACCAACTGCATACATGTCAGTTCCCATGGCAACATGATGCATCCAATGTGTGATACTGTAACAGCTTCATTCAGTGGTTTTACCATTGTACAGATTAACAGGTTTGCAGATAAAACCTATTCCATCAGCTGAGAATCTGTTCATAAAAAATTGTCAGGAAATACTTAGTGAACGAACAACTGAATATAACTTCATCTGGACCAGGTTAGCTCCACCGCATCAGTTACCATGGCAATCTAGCTCTACAGCATCAGTTACCATGGAGATCTAACTTCATGACTACAGTTACCATGGAGATCTAGCAGGTTTAAACAGAGCCACTTTCATTGAAAACTCTGACTTTATACTCAACATAACTGCTAGCCCACTAATCTCACTTCATAGTTCAGCCCTCAGGAAAGTACAGACTCATAGCATGGGAGTTCAGCCATGAACATGATTCAGACAAAATAGTTCCAGGATCATGTGCATGAGAACGGCTCTGACACCATTCAGGCCTAGATTTAAAATCCTGGCAGGACAAGCTACAGCTCAATTCTCTCCCTAAGCAACGTCATCCTCCAGATTGGTCATCTCTGCTTCATCATTCAGAAGTCTAGCAGACAAGTGGCCTGTTTCTCCGTGGTACCTGTTACTCTCTATCTGAGCGATCACTATCAGTCAATTTTAACTGCATCTTTTTCAACTGGGAATGACATGTAGCACATATCAGTTTGGGGCTCTTTTAAGTCTAGATGATTCAAAACCACTGATAGTTTTAAGCTATGTAGAAAAAAAACATAAGATAAATAGATAAACTGCCAAAACCTTTGACACGTAGCACAACACTGACTACGTATTATGCTAGTGGCAACAAATGTTGTCATGCTTATGTTTACTCTCCTTATGATCAAAAGATGCATGCAGGTATAAAATTCTCATTACATATCAGTAGTAGACCCTTTTAAAACTGTATGTACAAAATAGCTTATTTATATCTGTTAATTAAGGTATTTAAATAAATTCTTCTTGTACAAGTTTGAGGCAGACATCTCCTTCCATCGGTGCAGGCAGGAAGTAAAGAGGCCTAGTCATGTGACCATTCACACTAGTTACATGACACTGATGCAATATATATATATATATATATATATATATATATATATATATATATATATATATATATATATATATATATATATATATATATATATATTTTATGTGTGTGGTAAATGAAACCAACATAGAACATGCTACATATTGTTGTCTGTGACTGGAATGATTTTTTGAACGATGTTCAATAGATAACAAGTAATACGTTTTCAATCTTCCTTTTGGCGTTAGGTCAAGGAAGCAACAGCTATGATGCAAACACAGGTACGTGCCTTTATAAAACCTTTACTGTATCCAGACTGAGTGAATGGGACATTGCTTAATATGAACTGTTTTGCTTCCTGATGTTTTCCTGATCAGTTTAAAGAGAGGAGATGTGCACACTTGGACATGTTAAATAATGCTGCTCTGAATATTGACATTTTCTTAATTATTATTTGTTACATTATTACAACTTTTATTACTTTAAAGTTTACTTCACATAATATCAGTGAATATCAGAGTGGAATAATCCATTTTTTAAAAAAAGAATAATGATAACTCTGAAGCTCCACATGCTCAGTGAATTTGATTTCTCCTGATTATGTTTTTTTACCTACAGATGGAGTGTGACTCAGACTTGTGTTCATCAGAGAGTGAATGCAGTCAGACAGGATTGGACACAGAATACCTTCCACCTCAGAGACCAGCACCATCCAGTGATGAGGAAGATTTGAAAAGTGCAAGCCAATCCAAGAAACGGTCCAGTGAAGAAGCGGTCAAAGGTTCAGACACAAGTTCAAGCAACAACGATGATGAACAAAGAGGCAAGTGTAGCTTGCAGAAGCAAAAGGATCCAAAAACCAATCTGAAAAGGAAGAAAAAGAAACAAAATGGAAACCAAAAAGTTAAAGTGAATGTAACTGTGACTGTAAAAACCTGTACAAAAAGAGAAGACAAGAAAAGAGTATGGGACAAAAAGCATTACTGCTTCTACTGTGGCAAACCAAATATAAAGATGGCAAGGCACTTACAAAGAAAGCATATGGACCTGAAGGATGTAGCATATGCCTTCAGCTTTCCTTCAGGATCAAAAGAAAGAAAGGTTCTACTGGAACAACTGCGAAATAAGGGTGACTTTAAGCACAATGTCAAAGTTCTGGAAAAAGGCAAAGGTGAATTAGTGACATGGAAGCAGCCTTCTGAAAAGGCTTCTGTTCAGGACTACTTGCCTTGCTCTTTTTGTTTTGGGATGTTTGCAAAAAAAGATTTGTGGAGACATCGGGCCTCTTGCAAATGTAAAGAATTATATATGAAAGAAGACACAAAAAACACAAGAGGAAGAGTACAAAGTCATGCTGCACGTCTGCTGCCAATAGCAGCTTCTTCAAATGGATGTCAGGATATCATCAACAACATGCGACAAGATGATGTGTCTTTTCATATCAGGAGTGATCCTTTGATCTGCAGATATGGAGAGTCACTGTATGCTAGACACGGCCGTATGAGGTCCAGGCACCAGTACATTTCACAAAGAATGAGGGAACTCGGTCGATTCACGTTGGCCGCCAAAAAAATGGACAAGACTGTGAGGGGGCTGGAAGATCTATGTGCACCATCCAAATTTCAGCTTGTTGTCAGTGTAGCTAAGAGACTCACTGAGTTTAGTCCAGGCAAAAATGAGTATGGAAAGCCTTCAACAGCAGTCAGAATTGGATTTTGTCTGAAAGGGGCAGTGGATGTCCTGATTGGGCAGACTCTCATCAATGATGATGACCTGGCAGAGAAAAGGGCGAAAAAATTCTTGGAACTTTTGGAAAAAAACTGGAAGAACAGTGTTTCTGTCAGTGCTCACCAAACCATCCAAGAGAAGAGATGGAACAAGCAAGATGACATCCCCCTCACCAAAAATGTGATGACTCTGAGGGATTATCTCAGGATGGTGGAGGAAAAAGCGAGGGGGGAGCTGATGCAGCAGCTGAGTCTAGCAGCGTACAAGGCATTAAATGAAGCGGTCCTGGCACAGGTTATTGTCTTTAACAAGCGGCGTGAAGGGGAAGCATCACGCTTGACTCTTGAAGCCTACAAGAAAGCCAGCGCAAGTCCTATAAATGAAGACATTTATGAAACACTGTCGCCATTAGAGAAAGAGCTGAGCAAGTCACTAACACGCATTGAAGTCCGTGGAAAAAGAGGAAGGAAGGTGCCTGTGTTCTTCACAGATAGAATGAAGGAATCCATTGACTTGTTGATTAAAATAAGAGATGAAGCTGGAGTACCTGCTGAAAATCCATATCTCTTTGCAAGACCTGGTGTGAACACAAACATACGTGGATGTGACTGTCTGCGAAAATTCGCAGAGGAAAGCAAAGCAGAAAACCCTGAACTCTTGAGGTCAACTAAGCTACGAAAACAGGTTGCAACACTCTGTCAGCTTCTGGATCTCAGCGAACAAGAGCTGGAACAAGTTGCAAGGTTCATGGGCCATGACATCAGAGTACACCGCGACTTTTACAGACAGACTGACAAAACTTTTCAAATTGCCAAAATCAGTAAACTTCTGTTTGCCATGGAACAAGGCACGGCCACCTTATCGGGAAGGAACCTCGATACACTTGATCCTTCTGCTTGTGGTATTTATGCTCCTTTAGTCCTGCTGAACACCTTTCATCTAACTACAACATACAGCTGAGCAACTTGAGTAGTACAGTAGAGCTATTTTTATTAGCAATAGTCTTTGTAAGAGGACATATATATATATGACTGCTGTTTTCTTTCATAGGTAAAAATCCTGTACCGACTTCTGAAAGTGTCCAGCAGAGGAAGAGGAAACATGGTGAAGAGGTGGATGAAGGTAAGCACGCAGTTCATATTAGAAGAATAGTGCATTATAGCAAGATGATCGATCGATGTTATTCACTTCACCTGTCAGTGGTCATGATGTGGCTGACTGGGGTGTGTGTGTGTGTGTGTATATATATATATATATATATATATATATATATATATATATATATATATATATATATATATATATATATATATATATATATATATATGTGTGTGTGTGTGTGTGTGGTTAAAGACTTGTTTCAGTTTTTTTGTCCTCCCTCTTGACCTACATTATTGACCTTTCATTGACTGCAGAGGATGAGGAATCACTTTGTGTTCTGTTGTTTTTCAGATGGAGGTTCTGACCTCTCATCCCCCAAAAAGAGACATGAGCCCTGCAGTGAGAATGAGAATTCACATTTGGATGGTGAGTGACAGAGTTTATTATCAAAGTTGATTGTACAGTTAAAACATTAAGTGTACAGATTTACTGTCTTTCGGTAATTTACCCTACATCAGTTGTAAATCAAGTCTATATATCACAGCTCTGCTCACCATTTTATTGTCTAGTAATCATTTCATTAAGCTGAGCATGACAATGTAGATAATCAGTGAGTGCAGACAAAACAAAAAGGGTTCATGCAGGCAGACAAAAGATGTTAAAATTAACAGGTCAACACCATGAAGACAGATAAAGGTCATAAATACTAAAATAGAGTCATAAATGCTATAGGTATGTTATGTTTTGTTTGCTTTTGTTTTCCATGTGGTGGTTCAGAACTCTCATCCCCTGAGAAGAGACGTGAGCCCTGCAGTGAGGACAGGAATTCAGATTTAGATGGTGAGTGAAATGGCTTCATTATGTTGCATACCACAAATAATTTTCTTCGGCAAAGGACCCTGTTGGTTGTTTCTATACTTCAGTTAAAAGAAGAGCACTAGTTTACTGGAGTGTATGAAGTACAAATTTCATCCTTTTTGTCAGTACAGTTTGACACTTCCATACAGTTATGTGAGGGATGTTCCATCACAGTAAATATTTAGTATGCCATTGAATGTTAAATTATTGTCCTGTCCTGCTGCTTACAGTTTTGACCAAAGAAATTAAATGTTAGCAGCCAACTGTCCGGTTGGTGGGAATCAGCTTTTACAGTCAGCACCTGATTACACATGAACCCTGAGTAGCCACAATACTTGAGATTTCTCTAACAGGTGCTAATGTCTGTCACCTGTTGTAGATCGGAGTCCAGAAACGAAGAAGAAGAGGGAAAAGAGAGGGAAACACACCAAGACTGTGGAAGCAACCGGTAAATTCTTTAAACCTTCAAAGCTGTCTTTAAGGACTTTCTGTGTGCAAAAGGTTTGCAACAGAAACTGCATTCATGTCCCTTAGAATTTTGATATGAGGAATTCTGGAGCAGTCAGATTGTGTATATACACAGACATGAAATAGTTGAGATATGTGTTAATGAATTATTTTATTCCTCTTTAACCAAAGATCAAAGATTTCAATAAAGCTGCACATTCATTGTAGCAATACCAGGTTTGTCTAACTACTCAGTGGTTGTAAGGGCCTGGTATAGTCTGGAAGTGATGTCAGCTCATGCCCTCTGATGTAAACTATCATGAATCCGTGTAACTTATTACAATTATGAGATGGATGTTCCATTACAGAAAGATATTCTGTACTTTTTAATAGTTGTCTTCTAGTAATATCCTTGTGAAGAAGTGGTCCTGCCTCTCAATTTTAGCATGTTATCAGTTAACTGAATGCACGTTGTCCCTCAGATTTTATTAACAGGTGCTAATGTTTGTCTGTTACAGTTGTTGCAGTAGATCAGAGTCCAGGAACAAGACAGAAAGCCTCACAGAAGAAGAAGAAGATGAAGAAGAGAGGGAAACACACCAAGACTGTGGAAGCAACCGGTAAATTCTTTAAACTTTCAAAGCTGTCTTTAAGGACTTTCTGTGACTATGTGTGCAAAAGGTTTGCAACAGAAACTGCATTCATGTCCCTTAGAATTTTGATATGAGGAATTCTGGAGCAGTCAGATTGTGTATATACACAGACATGAAATAGTTGAGATATGTGTTAATGAATTATTTTATTCCTCTTTAACCAAAGATCAAAGATTTCAATAAAGCTGCACATTCATTGTAGCAATACCAGGTTTGTCTAACTACTCAGTGGTTGTAAGGGCCTGGTATAGTCTGGAAGTGATGTCAGCTCATGCCCTCTGATGTAAACTATCATGAATCCGTGTAACTTATTACAATTATGAGATGGATGTTCCATTACAGAAAGATATTCTGTACTTTTTAATAGTTGTCTTCTAGTAATATCCCTGTGAAGAAGTGGTCCTGCCTCTCAATTGTAGCATGTTATCAGTTAACTGAATGCACATTGTCCCTCAGATTTTATTAACAGGTGCTAATGTTTGTCTGTTACAGTTGTTGCAGTAGATCAGAGTCCAGGAACAAGACAGAAAGCCTCACAGAAGAAGAAGATGAAGAAGAGAGGAAAACAGAATAAGTCTGTGGAAGAGGGTGTTCTGGGTAAGTTCTTCAAAAACATAAACAGTCCAGAGTGTGATTAATTGAGCAATTAGCTTTTTTGTGTTCATGCTCTGTGCTCATTTAATTTGAAATGAAGCATCAGTTACTACTACTACTCTTAAAGTGCCAAGCTATAATTTATTATTGTTAATAATAATAGTAGTAATAATAATAATACATTTCATTTGTATAATGCTTTTCAAAACACACAGACATTTTACATATAAAATCAGTGAACATTAATATAGAGGAGCATCCATCTGCTTCTATATGTCAATAACTGTGTGACTACACTGTACTTCAAAACTACAGTTATGTGTCATCTGTGACTGATTTTGAAGGCATTCTTTGTCTTTTCTGTCTTTGCTGTTTGTAGAGAAACCTGTTTTAAAGGTGAAGAGACCGTGGAGTGACGCTGAAAGGAGTGCGGTACATAAACACCTTTCCAATTTTATGGCAGAGCGACGAGTTCCAGGGAAAGAGCCCTGTCTGCATTGTCTTAAAAAGGAGAGTGCCTTGGATGGAAGAACCTGGAAGGACATAAAGAACTTTGTGTACAACACAATAGTAACTTTGAACCGCAGGTCTGTTCGGAAGAAACTGGCACTTTGAGGATCTTCAGTGATCAGTACAATACATGTTCTAGTTATCAATTTAATAATTAGCACTTTCATGCTTGTTGATGCTGTTTGGATTGTTCTGCATTTTTGTAGTTCATGGCACTAAGGTGCTTGAATGTGCAATTAACATTTATTTACAGTCAGGCAATTTCAAAATGTTCACACATTTTATATAACAAATGCTTACTGAAGTATTTCCAAGGCGATACTGTAGGTTTTATTTTGTCAAACTTTAATGGCATGGGATGAACAAAAGCACCAGCTGAGTTTGAACTGACAGAAACAAATAAATACATACAGTGCTGGTCACTGGAATTTGCACAATTACATTGTGTCTTTGTGCACGTTTTATGGTCACAATATTAGTATGTAGCATTAGAATTCTGCTTGTCTATTCTCCTCAAACTGAGCAACTCTTGTCTACAACATTTAAACTTACACATTATTCAATTATTTGTCTGTGCTGTGAAATTTAAATAGTAGCAAAGTATAATTTATTTAAAGTTTATTTAAAGTAATAAGGTAGTTCTATGCTCTAACCAGAAATGACCCCAACTGCACCCCCTGCTGGGCGAACCCCATAGCACACCCTACAAAAAAGTCCTCACTTCAGTGGTAATCTGTGATTGACTATACTGATTTTTATTCTTTGTTTTTTGAGGAATCTGAGGTGATAACTGGAATCAGGGAGCCACCTACTGTCGAAATGTAACATTAATTTCCCTCTAAGTATAGCAGAAAGGGTGGTCCTCACTTCCTAGGTTAATATACACGGATCTCACTTTGGTGCCCATACAAGAATGTGTGTGTGTGTGTGTGTGTGTGTGTGTGTGTGTGTGTGCAAAATAGGCTTCCGAGGAAATTCACATTCATATTGCCAGTTATGTGCATCATCCCTTGAACATCTTCTAAGCAGTTTATTCCACTTGTAACTGCTACAGTGCAGGGGCCCCGTGAGATGTTTTCAACTGTGCTGGAAAATGGTAATAAATGTCATGTCAACTGTTGGGGAATACAAAACGGATTTCTTGAATTTTACTAGAAACAGGAGTTTGATCTTATCATTCCCCGTATATATTTGTTTGTGTGACTCCAAAGATTTACTTTGCTTATCATCAGTGTCATTGTTGACACTGTTGAATATTGTGAAATACTGCATGGGTTATCTAGAAAAAACATGTCGAATATATGTTTTCAATAAGACCAGAAAATAATGACACAACTTAATGTACTTAACATTAATATAAATTAATATTTGCCACAATCAGGGAGTGGATCAAGGAGAGTAATATGCCAGAAAACTATTACAGATGGGAGACTATGGGACTAGACCCCTCTGGAGGAGCAAACTAGAGTAAGAAAAGAATGGAATCAAACCAAAGGGAACCATTTTGGCACTTCATTTTGTTCGCAATCATCAGCGGAAATCTCTGTAGTGAAGGCAACATCTGTGGCTTTCCACCAGAATTTCATGCTTTTGCAGATTTTCTGACGTAAAATAAAAAAAAAAAAAAAAAACTAAGTCCTGCATGTGAACAAAACACCTGAGAACACACTATGACTGACATTTCTTGCATGGTGTTGTAATATGGTGTAAACTACTGGCTTGGCAAGCCTTTAGCGAAAGCAGTATCTGGGTTAATAAGGATGGAGAATTTCCCAGGAAGTACTATGGCATATTGAGTTTCTGCGCCCAGAAAAAAAAAAGGGACACTTTATGCAAATTCAGGTTCGCCCTAGCAATTGTCATTCAGTTGTTTGGTCCTGCGGTTTGATTCAATTTAGGGAAAAACAGCAATGCCAAATTGTGTCTTTCGATAACATCGCTGCAATGATTGAGTTATGCGTTATTGCATTTGTGACTTGAGTTCAGTCTGTGGCTCTGCAGTTTGAGCCTTTACCTGAGAGCAGCATGAGAAGTCGGGTCCAAAAATCCTTTCATTTCCTCTGTAAACCACATGTCATGTCCTATATTAGGTGGATAAAGGATGTATGTGCCTTCATGTCTCTGCACCTTAGATCTGGCCAGAGATTTCACCCTCCCCTTTATTTCGTCTATTTCTTCCCTTCCTCTCCTCTGTTTACTTTCCTGCATTCTCATCTTCATGCGTCTTGTTTTGTCCTTCTCTCTCTATCTCCTCTCCCCTCCTGCTCTCTCTCTCTCTCTCCCTCTATCCCACTCGGCTCTGTGTCGCTGGCCTCGGCCCATTCTTTGGGTAGCACAGGAAGTGAAACTGTAACACAGAGTTCACTGGTAATTGGCCACGGTCACGCTAACCAAACAGGAAGGAATCTGCAACTGATTAGAATTCTTCCTCCTGCAATAATACCCCCCACTCCCTCCACCCACCCATTCCCCCACCGTTACCCCCCGCCCCCACAAAATTAATTACATTCGGGGGTCTATTTCAACTATTGGTTTTCCTGTTTTGAAGCTGCATTATAAAGGGACAAATCCCAAGACAACACAGCCGAGCTAGCTTTTCAATTACAGGGAGACGGGTTAAGTCTTGAAAGGCTGAGGAAGCGCAGGCAGGCATCCACGTCTCCGTCTCGTCATCCAGACAGCGATTTTACCGGCTGGACTGGCCAGTTAGAGGGACAGACTGCTGAATAATCTCTTCGTAACTCGCTCACACACACATACCACACAAAAACTAACCTCCCAATTTCTCCGGCTCAAAATAGGTTCTCTAAATATCCCTTATTTATGACTTATCCCAATGATATTTCTGTTAGTATTTATATGGAAAAAGTATTGATCTCTACATTAAAAAAGATAAAAATTAACACGAGTTAATGCAACTAAAACTTTTTTCCCCAGACATACAGTCACATACACAAAATAGTTGAGAAATTTCAAAGTATAGTCAAATAAATAAATAAATGGATGTCTGAAAATGTGAAATTATAGAAAACATTGGAATTAAAAATGTGTAAGTGCAGCATGTATGGCAGTTGCATTCCTCCTGTTCGATTTATCACTGCTGTTGTAATATAAAGAAGAATTTCAGTAATAAAACACTCACATTGTTTAGCGTTTTTTATTTTATCTACAGTAGAAAACATGCACAGCTGAAAATATATATGTTTACATCCACTGCGAATGAAATGTCTAAGCATAACTGTGAAGTACAAAATGGTATCAACAGCACAGGAGTCCACAGCCAAACACTTTACTGTCCGTTCCTGCATAAAAGTTCAAAAGCCTGTGTGAACGCTGCCCACCTGAAATTGTTTTGGTGTTGCATTCTGAACAAGCGCATTGCTTGATGTGACATACTCGTTTCACAAAAGAGGTTAAGCATACAAGAGCAGCAGGGTGCCACGGTGCACATGAAACGTTCAAATACTGGTGCCGTTGAGCGCCTTTCAAAATAAAATGAAAATAAAATTGAAGAGATACATTTTCATCTCATCTTCACAGAGACAAACAGAGGGCCAGGGCTGCTTCAAAAATAAATGAACGCCTAACAATGTTTTTGATGTCCTATATTTAAATTTGTACGGTTACTTACATTACTCCTACTTCCCTGGTCTTGGAACTAATCCGATTGATATGGAAATGGGGTGCTCTGTTTCATGACAGAGTTGGGGAGAGAGAAAGTGAATTCCCAGGTTCGCTCCTACTCAAAATGTGCTGAAAACAGATTCTCAGAATCCTTTGGCTTCATGGTATAGATTATAGAGGATTACACAAACCACTTAAAGCTCGACAATGAGCTTCTCTTTTCAACCAACAAAAAACTTTTTCATGCTGGACACATTCTCCACCCTCCAGAGGTTAATCAGGAACAAATTAAGTAAATATTGTGTAGGGCGCAATAAGAATAAGATTACATGTGGTGACGCACAGATTTTAGTGTTTAAATATTCTAGATTCACATTATTTTTAAGGTTCTGGTTGAAAATTAGAAAACATTTTATTTAATATTTTTTAAAGTTTAAAAAAAGTAAAATTGCAAACTATAAATGACAAAACTTAGACAACCAAAACTATTTATAAACTATTGAACTATTGAACTATTATGTTGTTCCACTTTTATTAAAATAAGATTTTAATGTACATAGTACCCAGACATTTTATCATATCATATTTCATCATGATAATTTTCTGTTTTTTAGGAAGCATCAAAGCTTTTCTAAAAAAATAAAAAAAAAAGATATTCTACACATTTCATATTTAATTTAAAGCACCAGCTTATTTTTAGAAATTAAAAACAACTTTCCAACAGCAGAGTTTTCTAAAGCTCAGCCACATAAATCACACGTGGTATGCAGCTACTCTAACGGCACATTCAAAGCAGTATCTCCGAGCTTCCTGCTCTCTACACAGGCAAATCCTTATCTGCTGTAAACTCCCCTTTTTATCTTAAACAGCATTTAAAATCATCACTTACCAATTCCCTTCTTTAGCTAAACAGCCATTCCAGTGTGTGTTGTCTGTCATTGGGGTTGAAAATTGGGGAATGGGCTGGAAATTGGAACCATCGAGGATGCCGTCCTGGAAAAAGAGGAAATCAAAGTTAAATGAGATCATGCACATGCCAAGAGAATGTTTAACCAAAGGGCAAAAAGGAAGCTGGAGATAACAGAGAAGAGAAAACCGCTTAATGTTGTGTTACTGCAGTCTGTTTGGAGTCATGCACGGTTGTATGTGTGCGTGTGTTTGGAGGAGGGGTGTCACTTGTCAATATACATTTAACTATCATTTTATACACCTGTAAATTTATGTGCAACTGCATGTGTACATATTTTAAGTAAATTGACATTTGATGATTTGTAAAGCCTTGAGCGCATGTGCCTGCATACATCAGACCATGTGTTTTTACAGCCACACAGGAATGTGAACATATGGGATTTACCGTTTTTGCGGAGCGTGTGCATGTGCAGGTGTGTATGCAGGTGATGACGGGCAATGAGAGTTCATCCCGTAATGGAGGATCTAAAAAAAACTGTTTGAAGTGGTGCACCGCAAACAATTAATCTTGCGTCTATGATTGTACTGAGCCCCGGTGATGCAGATTTCCCATGACAAGTTCACTTCAAAAGACTGGAATCCTGCCCCACCCAGAGCACTCATGGTTAGATGATAGACAGGTAGCTTTGTTTTAACATGAGAGGACATCGGAGCATCTGGAGCATAAACAGGTATTGGGGGGGGGGGGGGGGGGGGGGGGGCTGCTCTCTTAACTCTGTGTGTATGTAATTTTCAGACACTGATGAAAACACTTTAATGAACTATCACACTGAAGAGAAAGGGCCAGAAGTCAGGTGACGTGTGCAATATTTTCATTATAAATACAGCAATCTGTGAGCAGGGAGAAAAGTGCATAATTGCTTTCCTCGGAAACACAAGCAAGAAAAAGGAATGTGTGAGAAAGACAAAGGAAACACTCGTGCAAATGTATGCACTATATACTATCTGTCATCAAATGATAACAAGGGAAATTATGATACAGCTCAGTAAAATCTCTGATGTTTGATTAAAATTCTGTTTATCGCGAGAGCTCTGAATCCTCTTTTATCTGACAGTGGCCTTTCAGCTGACATCTGATCTCAGCACCATCTTCACTGATGGAATCAGGGACCCCTGCGCAAGTTGTCCATAACAGACAGGCAGGAATGGAGCATGTCTGGATTATGTTTATTCAATTTAACTGAGCATTTATCCTCCCAGGTATTGTTGTCAGTATGTGTGTGTAAGCTGGAGAAAGCAGAGTGATCATGAGAAAGAGAGCGGGGGGAGAGATGACAGGAGCAAAGTTTCCAGTTCATGAGCTGAGCTGTTTTCCACTGAGAGGGAAACATGCAGCCAGCCTACACATGTCAAGGTCAGAACACATGATCTGCCAAGGAATGAAGGGAGAGGTGGAGAAAGATAGAGATCTTGTCCCCATGTACCTTCATGTGGCTCTGATGTGCTCAAGAACAAAAGACTTGAAATATCTCTAATCAATGAAAATTTATCTGTGACAAGTAAACTAACAGCTGACAGATTTATGCTTCTTTAGCTCTTTGCTTTTTTACTTTCTGCTTTTTTTCACCACAGTCTCTCTTGCAAAGAGTTAAACTCTGAAAGCCCACCAACTTCAAAAAAAAGGTTTTAAAAAAACATGAAGTTGTCAGTTTTACAAAGGGTGATGTCATGTGAACAGAATACCTGTGGGTGTGTGCCATCTTTTCACTGAATCATTTGGCGCTCTGCTTTATTTCTTAATTCTCATTGCCATGAAACACCTCAGAAAGAATATCAACCCAGGAGCAATATTTTCTGCAAGCAAAAACTAGTTCAAAGACATTTTTTTCCTCACTTCCCCCCCTCCTCAGTCCTTAACTTACTGTCCTGGCATCTAGTCAATTTCCAAATTGCAATGACTTTTACAAGATTTTCTACTGACTTTGTTGCAGCACTGAAGCCCCCAGGCCAGTAGGTCATATAATTATTATGTGCAGAGAATGATAAGCATGTTTTAAAAGTGAAAATTAGCTTTAATTGTGGTGTACTGTTGTGATGTGAGCATGAAATCACAACAGTCAAACTTATGAGACTTTTGCATTATTTAAACAATTTAGGCTGATTTACGTTTAGTATGATTTCCAGTGACTCATGCTGTTTCTGTAATACTGGGGATGGTTGAGGTAATGTTCGGAATAAATTTTACAACATGACTGGCTTGACATCTCATCCATATTTTTTATTTTTCTTAGGTACACTTATACAGTCCTCTGTATCTTTTTATGTGAATACACGTCAGACAGAGTAAAAAAGATGGGGACAATAGCACTGCCAACAAAAAAATTTGTTTCTCATTTCGGAATTGTTGCACTGTGATGCAGTGAAACATGCATGTAAATATATTAGTAGATTATGGGCAAAGTAACTGATTACATAAACTTTGTACACAAGGAAAAATTCCATGTACGCAAAGTTTGGATTCTAGATCAAGCTGCCATCCGGAACCTTTGTATCCTTAACGCAAATAGTTCATGTGACAAATAAAGATATCATACTTCGATTAGCCCTGACAAATCCTCAGGTTTCACTTCACACCTCATAGTCCCTGACTTGTACGTCACCGCCAATCAGAAAACCAGGCCACAGACAAGGAATTGAAACGAATGTGCGAGGTGTCCTTGGAGTAACCAAAACAACTGCGAGTCCAATTTCCTCCTTTGTCACTTTTTGTAGGTTTACACTCAAGCGGAGAGCGAGCTGAGAGAAGAACGTGTTGTCGGCCTGACTATAACATTGGCAGCTCTCCTGCATATGTGCAAAGCTGACATCCAGTTTCCTGAGTGAAGTCATTTCCTCAGTAGACGTTTTGCACAAACACAGGGCTAATATCCAAACGGGGGGGCTCAGGGGCACTTCTCTGGGAGAAAAAGGAGGCTGACGACAAACATTCACCTTTAAATTTCATTTATGCTTTCATCGGTGAGCACAGATAAGTGATTCAGTAGCCACGGTTAACTAGGAAAATATTATGATGAATGGGCTGTATTACTATTTTTCCCCATTATTCATGACAATAACAATACAATGTTCTCTGATGGCAATGCTGCATGTGTCTGGCTGCATCACTGACAAAAGCAAGGGTACTTATTATGGAAACGGTGCAATGATTAATGTGTTAAAGCAACTCAAACTTAATCTAAACTGCATTACATGTTGTTTTGAATATACCTCCCTGATATGCCCATCTTTAATGTACTATCAAGTGCAGGGAGCAGAATTGCTTTAGTCTCCAAATTCAGAGCAGCGGAGAGAGAGAGGCTTTAAAATACTGTCTGTGAGAAATGCAAAATTTATGAATACCCCCTCACATCTCAGCTTGATTTATGTGAAATAATAATACACTATTTAATGCTTAAACATAGCTAGGAGCGATCCCTGGCTATCAAGATGTACAATGGAGTAATGGGGCTGGAAGACAAATCACCTTGTGGACTTGTGATGCTTATTTAAAGGTGCTCAGGCAGATATATTAAACTATATGTAATTGTACACTAACTCTGTGCTGTAGGCAGAGGCGGCAAACACAGGAGGAGGCCAGTCATGATGCAGATGGAGTGGTGTAATCAATTTGACTCAAGCATCAGCATCCACAGCAGAGAGGAGGGTGAGGAGAGGGGGAGGATGGGCTATATTGTCATCTTATTTGGGATTTCACCTTCATTCATACATCCTGCCTGTGCATCCATCAGAACTTTAGAATAAACTGTAAAAAAAAAAAAACTTCTGGAAAAACTCAGATTAAAAAAAAGAAATCTGCTTGAACACATCTGTGTGGCGTGATAATAAAAAACTAGGACTACAATACAAACTAATTAAAATGTTGGTTAACTCTTATAAGTTACAGTTGCGTGTCTAAGTAAGTTTTCTCACAAGGTGTGTCACCTTAAAAGAAGACGACCAGGTTCAAACGGAGCTAGTGGTCACACCGACTGTGATTTATGATTCACTGATTGCCTCATTTAATTAAAGTAAATGACAAAGCCAAAGCCAGGCCAAATTGTCCTGATCTGATGAATTGGCCCCCGTTTTACCACCAAAAACATGTAAGGTAAATAAACAGGGTAATTACAATGCTAAATGAAGCCTCTGTGAGCAAGCCGTGTGGGCTGTGGGTGGCTCACCCAGGATGTACTGAAGAAGTGAACAACAGGCGTTCCCGTAACTTTCTTTTATCATCTTACCTCTGTCTCTGAAACCCAGTCATGCCAACAAAAACATACCTGCAATCACACAAACATCTACAGGGTGCGCACACACATTCTCACTCACATATTCAATGACACACAAACCACAACTCTTCTCCCACCTCCATCCCGGTGCGTTCATGTACAATTATAGCTACGGTGATCCACAGGTGTTGAATTCTTCTGGCAAGCCATAAAACATGATATGCATGATTTGTGCAGTCAGCCAGGTCTGTAATTTCATTCTCCTTTTCTTTCATTTTCCCTTCCTGGGCCACATGATCCATTTTCCTGCTTTATGAGAGAGCAGACACCCAGAGAGACTTTCAGGATGATTACATGCCCCATGCCATGGGGGGTCTGAGGAGCCAACACGCCAGCCTAAGAGCCGTGTCAAACCTGGGTGAAAACATCTATTTGAATAAGGCTGTGAATATTTGAGCTGCTCGAGGTGCGTTTCATTTATCTCCTAGACATTAGCACAAGTGAAACTATCAACTTCCAGACAAGCTATATCAGATGCTTCTAATACGTATATTTTTGATTTACTTAAGAATTCTAAAAAGAATTTGTACACATATTGTACATTTTGCCCAGGTATGCAGCACGCTGTCACAGGAGCAGCATTGATTTAAGATCAGGACTCATTCCCTTATGGTCCTGTGAGTGTCTGGTGAAATAAATCAAGCGTACCTCACATGGCTCATGTATTTAAGGCAATATTCGTATACACAGTCAGGCCTAGTGTCACAGTACGTGGGTTGGACTGTTGGCAGAGAACTGCAATGTCCTCCAGGGGAAACTAAACAAACTCTGTCTGCTACTTCACAGCATTGCCTAAACGTGATCAGGGTGAGAGATAGTTCCTCTACTGTGGACTTATCCAAACACACATACACACAGCATGGATTATATTTTCACACATGCACACCTACAGTATAATCGCCAAAGGAAGAAAACTATAAATTGAGTTTGTACATATTAAAACTGAGTCATTATTATAATCCAATCCTGGATTCACATAGGCGTATTTCTAATACAGTATTACTGTGAGATTTACCATGGCTTGCCGTTATCATAAACATAATTATAATATCTATGTAAATAATGGCCTCTCTTAGATTTAGAATTGGGCTACGTTAGCAAATGGGTGTATAAGGATAAATGAACGTGAAAAGCTAAACAGGCCACAGAGCAGGATTTTGCATATTGCACAATTTTTGTTGTTTTCGCAAACGTGTCAGTGGGAACAATCCTCCAGCTTCAATCCATAAGTAAATAATATTCAGTCATAAACACAGCTTTATTCCTGGTGTGTGATTGACATTTCATATCAGTGACAATACTCCAAATAATTAAAAACAGAATTCTTGAAAGGTAATAGCTTCTCAAATCCATTAAGTAGTTAAAGGTTATGAGAAAAAACTGGATTATTGCTCACAGCCAAACTCCTAATTAAATGACACTACGTAATTTGTTTCTCAATCCCTTTCTCTTCATAAGCACAGTTCAGGTTAAATGAATGGGCAATGAAACCTGTGTGTCATTTACCGTCACTCTGAGGAGACAAAAAAACAATCTTTTCCCCCCGTTTTCTGTCTTTATGTATTAGTGCAAAAGCAAGTATGGTAGATTGGATAAGCAGACACACAATTCCTGGTAAATTGTTTGCTTAATTACTTTTTCTTTCCTTTTCTTCTAAGCACACTTGCAAAGAGGGATGCTTCCCCCTCCTGGCTGCTCATAAGAAAGTCAAAGATTCCTTGGTCTCCTGTGTCTGCCTTCAGTTTCACCTATTCACTCCGTTATTTCTCCTTATGACCTGTGTGTGGACTAATCAGCCTAACAAATCTGTGTTTGAATGCAAGCATCCTGATTAATCTGCAATGGTTTAAACAGTCTGATTTTTAGTTCAATTTAAGTATGATGCTTTTCTGATTCCTTCTTTGATTTCTCAAAAGAAATTAGAGTCAACACTTTGATTAAAAAGTGAAAAATCGTGAAAAGAGCTGCAGTGATTTTGGGTGTCAACAACTTGTACGACCAAACTGGTGGCTCAGAGGTTAGAATCAAAACAACAAATGTTTGATTTTGGCTGAACGCCTTTAATCCAAGTCATTTCATCTCTGTTTCATGCTGTGTTCCTGTCGCTTTACTGTCAGCTGTAGAGGCAAAAATGTTGAAAACAAAAAAGCTTTGAAACCTGACAAGTGGCTCAGAGTTCCTCTACATGTAAACTTTATACAAACAAGAAACAATCTTTAACAAAGAGGTGCAATTCTTAACTGTTTAGAGCATGTATGGAGGCCGTTATACAGTGAAACTATATAAAGTATTTTTATGTAAGACACACTTTACAGGCTCAAACATTTTCAGATGCCAAACTATGATGCACTGAGCTGCAATTCTGGACTTGCTTCTGTGAAACGTTACTTTCACACATAATGAATTCCTATAGCTCAAAACACTGAAATCATTCTTTTAATACAGGGCAAATATATTAGAAAATATTAATAATGAATCAGTTATTTTAATTAAATGAACAGAATGTAAGAAAACTGTAACAAATGTCCAACACACCTTCCTGAAGCACTTAACATTGATTCAACACAAAATGGAAAGGTGGAACTAATAATTTTTTTTTTTTATGTAAAAGAATCTAAATTACTGTTCCATCATCAAAACTGCCAGTGTTTATTTCTAATAGTTCACAAATCAATAAACTGATATCACAAATGAACCAGGGTTGAGTGAAATTCAGTTAGTTGGCATTTCAGAAATGGATTTCTTGATAAAGATAGAAAGCTTATAAAGCCGCTACTATTATAAGTGCAGTTTTGATTCCTGCTTTAAATTTAATGGACTGTTTACCGAATGTAAGTTGACACTCAGCCCTGATGTGAAGCGCTCCTCTGATGCTAAAGACATATTAAATGGAGAATCTAAGAGGTGCGACCCACCATGCACCTCTTGCCCTCTGATGACAGAGAACAGATGAGCTGAATTTCAAACGTCCACAGCCACCGTGAACCAGTCTGGCCGGCCTGTCTCGGCTCTCTGGCAGAGAGGATGGAGGATGGAGGGGAGGGGGAGAGAAGAGAAAGGGGAGGTGGCGGGAGGAGGGCGTGAGAGGAGGAGGAGGAGGGTGGTGTGGGGAGAAAAATGTAAGAGCAGCAAGCCTAGCAGATCAAAGAAAATAACATGGGAGAGGATATGAGCGCTTTGAGAAGTAATATAGCCAAGATAGCATCTGTTTTCCGTAGCATACAGGAGGCTTGAGACAAGCCCAGGAAAAAGACAACGGAGAGCGAGTGCACTTTAGCCGAGGATAAGACCAAACACAAATGGGTTATTAAGAAGCCCTAAATGTAATATCTGGCTGACATTAAAGTGTCTCTTTTGAAATGATCCATGGCTGAGGATAGGGGGGCTTTTTATGATACTGATGATGAATAATAAATAATAAGGAGGATCATTATCAGGGCAAAGTGTTTATAGGAGTGGATCTGTATTGTCTTGAAAAGAGATTAAAGAAGGAAAAAACAAATGTCATCACTCATGCACGGCTGGACAGTTTACTAAACCCCAGGAATAGCTTTGTTTCTAACAATAAGTTCCAAAGCAAACACTTTAGAAGCCTAATAAAATAGTTATTATTAGCCAAGCCTACTCCCAACTCAACACTAACTTTGTATTATCTGGTATTTGTTGTATACTTTAGCTGACAATGCAGAACATTGTGTAATCCTGTTTGAAAGAAAAATATAGTATAGTTCAAGGATGCTAGTGTCAATTTGAAAAATGTTAAAATCTCAAACTCTGTCGAGGACTCTGACCCAGTTGTCTATCCTGATTTCTATGGTCCATTTACAATATTGAAACCATTCATAGGTCTCACTCTCATATGAGCCTCCTGAAGATAGAATAATGTCCTTCCTGATCCATACTGCAAGAGGCCATATTGGATCCAGATTTCACTGGTTCAGAAGTCATTTCATTCCCCTTCATTTCTTCCTCTCTCTCCCTCTCTCTCTCTTCTTTATTCCTCTCCGTCTCTCTCAATTCTTCTCACTGCCTGCTTTATTTATTGCAGGTCCAGTGGTGTGGTACAAAGCCATTACCCGCGCATATGTACCTTTTTGAATAATCAATAAATAATTATTTTATTATTTAATAAGACCGTACTGAAAAAGGAAATGGGTTTTATTACATAAATCCATCACGTGTGATGAATGGCTACACTTGTAAAGTTGGATGGGGGAGAAGGAAAAGTGGTCGGACAGGCCCTTCGCCTGTGCTCGACTACTGTGCATTGCTGAGCACTTTCTCCATGCGAGGTTGTAAATATGACATTTTGTCTCTTTGGGACTGTCAATTGGAGTGCACAGGGAATGGGGGAAGGGGATTGTAAATTCTGAGAGATTAATTAACCTTTTACATTTGCAATTCAGCCTTGCATCTTTTTTCTGGATGTTGTGACCCCTATGAGCAGAGAGGTGAGAGACCTGGCCGCAGACGGCCCAGGGAGTCTCGACGGCTCATTCCAAATGAGTTATTAACAGAATTTTTTGAATAGATGGAAAAATTGTAGCCTGGCCATTTAGTGTCATAAAGGCCGGGTTGGCGAGGCGGCAGGGGCCTCCCAGGGACAGGAGGCAATACCATTACAATCAAATCTGAGATGGAAGAGGGATTGAGCTGTCCATTCTGAATTTTTATATTGTCGGAGGGCTGGGGAGGAAATAATGCTATCCTGGAGTGTATTAACCTCTGGCTGGGGAAAGAGGACAGAGAGAGAGAAAGGGACAGGGAGAACCAAGGCAGGCAGAGGGAGGGATTTGAGATTGGACAGCAGGGAGAAAGGACGGCTAGAAGCTGGAGGAGGGGAATGAAGGGGCAAAAGAGAGTTTTGTGCCTTATGCTGGAGAAGCTAAAGAGGGAGAGGCAGGTATATGAGATGGCTAAGAGACAGAGGCAGAACTAAGGAGGCTAAGATGGGAATAATGCAATAAGGGGAGGGAAAGAGTGAAAGAACTGTAATGGGGAGGGCAGCTCATATGGAGATGAAAGCATGGTGACGGAAGAGGAGAGTGATGGGAAAAGACAGAAGGTGAAAGGTGGAAGAGGAGGGAAGTCTTAGAGGAATATGGTAATGATGAGAAAGAAGTTGTCGTGGACAGCCATCATCATGTACAGTACATAGATGGCAACAGTATTAGGATGATGTCTAAACATGATGATAAGATACTATTTGTTGCACAATCTCATTATTAACTGGGTAGTATTTCTATTAAGACGGCGTCATATATTTTACTGGAGAAAGAAGTACTCAAATATCTCATATTGTGACCTTTTCAGAAAATAAATCAAATTTTTACACGTCCCTGCAGTGTGTCTTTCGATTTTTCTACTGCAAAGATCGGTCATTTCACCGTGCCTGTACAGCACCTGGTTTTAACTAGGCTGTTTTGCTCTTAAAACAAGACAGTTCCAGCTATTCCCACCTAAATGTAACACCTAACTGACCAAAGCACCGTGGTCGAATTCTAACTAACTTGTAATGCTGAGACGCTTTGGGGGTGTTTGAGGACTAGCAGAATTACACATCACCATCATTCAACAGCTTTCATTTAACTTCTCCAAGTATATATCACAATAAAATGGATTTTCAACATATGGGAGCTTTAAATAAAAGTCTCAACACCACAATCTAAAAACACTCCTTTATAAATTAAATTCCTGCATTCAAAACTGTACTAGAATCCAGAAATATTAGCAGTAAAACACTACTGCGGTAAAATTCAACTACAAGTATCAATAGTGAAAGTGTTCATCATACAGCAGAATGGACCACACCAATGATATACAGCATTATATTACAGAGCCCAACCAATACGAGATTACTTGTGCTGACACTGATTAAATAGTTATCCTGTTACAGATTTTTAGGGAGTAAAACAATTTTGTTTATGATATATAGGCTGATGTATATATAGTGAGGTAAACAATGGAGCCACTCACCTGGACACATCTCCAAATTATGCACAACATGCATGCCGATATCGATATATCTGTGATAGTTCAATATTTGCTAGTAACACTCATGAACCAATATATCAGTCTGGCTCCATCATAGTATATGGTGACAAATAATGCACTGACATGTAAAAAACATTTTAAAGTTGCAGCTAGTTTAATAAATGCATACATGTGGGCTACACTGGGGTAGCTTGATCTATAACATGGGTGGCACAGTGGAGCAGTGGTTAGTGCAGTCACAGGTTCAAATCTCCTGGTTTCTCCAGGTGCTCTGGCTTCATGGAAAACAGATTTAATAGCAAGACAGAAATGCAAAAGAAATCCCCAAAAATAAAATAAAAACTTGTGAAAGTGTGGCAGCAATGGTGTCAGAAAAAATAGGTTTAAAAATTATGGAAACTGGAATAATTTGTGAAATGTCTTATCACTATTTTTTTGTTGTTGTTGTTGTTTTTAAATACAGATTTTGATGTGGACAGTATTCACAGTTATGGCCTGTTTTTTGTGTGTTTTTTTTTTCTTTTTTTTTAAGTCAACATAGAAATTAAACCTTTATTCAGTGACTTTACTACATTGCATCTGTAATTTAACAAAACTGTGGATTTTTTTTCCACTTCTGAATCTCTAACAAAAATACTTTTTTCTTTCAAATCACAGCAAATATCTATTTTTTTTTTTGTTGTTGTTGTTGTTGTTGTTGATTTAAATACCTTAAATGTAAGGTGTAGTCAAATGCTGCAAAGGAACAAGTTAACATCTGTAAAAACACTAATTTTTGATGTGGACATTATTCAAGTTTTGGCCAATTTTTTTTTGCAGATTAATTACTTTTTATGTTATTTTCCCAGTTACTATCTGTAATTTAACCAAACAGGGAAAAACTGTAAATTATAAGTAGTGTTCCAAAAAATACTGATACTGAACCAAGCAAGCACCCCAAAATTAAGCCAAAATACGCTTCACAATTTGAGGGTTCTGTGAAGTCTGCATTCATTTTTTAAATGTGAGAGTCCAATTATTAGTTGCTCTTGAATACTGGTGATACGAGGACATGGTTGTTGCTTGAGGAAGCCACTAAACCGGATGAACCAGAACTCGTGTTTGTCTGAAGTGACAGTGGTGACAACAGGCAGCAAACTCACCAACTCCAGATGGACTCCTCTACACGGGTTACACAGGTAGACATGCAGCCTGCTCGGTTTTATCTTGAACCACTAAACAATTCACTTATTCTGGTTCTGGCTTTATCTAACCTGAACTAACATTTCTCCTCCGTGATTTAAACTGCATGTGTGTTTAGGCGCGAGGACACGGTGAGACGGTCACCTGCTGCAGTGGCTCTCAGTCAGCCAATAGAAACACGGTTCAAAGGTCGCAGCGTAGCGGAAGCTGTTGGCTGCTTTCTGCCACTGCAGCAAGTGGAGGTAGCTTTTAGCCGGCTAACCCGCTGCTCTATGCGCTTCGGCTGTCTGTCACCGCAAAATAAAGACGTGAAAAGCTGCGGGGCGTACGAAAGATGAAGCCGGCACGTCCAGGGGAATGATATTCACCGGCTTTGCCTCTGAAAAAGAGGATAAGCAGACGTAGAGAAACACGGAAGTGTTGTCGAAGGTAACAGGCTTGCTGTTGTAGCTTAGTAGACTGGCTGGGAAAAACATGTGGACAACAGAAATCGCTAATACTGGTGGTGTAATAGGATGACATTAATTGTTGGGATTATCAGCGCGTTTTGGATGCTTAATCTAAGCTGTCTAATCTATTGACAGCAGCTACTTAAGTTAGCTGCTACATAGCCTAGCTAACGTTAGCGGTGTTGTGCCAAACACTGAGCGTCTGCTACAAACTTTGTCGTGCAATCATTGATATGCTTCTGTATAATTTTACCTGCTCTGTGCCCTCATTTATAACCATGGCGATTGTTTTTACCGTTTGAAGTAGCCTTGAAGAGCCATCTTGACCCATGTAATGGCAATGTTTTCTACTTGCCAAAAAGGGACTTCAGCCCCTTTATAGAGACTGAAATGTCAGCAATGCATCAAAACTAGTTGATTTCATATAGGAGGCTTATATTTGAACGATTATAGCTCACAGGGCAATTGAAAAAGAGACAGTTTCTTATTTTTATTACATATAACTCATCCGTAAATCCTGTTAATGACAGCCTAAGTAAGGATGTTAAAGACACCAAACACATGCAGCCCTAATCACTGGAAACACTACGCTAACATTTCCTATATAATTCCTAAATTTTCTGCAGGATTACACTTATAAACTACAATAATTTCTTTGTCTCAATCAGTTGAAGGAAGCGTTTAGGTTTCTCAAAAACACACTTGCTATCCCAATGCACAAATGTATTTGCGCATTAAATCCAAAAAGCAACTGTAAACATGGACAGTACAACTTCACATTAAGTTATTGGCCGACTTTTCCACACCACACCAGGCACAGCAGTTACTATGTGTCATCTTTTTTTGCCATAGCAGGTGGGTCAAAGCTACAATTTGGTGGATGCTTATGCAGATGTACTTGAAAGGTCTTGGTCTTGGGATGATATAATTTATTCATGTCAAGACTCTGTCATAAAGCACAGCTATTCATTTGTGTTGTGTTGCTCTTGCATCTCCCTTAATAGCTGCCAACAATGTAATGCCATGCTTGTTGAACACTCCCTCAACATAAACTGAATACAGTTAAAGAAGGGCTGTGACCAGAACAGAAAAATGAACAGAGAAACAGCACTCATGTTTCACAAATACAGACAAAGCTTTTCAGGAATGCATGACATTGGTATGTGCATGCATCTCTAAAGTTTTCTGGTAGTGTTTCCAGTATCACAGAGACTGCATTACAAATCTGACTGTCATTTTTGCAAAGTGTTTACACTGTGATCACATCTTTGCTTAATACTGCCAGCAATGGCTGGCATATTTAAATAAAGCAGTCCACCCAAAAACAGAGTTGAACAACTGCAGCTAATCATTTATTTGCTGAAGCAATGCAACATTTGCCTGTTTACAGTTGCCTTTAAACACATCAGCAAGAATGCTCACAAATACTTAATGCAGGGACATATTATTTCAGTCCTAGATTTTGCAGTTTTATTATAGAATTGAATTTAAAATTCTGTTGATTACTTTGAATCTCTTCAGGGTCCATTCTACATCTCAGAATTCCCTCAAACCAGAAAATGGCTGTTAGAAGTTCCCCAGTCCAGGATTTAAAACCACAGCAGACCTTACTTTTACTATTTTAGCCTCAGTGCTGTGGAACAACCTCCCCATACCGATGGACCAACTGAGCCTCAATTCAAAAGCATTAAAAAAATCTACCTGTACAGAATAGCATTTGTGAAATATTTTATTATATGTTTTTGTAAAGCTTGATTTTTATTCATGTTTTATTGTTGCTAATTCATGTTTTATCTTTGCTTGTTTTTGTGAAGCACCTTGTAACTCAGGTTTTAAAAACTAACATATGAATAAAGGCGATTGTCATTGCTATTTTCAGCATGATTCCCTGGGTGTAACAGGTTGGCTTTACTTTTGTTGACACTGCCACTATGGTTATGGTTTTATTGTCATCATAACTTTGACCCTGTGAATGATCACTATCTTAGGTAAATGTCTTACATGATACGGTGATGAAAGCTTAGTTCCGGGCTAAGTTTGTCCCTTCCATCTTTTACTTTTAACTTTGTTCAATCAAGTGAAGTCAGCTTCCTAATTCTACTTTTTGAACTGCACGCAGTTTGATAGGTTTACCAATCTGCATTTTTAATCAACAAGAATTACGTAGTGCCTCTTTAAACTCTTGCTCCCTCTTTTTATCAAAGCTGCAACCTGTGTTCGATACTGGAGCATCGTGGAGGAAGAGCATTATAATGAATGTCACCTAAATCTCTCTTTGTATCCCCCACAGCTTCCAGCAGCCACAGACATAATGAGCGGCAAATATGGCCTGGTGGGCTACAACAGTTCACGGAAGCACATCTCCATCTCCATCCCCTCGTCTACGGAGGTGATGTCTCCCCACATAAAGTCTGTGGAGGAGCTGAAGGTTCTGGGAATAAACCTGAGCAGCTTAAGTGCACCAACACAGTTCTTCATCTGTGTGGCCGGAGTCTTCCTCTTTTACCTTATTTATGGGTACTTGCAGGTAAGAGAGGGGAGAAAACATACACTCACACTTATATAATATCTTGAAGTAATTTTTAAATATTTGCTGCTGTATATTTATTCCTTTATTTGGTGAAAATGTGCACTCTTCTGTGTATTTAAACACAAAAAGACAACACAGGGAAATAAACCTAAAGAGAGAGCTGTTATAGAATGTTTCATCTTTCTGTCCCTCTACGTAGGAGTTAATATTTTCCGTGGAAGGATTCAAGCCTTTTGGTTGGTACCTCACTCTGGTCCAGTTTGGCTTCTACTCCATGTTTGGACTAGTGGAGCTTCAACTCACACAGGACAAACGCAGAAGGTATAACCACAGAACATTTTGTGCTCCTAGGTGACTGACTTCACCCTTATGTTCAACTTCATCACTGTCATTCATTTGTAATGCTGACCTGCTTTGTTGCTGATGTTTTTGTATTGAATCAGTGACATGCCAACAGCTTGATTTCATTCATATCTTCCTCTCCTCCAGGATACCAGGGAAGACCTACATGATCATAGCCTTTCTAACAGTGGGCACAATGGGCCTGTCCAATACCTCACTGGGCTACTTGAACTACCCCACACAGGTCATCTTCAAGTGCTGTAAACTCATCCCCGTTATGATTGGAGGAGTGTTTATACAAGGTTAGCCATTCATCTGATCATTTATTTACAGATTGTACATTGCATGTTGAAACTAGTTACTTTGGTTTTGTTTCTGCTGATGCACAAAACTTCATCATTACTACTCAATGAAATTAATTGATCTACATTTGACAGCTCTGTGTTTTTTGTGTGGGTTTTTTTTGTTTGTTTTTTTTGTTTTTTTGGCTTGGTTGTTTGATCATGTTAACATTAACTTTTTGGAGTAGCTTAAACATGAGTCAAATCTGGATTACCAGTTCAGTTTTCTCTGCTCTCTGGAGTCTTTTTTTTTTTTTTTTTTTTTAAACTTTTATTTTTTTATTGTGATTGATCAAGTTTCCATAATTCTGATAAATTCAAAGTACATATGCAAATTTAGCTGATAACTACGTGATCAGAAATATAAAGCAAGGCACCAGAATGTGACCAAAATGGGCACATATAGTCTTTTTTTTTTCTTAAATGGTGTGCATGTTAAAATTTCACCTGATCACAGGCATGCAAGTTCATGATGATCATGCACGCATTTTGATGTTCCTGTGGAAGACAGGGGTGACTACTCCACCAGCCATTGTGGTGAAATTAGAACTTTTTACTTTTGGGACAGACAGACAGACTTTTTACGTTTGTCTGTCTGTCCTTATGTTTTTCTGTCTGTGCACGCAACATTACCCAAAACTGAATAACAGATTTGGATGAAATTTTCAGGGAAGGTCAGAAATTACGCAAGGACCACCTGATTAGTCTGGATCCACAAATCCGTGGATCCAGACTGATTTCTGTATCATTGCAAGATAGCGGCACTTTGAGACCAACTATGTAACTATGAGACCAAGTGAACGCTACCATTTTGTTTGTGGGTACGTCTATATTAAATAACCACATTCTATGTCACTATGATTTGTAGGGCTGGCCCGAATAGCAATTTCTGGGCTCCGGATATTCGGCCCCGATTAATGACGAATATCCGAATATTCGATTCGGTTCGGAACATCCGATGTGGGGGGATCCGAATATTCGGATCTCAAAATAAATATTTGGATACCACCGTAACGACAGAATATTCGGATATCCAGATATTCAGGTCCAGCCCTAATGATTTGTGATCATCACTAACGAATGAACAAATGCTGCATTTCTTTAAAAAAAAATTGCTGCATTTCTGACAATTCAATTCAATTTTATTTATATAGCGCCAATTACAGTCAAATTGTCTCGAGACGCTTTACAGAACCCATATGCCTGACCCCCAGAGCAAGCCAAAAGGCGACAGTGGCAAGGAAAACACCCTTTTAACAGGGAAAAAAAACCACGAGCAGAACCCGGCTCTAATGTGGGGGACCCATCTGCCTGCTGGCCGGGCGGGTTGAGAAGGACAGAAGAGGTAGAGAGGTAGAGGGTTAGGGGTAGAGGGATAGAGGTAGAGGGTTACAGGTAGAGGGTTACAGGTGGAGGTAGAGGGATAGAGGTAGAGGGATAGAGATAGAGAGGTAGGGGGGACACAAGGACCATAAAACACACAATTTCATACATGCATGATAAGACAGATGATACATGCAAAGTAGCTTACTGCTATGGTGTACGGCTCTGGCATTAAATACACTACATATATAGCTGGTGGTAAATTCAAAAATATGTAGATGAGCAAATCAAGTATAGTAAGGGCAATGCAGAGTAGATTGGTGGAAATGGGCAGCTGGAAGCAGTGGGCTGGAGGAAGGTCAGCAGCAGCATCCCACAGATGGAGATTAGGCCAGTTGGTGGGAGAACAACCACACATCTGAAGCATCCAGCTCTGGGACAAGGGACACTCGGAGAAAGGACGCAGGGAGAAACAGAGTGAGTGTAAAGCAATAATGGTATATATAGTAAATACATAGGTAGTTAGAGAAGGGCTCAGTGCATCAAGAGAGGTTCCCCAGCAGCCTAGGCCTATAGCAGCATAACTAGGGGCAAACTAAAGAACGTCGAGAGGGGAAGTCAGTTGTGCAAATGAAAACACCACCGTCAGAGTCCCCCAGTCAGCCCTAACTATAAGCTTTGTCAAAAAGGAAGGTTTTAATGTGCTATATGGGAGAATGAACAGCCTTTGTGGAGTACTGGGCTCTCTGAGTGCTTTTCTTGTTCTACATGTGCAAAAATCTATTAAGCTGTTATTGTGTTCAAAATGTATAGTAGTCCATATCTGAATAGTTTTTCAAAAACAGAGGTGTGTGCATTGCAAACAAATCACATGCTGGTGCGAACAAGTGAGAAAGTTGGTGGAAGTAGAAAAATGGAAAAGTTAATGTAAAGCCCTGTAGGTATGGGTGCTCAGTGTTTAGTTTTTTTTCCCCCCTCAGAAAGTCTCTCAAGTAAACTCAATAATTTGCATTTTTAATTCAGAAGATAATGATGATGAATGTTGTATCATTGCTTACAGAAAAATAATCCTTATTAAGCACAAAACAATTGAACCATGATCAATCATGACAGGTAGACTTTAGAGATGGCACATTTTCCACCTCATTTCAGTCATCACACGTCTCCTTTGAAGCAATAGCCACCTTTCAACTTTCACCACATTCTTTTTATCCACTTTTGTTGTTTTCAGCCGTCAGAGCCCAGTCGGCGGTACTCACAGATTCCCCCTGCTCTTAGTTCTGTCTGCCCTTTCATCCTCACACTGGCCTTCTCAAGGTTCTGTGTCCTAAACGTCAGATGGGTTTTGTGCGTTTTTTCCCTTCCTGCGTCTCTCTCTAGATGGATAGATGTGAGGACCTTGGTCCCTCAAGGGGTCGAGTGGAAAACAGAATTTGTTCACTTAGAATGCAAAGAGAAAAGAAAGTGGGAGAGAGGGATGGATTGGTGGATGGATGGAGGGAGGGAGGGAGGGGTGTGGGGGTTGCATCTGATGTGAGACCTTCAAAGGTTGAATCAGGGAATCAAAGCCGACCGCAGCCAACCTGATGTTGCGTCCCCTTGTCAACCTCAAGGCATCCATCCGTCAGCCTGTTTTTGGAAAACTCCTTCATCCTGTTGTTTTGTCTCCATACTTTTTCCTTTTCACACTGGCTTTTTTTGTGTATTTGTTACATGCACAACCTCAGAAACTTTGAATCGAGAAGCATACCCGTTGTGAAAAAAACTTTCAATAGTTAAGTATTTTCTGAGTCCAATGTCAACTTTTTCTATTTATTAAAGGTGGGCCATCTTTTCAAAGATTTCTTTGTAAGCTGAGCTTGAGGGAAAATATTCTCCCTGTGTCTCAGTTTGGTTTACTGAATTTGTGATGTTGTAAAAGGTTTTTAAAGTTTTGCAAGTACCTTACATTTTAGTTTAGAATTCTTGCTGCTATAGCTTCTAAAACTTTTCCTTAGCTTTGTGCTTGTAAAAAAGAAAAATAGATTTAGATTTTAACTTTGGATCCATGATTTCTTAGTTACAGATAAAAGGACATTCTGTAATTCATTGCTTTGTGTTTGTGTTCCAGGTAAACGGTATAATGTGGCTGATGTATCTGCTGCTCTCTGCATGAGTCTGGGACTCATCTGGTTTACCCTAGCTGACAGCAAAGTGGCCCCCAACTTCAATGTCACGGGTAAGTCCTTGGAGATCCAACAGCAAGCTCCAGTGGTTTTCACAGAAGAACCCTAGTATTATTGCTGCAGTATAGTATAGCAAGTGCAAAAGTGTTGGTTTAGCTTTGAATCAGAACTGTACAATTAGTTCTACCTGTCTGGGCAAGAAACTGGAGGAAGCTGCAGTATCAATAAAACATTTGGTCTCATCACAACAAAAATAGAAATCTGTAGTCACTAAGTTCTTGTTGGTTATTGTTACGCAGAGCACTCATTTAGTGGAGGTGATTTATTAAACTACTAATAGAATGCAAGGGTGACTTGTGTCTCTGAAACATGGAAGATTAGTATTAAGGTGTGTTGTGGTGTACCATTAGTTTTATGCTTATAAGAGGAAAACGCATCTCTGGACATTCTGAAATACACTACCAGTCAAAAGTTTGGACACACCTTTTCATTCAGTGGTTTTTATTTATTTGTGTTATTCTCTATATTGTAGATTAATACTGAAGATTTACACTTTTTTGGTTTCAACATAATTCTATATGTGTTCTTTTATAGTTTTGATGTCTTCAGTTTTAATCTACAATGTAGAAAATAATTCAATAAAAACCATTGAATGAGACGGTGTGTCCAAACTTTTGACTGCTGATGTATGCTGGTCACATCTGCCACATATTCTCCCCTTTTTTTTGTTTGAAGCATAGCTGAAAACTTACTTGGTAATGGTCAAATGTCTGTTTGTGTTCCTTCAGCTAATATATTGGGTTTGACTATGTTGTAGCTTCAATGTCCTAAATCTGTCTCTGTCATGTATGTGTGGCATACAGGTGTCCTCCTCATCTCCCTGGCGCTGTGTGCAGATGCTGCGATTGGAAATGTGCAGGAGAAAGCCATGAAGCTCCATAACGGCTCCAATTCTGAAATGGTACAGTGCTAGTCTAACTGAATATATTTTCTTATCCACAACAAAGACTGTATAAAAATCTAAAGACAACTACATCTGTTTGCACATTCGAGGTAAATACAGAATATGACGCTCTGCTTGTTTGTGTCATTAGACTTTTATGTCCTGTGTTTTGACTGTGAGTAATATGATAATTGTTATAACTCTGCGCGATGTCACTGACTGATCTCACGGTGTTGTGCTGACAGGTGCTGTACTCATACTCCATTGGGTTTGTCTACATACTGATAGGCCTGCTCTGTGTGGGCGGATTGGGGCCAGCAGTAGCATTCTGCTCAGAGGTGAATACACCTTAAAACAATATGAAAACACATCTTTAGCAGTTCATGTGGGAGACATTGTTTACTGTATGTATATTCGTCATATACGTTCGGTTTGAAAAACAATGCAAAAGTGACATTTTCTCTATAAGTTATGTAAATTAATCAGTTATTATGTGCAATATAATAATAAACTTGTGATCCTTCATAACCTCTTGAACTGTGACAGGCTGCTGGTTTTCAATTTAGGCTGTATTTATTCATAAGATAACTTAAAGGCTCACAGTGCACACTTTATTTTGTTACTGCAAGTGTTCTGTAATTAGTATGTTTTCATATCCAGTTATTTTTTCCTGTCATCATCTCCTTCCTTCCAGCATCCTGTGATAACCTACGGTTACGCATTCTTCTTCTCTCTAACGGGTTATTTTGGAATCTCCTTCGTGCTGGCCTTAATCAAGCTCTTTGGTGCCCTGGTTGCAGTAACAGGTCAGAGCCACAATTTTTTTTTTTCAAATTTCTGACATATTTGGAAAAACTGTGTTGATAATAGGGTGGCAGGATTAGGGACAAGAATGACAATCGCAATTACTTTGATCATTATTTAGAGATTCATTATATTTATCATGATCATTTATTGATTTGGGGTAAAAATACTGTTATTGCACTTCCACATATAGATGAACGGAGTGCTGTTTTCACTTCCATGTAGTGCCACATTCCTACTAATGTATCAATATAAATTAAAACAAGTAAAGCACACAGAGCACAATACTCCACCAAGGCAGCTCAGTCATTCTATCATTCCTGAAGGATAAGTCCGCAGCGGTGGATTTGTAGTAGGATTACAATCATGTGATTGTCAGCAGGCAGCTGACATAGTGTTCACTTGTCATAGTTACAGTGATGCCATGCCGCTATCTCGCAATGATACAGCAATCTTTAACAAATCCGTGGATCCAGACTGTAAGCCGCGTCACTGTCAAAGTCTAATCAGTTGGTCCTTGAGTCATTTCTGACCTTCCCTGAAAATTTCATCCAAATCCATTTGTCCGTTTTTGAGTAATGTTGCGCACAGACAAAATGACAGACTAACAGACGGAAGGACAAACATATGCCAATCATCACATAACTCTGCTGCGTCCCTTGGTGGAGTAATAAGACTTCTTCCCCTGAATTCAGAGTGTCTGCTAAAGGCAAAATGTGGATAAAACTTTCCATCTGGTTACGGACGGACACTACAATTTCAATGATGTTCCCTAAATGCCTCACATACAGGCTCTGGTTTATAGTAGGTAGACAACTGTGCACTAACATTCCATTAATTGTGCAGCCCCAAAGGATGAAAAATTATTTGTATTTTCTCAGGCCAAGACTAGATTATTTCTGAAATTTTTGTTCAAATCTTATTTTACCCAGGTCACAACATGACCAGTGTTGAGCTTTTGCTCCTCATTTATAATTAAGAAATAGACCTGCCACTGATGAATGTGTTGATTCCTTTGCAGTGACCACCGGGAGAAAGGCCATGACTATCATACTTTCCTTCATGTTCTTCTCAAAACCTTTCACTTTTCAGTAAGTATTGTAACCTTTTGACTTTAAACAGTTTCCTCCCCGCTTAAAGTAAATCTACAGTGTGACCACTGACCTCTCCTTTGACAAAAAAAAAAAACAAAACTTGATTTGGCTCCCCTGCCCCTGATTTTCATGTCCTCAGTCCATTTTCAGACCTTCACTGTTCCACTGCTCTAACTCCTTGTCTTTCACTCTGTTGTTCACCCTCTAACCTGCCCTCTGATTACTCTGTGCTGTCAAACTGTCTCATTTTCTGTGTACCTCTCCTGCTCTGTTTCTCCATCATGACTTTCGACATGGCCATGGTGTGGATGTCTCTCGATACAAAAGTCTTTTCTGTATCATCGTGGCCAACTTCATTCTCCCTCCAGTGGTGTGTGCCCTCCACCCTGACTGGAGTCCGTCCCATTCATGTTTGCTGATTTTAAACCAAAAGATTCTATTAGTAGTATGTGTATTATCAGTTAATACCTGATTTAACAGACACCAAATTGACTACACTAACCAAATTCATGAATTCTATCCTTATCAATTATGATACAATTGTGTCATGTGCTAAAACTCTATAAAAATATGATGCTACCATATATGAAAATATTTGACAGTGAAGGAAACTGCATAGTTTAAATAAAAACACACTCTGGTTGAACTGTCAAAAAACAAATGTTATGTTGTATCATTTTTAAAGGTGCCCTGTGGAATTTTCTAGTCCACAAAGTTTCACTCAGTGTTGCTCATTAAAACAGACTGTGTATCTTTGAGGTCTAACAAATACACTTCTCTTTTTATATAACATTTGGAAAAGCTTTTTTATTTACATTTATCTTTGCTAGAAGTTTACGTCTTCAGTGCTGTTGGCATATTGCTGCATTTTTTGCAGCTTTAGGTCTACCTGTGTATCAATGGAACAGTGTGAAACATGCAGAAAATGCACAAAACAGTGGCACACTCCCAAATGTTGACCTCTACTGAGTGTCTTTAAGTGAGAAATCTCTGTTCAACCCTGCTCTTCTTCATGGTGTGGATCCATTTCTCACATTAGGAGCAATTAGCTTCTCCCTTTAAAACATCTAACCTTTTCATCTTTTCCTTACTAGGTACATCTGGGGTGGCCTTCTGGTGCTATTCGGCATCTTTTTGAATGTTTACAGTAAAAACAAAGACAAAATGAAGCTTCCCTCCATCAAGGACCTCAAAGGCTGGCTGCTGACAGGAAAGAAAGTCCGATTCCTCTCACAAAACGTATAGGACGCACCCGCAAGTGTAGCAGAAGTCTTGTGCAGGGAGACTGCTTCAGTCTTCACGTGGAGTGTCGGCCCTCATTTCTCAGGGCATATGCTGAAGCATGTGCCTGAGCTCCGGGCCACATCACTCCCAACGTCCAGCCAAGGATGGGTATACAGGGTTTGACCTCCAATCAGCCTTAGAGACAGCTCACATGTTTTAATGATGACTGAGGGAGTCGCTGTATCCCGTCTCTGTCTGCCAGTATGTCACTGGTTAACAGAAATTACACTATCTGAAGCAAGGAACTGCAACTGTGTTTTAAAAGTGGATCAAAGCCTTGTGGGATCTTGTAAAACAATGCTTCAGAGCCCCACAGAAACATTCTCAACATGGAATACAATACTGAGGACGTGTACGACTCTGAAGGGAAGCCAGCTCCTTAGCTAACCAAATTGCACAGTTTTGCACTGGAATTGACTCAAACACTTAAAACCCTTGAGTGGTTGTAATGAAAATGAAATATTTTGAAGGAAAGAGCACAGAGAGACATGTTGATGTGTGTCATGTCTGAAATGATTGTCGCCCACCCTTACCGAAAATACATTCTGATTAAAAAGCATATTTGCCCCCGCATGTGCCAGGAAAATGGAACAAAACTTTGTTTTATGGAATCATCGTCTTTATAAAAGTGTTTTTCATAGTTTATTGGTAATTCACATTTGACTGTATCTTAATTCATGAAAAATATGTGACCACATGATACCATTTTGGGGAATGCAAAGTCATTTGCTCTATTGTATATCAACAACTGCCATAATTTGCTAACCATATGTTTGGGAGAAAGGGTACAGCTCTTTTTACAATAAAGTATGTATTTAGTAATTACAGTGTTTTGTGTTTGTGTGAGTGTGGTTTGTCAGCCAGCCCTTATTCTCTCCCTTTGCACCGCTTGAGAGAAGAGTTGAAATGTTGCCAAAATGTATGTGTGTGTCTGTGTGTGTATCCATCTAGTGGCCTTAGGCGTGTTTGATTAGGTGTCCTGAAAAAAAAGATAGCACTGCTAGACAGAAAATAAACAGCAGCCTTCACTGTGCCCAGGCTGTTCTATTCATTTGGATCCATCCTGTGAATGTGTGAGTGTCGCTCAAATAAATGCCACTTCAGTCTTCCTAAATAGTGACATGATGATGCTCACACCCAGTTCTGCTCCAAGCACTACTGCTTCCTCAAGTTTTATTTTTTGATGTCCTCATTGACATTAGTGTTTCCCCTGGTGCTGCATTTACACTATTGCGTTACAGTAGGCGCTTGCATGCTGGATTCCGGTGCCGTCTGTCTTTTAACATAACATCCCTCGCACAGAATCCCAGCTCTTAGTATAAATATTACTGTACATCTGGTTTCAATCCAGATGCACAATCCATCATAGAGATAGTCATTTCCCAAGAAATCTGTGCTTGTCCAGTCTTATTCACTGTTTATTGTACACTTATGCCTGCTTAACAGCAAAAAGTCCTTTGATGTTCAGCAGTCGATATGGTGAGAACAATCCTTAAAATGCATATTTCTCATTCCATTCAGATACTATAATCTTAAAGTCACGGCTGATCTGTGGTTTTACAGTATAAGCACATTGTAAGTCTAACAACAAAGCTGTACGATCTATAAATGCTTTATAATTTATTGAAGTAATTGGAGAGCTTGGATCTTGAGTCATTTATGCTACAGAACCATGGAGCAGGAATCCAGCACTGATGTTCTGTCTGCTGACCATGCAGTTTCACCTCTCACTGGAGTCATCCCCTGTAAGAAAAGAATTCTCTTACAAAGCTGTATAGTGTTTTATTTCATCACTCGCAACCACAACTGAAAATCTGATCAAGTAAACGTTTAGGTAGCCTAGGAAAATGTTGGAAATGTTAGAGAAGAAGTCTTTTGTCCTTCATTATCATTTTGTGTGTCTATGTGTGTGTCACTGGCAAGCTGTGAAATGACAGAGACTTGCCAGCTCAGCAGGAGACAGGCTGAGTGTGGCTCTCTCTGTGATCCTAATAGAGGCCCAGATATTACAGTCTCACTTCCAGGCGGGAAACCTAACGCTGGGCCAATTAGTAATTTGGTATTTCATAAAATTTGGCAGCTTGTGTGTGATGACAAACTGACAGAGATCTTCTCTCCTCCAGGGAACCTTTGGCAGTGCTGCACTACACACACACACAGACAGGACTGCTAAGTTTTTATTCCACAGCAAAGTGGCAAGCGTTACACAGACTGAGAGCACGTAACTCAATTGAAAACCTAAATTGACTTTGGTTGCTTTTTTGTTTGACTGTAGATTTGGGTTTCACACAGGCACAAAATGGGGAGAAGATTTTGTTTAAGGGGCCTTTTCAAGACTTGCTCAACTACTGTTTGTGTATGATGTATGAACAGCGAAGCAGTCCATTAGAGGTTGAGAGGTCGCGTTGCACCGTTAAAAATATTAGTTTGCCATTACACGCGTTTGATGTGCAGCGTACAGTACTGCTTCATCGCTATGGGAGCGGCTGCTCTTTTCCAGCTCCCTGAAAGGTCATTATGGGATGGGAAAGCCCAGTTGACGCAAGGCAAAGTACATCATTTGTCTTTTAGCACCAGGAGAACACACCTAACAAAGCAGACTGACCCCTGTTAGAATACTGAGGATTTTAGCCATTTTTCAAAACCACATAGGAATTTGCCATCCACTGAAGTCAGCTGTTTTTTATTGTTTTAGACAAACATGTTGTTTGTTTGTGTCGTAATCATGAGTGACTTTACGTGGTTTGTCTTTAGCAAGGCTGTGTGATGACAAATGTCTCCTTGAACGATAATAGGATGTCCTGTTTGATATAACAGGATGTGCTTAAAGACGGAATCATAAAGTTAACATGAAAGAACATTAAGGAAACACATAAAGTCGCAACTGATTTATGTTAAAAGAAAATCAAATAGGGCTTCATCTAGGGAACTGTTCCTTTGTCTTTACTTCACCATTTTCTGCTTCTTTCTGCTGTTCTGTCCCTCATTTCTTCCTCCAACCCCCACTCCCAACACACACCTGGTAACCTAGGCCATCCAACCTCTGGTCTCTTATGGCTGCGGCCTTTCCTAATAAATAATGGGAGGTGTCCAGAGCTCATCATTCCAGCAAATAGGCTGCTATATAATATGCGGTCCATTTCAGATAGGTTGCTATATAATATGCGGTCAGACCTCGGACGGCCACAGCGGGGAGGGCTGGCAGCCCATTCATTACGGGGGCAATCGGTTCAGTGGGGGCAACCAGGTGGCGAGGTGAGGGATATGCAGTCGCTCTCACCGAGACATGTACCGACACACTGGTTTCTTTTTCACACACACACACACACACACGATCACTGTCATATAGGCATGGAGCTAATGTTATATGGAATTATATAGCTAAATAACATCAGTTAAACCAGATAAAATGATTGAAGTCAGTTATTTGAATGAGTTGAGACAATATGTTTTTCAAAAAATTGTGCATCTTAAAATTTTAAGTTCCGCTGTCACATTTTAAAGAAACACTTTGACATGAAAAAATGCTTCTTTGTTTTCTTGCAGACAGACAGTGAGAAGATTATATAAGTCTCATGTTTGTAGCATGCATAAAGCTAAAGCCAGTAGCTAGTTAACCTAGCTTAGTATAAAGACTGAAAATGGGGAAACTGCTAGCCTAGTTTTCTCTAAAGGTAACAAAATTAAGCAAATAGTCCCTTAAGCTAACAAATTTGCATTTTCTATATTGTTTCTTAAACCCAAATTTAGTAAAAAATTGAAGACTAACTAGTTACTGTTTCTTGGCAATTAGCAGCTGGGCATAGTAACCAGATAAACTAACTGGTTAGCCCTTGTATTTATGTCACTATTTGTTCACTACGCACTGTAACTTATTGGAGTTTTGGCATCAGGAAAAAAAATATGTTTCATTTTCACATTTAGTGAGTTTTGGGGTGTTGATAGGTGGATATTATATTATCATCTTTGGACTAAGTCAGGCTAGCTGTTTCCCTCTGTTTCCAGTCTTTGTGCTAAGTTAAGTCACTTCTGGCTTCATGATTACTGTGCAGGCTAACTCTTTGCAAAAGAGCAAATTATTTACCTAAATTTCAAGCTATTTAACTGTGGTAACAATTGAAATAGGCTTAGATTCACTACTTCCCTTGCATATTTAAAAATGTATCTCTATAACGCAAGTAGGACAACAGAGGTTTCATGTCTTTTTACCTCCTTTTCGAGAATGACCATATTTTGATTACTGAAAACCAGGACACTCGGCCCAGTAATGAGATACTAAAATATACTCAAGGTTCACTCACAGATGCCTTATAATTTCAATACATTAAAGTATGCCTTCTCTGTATGGATAGAAAGTTGTTATATTACCAAATACTATCTATAACCAAAAACACAAATTCAGACAGGCTTCTTAGAGGTTACTCAACATGTTTTATTATGACAAGTTTCAAAAATAACATGAAATAATGATAAAAATAATGTCTCTTCGGTATTAGGAAAAAAACAACTAAAAGATACCTCTGATATATTAGCAATCCACCTTTAGCAAAAAAATAGCTCACACAAACTATAAAACTGTAAAACTAATTTTAAAAAAGTGTTGGCCCAATGAAAAAGAATGAAAACCAGCCCATTTTTATCACTTTATAAAAAACAACAGGACAGCCAGGACAGGACATAAAAACTGGACATGTCTGGGGAAAACAAGACGTTTGGTCACCCTATCCTTTTCCTCGTTTCCACCTTCTTTACCTTCTTCTCCCATTCTTTCTACGCTCATTCCATCTGTCCTTTTCTCTCTTATTTCCTTCCTTCACTCCATCTCCTGTCCTTTCCTTCCCTCTCTCCTTCCTCCTCCTACCTCAGACTCATTACACCCCACCCACCCGTACCTCAGCCTCTGCAAAGCTCTCCTCATATAATATGATGGCCATCTGCTAGGCTGAGCCACGCTTCCCAAAAGCCCCGGGGCTAGATGTTTATCTGTCGTCCCCCTCTCAAACTCCTTTAAGGATGCAAAACATATCAGCAATCATCACAGCTACAATTAGCACAGGTGCTGCTGAGCTGTAAAGTGATCAGGAGAAATGGGAGGAAACATAATTGAAGTGGATTAGAGCGGAGAGGTGGGGGGGGACAAAAATGAAATAAAAATTCTGGAGGCTTGGACAGCAGCCCTTTTCTATAATGCTGTTTGAAATTCACTGTGCTGTGATTAAAATTGGTGCAGAGCAGTGGTGGAAGTCCTGGCAAGGAGTTTTGGTTTTTAACAGCTGTCTAGTGTTTTTCTAGCCACTGTTTCCTCGAATGTGGTCCTGTCAGGTTGAAATATGGAGCTGGAGAGTGCGATGGTGCTTTGTATAACCAAGATCAGAGCTTTTTTATGCATGTACTGCATGTATTTTTCAGTTGAGGAGCTTGTAGTGCACTGTGTGTGGTCTCTGTGTATGTGTTACTGTAAAGAGTTTAACACATGACAAACCCAGCCTTCTTGATGTCATCATCTACTGACAACATGGCAGCAAACATTTGTGCAGGAACACATATGCAAACACATACTGTACTGTACAGACCCACACTCGTGCATACACACACACACCATTTTGGCTGCTCGAGCGGGGTCGAAATATTCCGCAGCAGTCACTCATGAAGAGAAATTCTTAATAATAAATATCTAGCCAATAATGAATGTGCTGCTGGCTGCAGTTGTCTTGGGGGCATAATATCTAATTTCCTCCCAATGTTTCATATCCCTACTCCTGCATGTCGACACAGTCCATCATTACACCCCAATGCAGGTTCCTATCACTTTTATTTATTTTTCAAATCAATATATAAATCAAAGCCCGGACCGATGAGATCCAATAAATTACAGAGTGCCGGACAAATGAAGAATGTTAACTGTGTACCTTGAGAGGAGATTCCCATGTGTGCCGCCTGGCCTGTTCCGTGTACTACAGCAAAATCTACTAAATGTCATATTAAATCACAGCTAACTTGAATATTACTCAGCGCTGTTTTTAATACTAGAGGAAAAACTCCTTCAAGGCCTTATCTGAATAAATTTTGTAGATTTTTTTTTTCTTTTTGCATCTGCACTGATAATCATTGCATTTTACCTCAAATCTTATGAGTTAGTTATTTTAGTTGTCCTCAAAAAAGGAAAAATCTGGGATGAGGAAAGCAAGTTAGTGATGTCCCTTGTGGTTTAGTAACAGATACTGAAGTGGAGATGGAAATTAAGCATTACATTTGTATTGGCATTGTTGAGTATGGAGTGATACCATTTTGTATCCCAAACCACCAGGCATATATTTATATCGAACTGGAAGATGTAAAATCGAGCAGCGGAGCAATGATCCTCTGTACACCAGCCACAGTGTGTGAGTCACCCTGTTCTGTTCCAAGCTCAGCCACATGGAAAAACAGGAGGGTTAGTGTAAGAAGGGGAAGAAATGGGGGCAAGAGGATGGTGAACCTGGTGAAACAGAGCATAGAGAACAGTGGAGGAGGCTCAGCGGCCTCACAAATCTGCAGCTGCCAGGCTGAATCCTCACTGAGGACTCACGTAGGTGCAGGGGGCTAACCAGTCAGCTCGGGCACGGACCCATAACGTGAAGGGCAGGCTCAGAGGACACACACACAAACTCAGAGCTATACCTGAGTGCAGCAATCATCGCTATCAGCAGGGAATATGCTACCATCAGGCCCTATAACGTCAGAGCACACCTTGGCACTGACACCACATGACATGCATATGTGCGGAGGCAGCGTGAGGCAATGCCAGCCCAGGCAGCAGCAGGGGTTTGAAGGAGATTCCCACTGACAGTGGTCCGGTGGGGGGAGAGAAGATCCCCACTGCAAAATAAAACAGCAGGCCTTCTTCAGTAGATGGCAGGAACACAAAGAAAGGAGCACAGCCTCATGGATACTGAGAATGAGAGAAAGACTGTATTAATGGATGGTACTAAATATATATCTCTGTAATAGATATACTAGTAGTATATTTAGTTTTTCAGCCATCATTATTAAAAGATGTATATGCACAATGCTTAATATAAGAGATGCATTGAGATTGATACCAACACAAGAACAAAAGCACCACTTTACAGCAGTTTAATGTTAGTTGAACAGCTGGCGAAGGTGGAGTAACGTCAGGAGTTAGGACATATTTGGGGATAAGCAATGAAGCCAAAATAAAGCAGCCTACAAGCTATGCTCTTCTAAATCCAAGCAGAGAATTCAAAAAAGCTCCACGTATACAAGCAATATGACAAAAAATATCTGAAAACACAGTGCAGAGGTCAAGGAGTTTATTAATACTCGCAGCAGGAAACAGCAACAACAATATTTGCAGTAAACACCAGAGAAGTGAGACAAAATGTCAAAAGATGCCCCACTCTCTGCAAATATAACAGAAGGCCCACAGTCAGTGCCTGGGACATGATGACCAGAACATCGTCAGTTGTCGATGATACCAGATTTTGTCATCTTCTCAGTGTACTGGACCCCAAGTATGAGATTCACAGAGGTCACAGAAACCAGGCTGATGAACAGCTGAGTTCCAGGCCTGCTATGTCAGCTCAGTGCTGCTCATCAGTTCAACTGCAGTGGATTTTAGGAAGTCTTTCTACATGCAAAGCAGTTTTAGGGTTTGAACACTAGCAACGCCATAGGAGGTACATTTCATGATATGGGGTCTTCTGAAAAGTTTAGATCTCTGTTCAACTGGCTGGTAACAGGAGTGTTTCTAGCTCAGTGATGCAGTATCAGTCAGATGTGAAATATTGGGACATTTTGAACATATTTTATTTTGTTACAGTCCGAAAATGAGGAATATCTGATGAAAATGAAACAGTTATGTTTTTATTAAATACTGATGTCAGTACTCTGTGAACAATGTGACTGTTTGTATTTGTATGTGGTAAGACAAATGGTGATATCAGCGTATTCCTACTTAATGTCATAACATTTGACCAGAATTGTATATTTTAAACACACTAATAGTCCTTTATAGAGACTTGAAGACGGCAGATTATGGTCATTTTCACCACAGACAAATGCTATCTGTTTCCTTAGCTGCTCTTTAATTCGTTTGGTCTAGAAAATATGACCATCACAGTCTTTTTTAGCCCCAGGTGACATCTTAGAATTGTTTGTTTTTTGGATCAACAGCTCCAGATCTAAAGATATTCAGTTGAAAAAAAGCAGCAAATCCTCACAACTGAGAAATTGAAAGGAATTTTTGATATTTTTGCTTTAAAAAGTATTAAACATTGAGTAAATTATCCATATTTGATCATCACTTCAGTTCTAGATTTTGCAGTTTTGAAAATGGTTTTTGTTCACACGGGATCCATTTTTGGCAAATTTATCTTTGTTTTTCATGCCTTCAGGCCAGTGACAGCTGAGACCGCAGGCATGATGTTCACAGTCCATCCATCCCATTGTCATAAACGCAATATCTCGTGAACGCCCAGAGGGGATTTCTTCAAATTTGCCACAAATGTTCCCTTATACTGATTATATTTAGGTGGTGAAAGGGCAAAGGGCCAGGTCACTGTGACCTCACAAAAGTTTCTGGATATTCAAGAATTACGCTGATTTATATGCTAGTTATGACAAAATCTCACGCCAGTGTTTCACAGGTTAAAATTAGGAATTGATGACGGCTTATTTCCAGAAGGCCAAAGGTCAGAAAGATATGGATGTAAAGTGCAATTTGACTGGTTGATGAAGGAATGCTATACAAATGGAAGGCAGTAATTCTAATTTGGTGTTGTAATGAGCTTCAAGCCTCATTAAACATCACTGTAAGTTTGTCTCTTGAATCTATCATTTTGTTTGCTTTAAGTCACTGCTGTGAGTTTATTGGTCTCTGTAGGGAAGTTCTCTCTCCTTTTGGGCCCCTTAACAAAACATTAGAGGTCAGCATCAGTAAAAAAGGATTCAAATCTCCTGCTCAGTGTATGCCACAGTGTGTTGTTGAAGGGCACATAGGAATGTTGGATATTTTATGACATGGGTCTTACAACCAGTACCTAAGACATCCTCGTCAGAGTTCATGTCATAGTACTGCTATGTGAGAGAGGGCCTGGAATAAAATGTGATTCTTTATTTTTAGACCCCAAGTTGTTAAGTTTGGATGCAGGATGCCTTTTACCAGTTGGTTCTCCAGATGATGCTACAGACAGACAATGAGAAGAAACGATTTTGTTAACAACAAGAACATAAATATACAGCTGGTAAATTCACACCCAGCAGACTCAGCACACGCTGCAATGAAATTTAAACGGCCCATTTAAACATGTTCTTTTTTAAGCTGTTTGTCTCTGTTCATCTGATGTATTACAGTTTAAACCCTAAACCTCTGACATGCCACCAATTTCAAGCAAAATTGACCTTTTATTTCACATTTTTATGTGTTTTAACTAGTATTTCAGTTCTAATTTTATTTCAAAGGGGATATTCATAAAAAAGGTAAAACATTTGCGATCAAACCTCATAGAACAGAACACCATACCTCCAACCATGTGGCGCTTTGAAACAATTACATACAGTATCTTTTAACGCTGCACTGGGAAACAAGATCTCATTTAAAAACAATAGCAAAGCAGAAGGCAGTTGTTCTAATATGGAGAATATAAAGAATAAATAATCCAGTTGTCTGCAGTGCCCAACGCAAAGCAATTTAACGCATCAGTGGCAGCTGCCTATTAATTTCCTGTAGAAGGAGAGAGGGGGGAGCCTGGAAGCACTGATTGGAGGGACAACACAGCTGTATCATGTATCACTTTGGAGCCAAACAAGATACACACATGCAAATAAATGCATAAATGCATGCTCGCAGACACACATTTTTCCACACAAGCATGTCATGATTGTAATCATGCTGCTGTTTCCCACAATGTCGGCGGTTGCACAGGAGTGAGGTGGAACTATATGCCTAATGATAGTGAATTAATAAGGAAAGCCTACAGATAAAGAGGCCCATATGTGACTCTTGTCTTGAGGGTGTTGCATCAATAATTGTCCCCCCAGGCAGGCCATCCTCACTCCTTCTATGCATTTGTTGAAAATCCCTGTCCGCTTTAATTAGGTACCCGGGTTCTGAGCCCTCCTCTGGTTCCCAAATAACTGAAGAGGGCGTGGCAGCACCAATATCTCTATCTGGCGCTGATCCAAGAAACGACACCTCTTTCACGATGGGGGAGGAAGAAGGGGAGACCATGGTACTATAAATCCAGAGGTATTTGGACATGGGCCACCGCTGGTCCCAAACGGCCACTGTGGTGGCAATAAGCAATGCAGGGGCCACAGCCAGGAGAACCAGAATGCATGAACTAAAAAACACAACTTCTTCAGTTTTGATATACAGCGAGATGTCTCATGCTCCTCACTCCAAACACTGTCACTTCCATCCTAGGGTTCTTACGGTAAGAATTATCATTGCTAAAGGTTTTATATATTTGCCAATGAACAAATTGAGTTTGTCAGTTGCACACATATTTCACATCCTTGGTGGAAAACAGCAATACTGGACCATCTTTCTGCCACTCTGTTTCCTATTCATTTGACCTGTCTCCTAGAATCAGTGTGTTTTGTTTGATGCATGGTTTTTCATTATCACTATGGCCCATCATTACTTTCCTCTTATTATAGTCTGGGGGACATTGGAGACAGTTCAGAAGAGCTGTGGATGAGGGACAACACACACACACACAGTCATTTCTTTCTTTTGAGGGAGAAAAAAATTTGCCCCACAGACATAATGTCTGTGTTTTCCTGCAATTAATTAATGGGTCCCCAGCTAGTTAGCAGTAGGCAGCACTTGTTTTACCGTGGCGACTGAGAGAGGGCGAAAGGGGTTGGAGCCAGGCTCGCCTCGGTAGCTGCAGGCTTTTAGTTGTGAGCCACTGGATTTGGACTATTTTTAACAAAATCCTTTTATGGATAGATAAATCTGATTTTATGCAAGAAGAGTCTCCTGGGTTTCAATTAACTGGGGGTCACGCTGCAGATCTATCACAAAAAGAAAGAGAAGGGAAGAGAGAAAGAAAGGGAGAGGAAAAGATAGAAAAGCAAGAGAAAAGGGAAGAGGAAAGCCTTTAATTAATACGGTTTAATTAAACATTTGTGAAATGCATTATCTGCACTGTTTTTTCTTTCTTTTTTTTTCTTATGATGAGCCATGGTTGCCTAATTGTCTATGTGCGCCCACCCCCCCTCCTAAAAGTTGTTTTGTGGTTACATCATGGTTGTTAATAATGCAAAAGATGCTTTGGAGTCCCTTTTAACTGCAGTTTGTCTTTCCACAATTCAGGATTCAAAGAAAATTTGTAATTGGGAATGTCGTATTTCTCGTTCTTCAGTGAGAGTCCTCTGGGTGCCTCTTGAAAACATTTCGCTAAGTGCAAAGATTTGGTGCCGAGGGGGGGTGGGAGGCCTCAGGAAACTAATTTGATTCCTAAAACATGCCAGATGACAGCTTCCCGCTGCACGGTGAAGGTAGATTTGACTTTGAATCATGTCACACTGTTTAATCACGGGCCACGAGGCATGGCAAGTTGCTAGACCTGAGGAGAGTCACATAAAGAGTGTCAAGCATGCAGGGTGAGAGATAAAGAGAGACAGAGAGAGGGCAAGAAAATCCATAACAGATTAAACAGTGTTTGGTCAAAACGCACAGCATGATATGTGCGTCTATCACCTTAACGCTCTCTCTGTCTCACTGCGATGCATATTTCTTCGCAGCCAGCCCGCTCTCTCATTGTTAAACTACCCACAGGGCACTTCTTAATGTGAAGTTGATCTCAGGTTGTAGTCGCTTAAACATGCACACACACACACACACACACACACACACACACACACACACACACACACACACACACACACACACACACACACACACACACACACACACACACATATACACTGCAGTTCCACCCAGCACACTCCCATCCCTGTCGCTGCCATGACATTTGTCTCCCCATTCACTTCTCAGCGTGTGCAGCAGTCGCAAAGCGTATTACGTGCCTCTTTTTTTTCCTCATTCTGTATAGCAACGAAATGATTCAGTTCACCAGAGCACAGAAATATGCTCATATACATGTAGCTGAAACACACACGAGTCGATTTGATGATAAAAGAAGCATACACACACACACACGCACACACACACACACACACACACACACACACATACACACACACACAGGAGTTTCACTGAATATCGTCTTGGTAACACAACTCTTGTGTGTGACCCAAAACTCCCTTCGACACTGTGGCAGTTTTTGTTCAAACTTTTACATTATTTGGCATTAAAAATGACCTTGTGTTTGCACAAAATTGCGATTATGGCAGCTGTATTGATTATTTTTACGTTAACATCGAATCACATGTCTGCTGGTACGTGAACATGGTCACTTGTAGTAAAGTTGCTGCTGTACATTGTCGTTTAGCTGATTGTTTCTGTTTTCTGGCCCACATTATAGGAGAAAACAGTTGATTACAGTTGTAAAAATACATAAACTCACAGAATGCACTTAAAAACTGATAATATGTCAGTCTGATCCCTCCTAGCCACTTTGGATAGATCAGCCAGAGGGCCGGTGCGTACATGAGGAAGGAGACAAATTAAAAGCCAGCTACAGCAAAAACTCACTGCATGATGTTTAAAAGTGACTTCTCTCAGTATTGAGGTAGAGATCTGTCACTAAAATGTGTTATGCTGTTTCCTAATCTCCCCCTACACTGATTTTCCCTCCTCACTCTTCTCTCTTTTTTTAATTCCCAGTTCTTTCTCCCCCTCCTCTTTTACCTCCCTCTCCTATATTAAGCTTGTCATCTCTGGTTTCAAGGTGCTCTAAGTAGCAGCAGTGCTAAGGTGACAGCAGGGTTCTAGCAAGGTCTGCACTGAGCATGCTCAGAGAGCCAACCTAACTAATTAGAGATCCAACCTTGATGAGTGGTCTCTCTCCCTCTCTCTCTCTCTCTCTTTCTCTTGCTCTCACTCTCTCTCTCCATAAGCATGTGTATCTGGGCCCAGAAATTACTTAATATGATATATTAACATATTTCTGGCAGGAGCAGCAGGAGGAGGGTGCTCGTTGGAGACAAATTATCCAAATTAATTTCTAATTTAAAATCCTATGCCTTTTATTATAAGCTGTGGGCACCCTTGGTACCAGAAACCAAGTCAGAGAAAGGGAATAAAGGCGAGTGAGGAAGAGGAAATAAAGCCAGAGAGAGAGAGAGAGAGAAGAGTGAAGTCAAGGATGGAGGGATGGGAGAAGGAATAAAAGGATGCTTTAATAACCCAGGCTGCTTTATGCCCACAAACCAATAAACGGAGGGGGATATGAAGACACAGAAAGAATTTAACTGTACATGGCCGGCTAAACTCAACCCAGCTTAATTCAGCCATGAGAGAACGTCCACAGAGAGGAAGAAGAGAAAGAGGAAAATGAAAATGGGTCCAAAAGTTTGAGGCGTACTTGGATCTCCACTTTGCCCTAATTAGTGGCCTCACATCTTCGCTAAGCCTGAGAGGGAGAAAGAGCCAACAGCCACGACCATGGGTCAAATCTTTAGAAATTGTTATGAATCTGCACATAATAGCCCTGGGTGCTTGTGGGAAATGTAGGTCCCAAAGCATGTCCACTTGGAATGATCCTAGAAGTCTTCAGGTGCTCAAAATGACCAATTAGGCCGTGTTATTTTGGCCACAGATATCGCTGCTGTCGGACATCCTCTGTTCATAATTCATGCCTATTACTGAGGATTAGCCACATCTGATCCTTTCAAGGGCTTCACAGCTACAAACAGTTAAATGATTCATTAAATCACAAGGCATGAATTGAAATTATGCACCGATTTGTGAAGAAATATGGAGATGCGTCATGAAAAGTGGAGTTGTGAATGCACTTTTGTGTAGCATATAGGTCAACAGGCATGTATTACACTTTGGCTTTAATAAAACAAAGCTCATGCCTAGAAATCAAGTTAAAGTGGGAAAAAAGTGACAGAATCGTCACGCCTCTACTGGAGGTATTATTAAGCATCGTGGTATATTGTTCTGAGTTGACCTCCTTCACTGTCATATAAGTGTCAGTATGCATTTGTTTTACAGTGTTCGTTCTTAAATTAAACAGAAAGCAGGAGCTCTGGGTGATGAAGCTCTGTCTAAAGGTATGCCATTCTACAAAAGCATGTTTTATCCCTGCTAAGATCAGATGTGTCACATTACACAATCTATTGTCAGTTGTCACATCATTTCAACGCATAGCAGAAAGACTTATTGATTACCACACCGTCTTTTTTTACTTTTCGAAGACCAGCTGTGAGTTCAACTTCAAGTGCAAACCTGAAAATAAAAAAGAAATGACAGGAAAACTTTGTTTACTGTACAGTAAAAACAGGCCTTCCTATAGTGGTTGCATCAGTATGTAAATAGAAAGTGTTTCAGTCGTTATTTTCCTTGTTAAGCTATTATCCAGTGACGCACCGCACGTCACACATGGACTTGTAACTGCATGTTTAATCACCAATCTACCCAGGAGCCTACAGCTTGTTTCACCTAATATCAAATAATGGCACAGCTCACCGTGTAATGAACAAACACCCACTTCCCTACACAAAGACACACATGCACAGCCTCGCTGCTACACCCTCCAAACATGGCGTGGCGGCACAGTGGACACGGACATGTGTCTTCTGTTTCGGCTCTCGGGGACGAAGAGGGTTTGTGGCGCTTGTGTTTCAGCAGGGGCTTCGCTGCAATTCTGGGTGCCGTGTTGGCTCGGGGAGAGGCACGGCGCTGTAATTAAGGACAGAGGGAGGAGGATGTTCGTTAGATGTAGTGTCCTCATTCGTGTAAGTTCCACCCGGAGGTGGTGCTGAGCAACGGACACCTAATGAGACGCATATTGTAATGAAAGCGGGGAACCAACAATTGCCCAAGCGCAGGCATGGGCCTTTAAATTGGGGTGTGTGGAAGGACTTTTGAATTATTCTTAGGGTATATAATTTGTATCTGTACAAGGAAGTAGTCATGGAGAAGGTCTAAGGTGTCATCTTCATTTCTGGCAACACTCTACAAGACTTTAACTACATTAAGGAGCATCTCAGTGTATCCAGACTGTGTTGTGTGATGAGCTGTCTGCGCTACGTGAAGACAAGACACAATTCTATTCTACTTTGTCACTTTTTGTTGTCTCCTTCTCTCTAATTTATTCATTAAGGCCTGAGATGATAAGCGCTGCCTTTGTGTGGCAGGCTACAAATCACTGTTACATACCGTAAGCAGCCAGCCATACAGACACTGTAGGGGTTCACCTGCCCTGTGGCTAAAGATGACTGTAGCTACTGTATCCTGCACACACACACACACACACACACACACACACACACACACACACACACACACACACACACACACACACACACACACACACACACACACGGACAAACTGTCTCACAGCATGCTTCTCACACAAGTACTGTACAGGTAATCTCACTTAATCATCTCAGAGGTCACCGCAAAGCGAGGTGGGGCGATAATTGCTGTGCTGAGCAGCAAAAAGTGAAGGATTGCAGCGAGAGAAAAAGAGAGAGGGAGGCAGAGATGAACAGAGGAAAGAAAGAGAGGGAGGATGAGAGCAAACAGAATGAAGATGGAGAGAATGGGGAAAGTATGTGTGTGTGTGTGTGTGTGTGTGTGTGTGTGTGTGTGTGTGTGTGTGTGTGTGTGTGTGTGTGTGTGTGTGTGTGTGTGCATGTACTGTATGTATGTGTGTGTGTTGGCTAGAGGGCAGATTCAGAGACAAAGCATATTGGTGCTGCAAGGACAATTGTTGGCCCTGATGCTTGGACAGAAAATACTCTGGAAGAAGGTCCTCTCGGATTGTCTTTCAATGGAGGGTATTAAACAGTTATTCAAAGATTTTGCATTTTTTGGGGAATGAAAAATTTGCGGCAAATTTTATCCAATTAGAGGCATGTTATTTCATATTTTCAAGTGCAGATAAACTCCCCTTTAAACGGCAGAATGAGCTGATATGACAGTTATGTGATAAAGAAAGAAAGAAAGAACAGATGCAACAAGAGGAGGAGAGTAATGGGAGGGAATAAGAACAGCAGAGGGAGAGACACAGGGGGAGGCAGACTGACAGCTCTCTCCCCCCGGGGGCTAGCAGGGGCTGGCCTCTGTCAGGCTGTGACAGCCAACCACACAGGTACACTGTGAGATGATTTAAGGCGATAGCAACCTCCACTTTGGTGGATGGATGATGTCTCTCCTGTGGCTGCTGAAGCTTAATGAATGAAACATTAGTAAATACTACTAAAAACATGATTAGAGAGCCCCCCTGCCGACAGCAGGCGGAGAGGAGAGAGAAAAAAAGATGAGTACACAAATGTGTCTTCAGCCCCACCACCACCCACAGACACATTCGCTCACACACACACAAACACACACCACCTTGCTCTTTCCCTCTGACTAGATTGTCCAATTTTTTACTACTGCTCAGCACTTTTGAATAAAACATGAAAGAAGGGAGAGGGGACCTCAGGAGGCAAATATGTATCTGCTTGCGTGTGTGCATGTGCCTTTCTGAGAGTGTGACTTCTGTTTTCTGGGTCTGTTGCCACTAGACCAAATGATATGTGTACAGCAAGGTGTGCTGCCTGCAGATATTCACAATCCATACAAAGTGGCTTTGTATAGACAATGAGACAAAGCTCCCCAGATGCATGGTGAAAAGATCCAGGGACTACATATCTACTATCACTGCCCCTCATCCCCGTCACCCTCCGCTACAGTAGAGTAGAGGAATCCTTCCAAAACTGTAAGAAAGCAGGTACAAAAAATGAGGATTACAATCTATTAAAAGTCCTGTAAAATATGATTTTCTATTACCTGTTGCATTACTCAAAAGATCAAATTTCAACACATTTGTTCCACGAGTGGCCAAATGATGCTTTCTTCTTTCCAAATGAAATCTGCAGCTGTGACATCTAAATGGATTACTCTAAGTAACTGAGGTCCTGTTTAGATTCTCTAAAATGAACTGAATGCTCTCAACAGTGCAAATGAGTTTCAGTTCACCTTGTATTTGGCAGTTAGAAGAAGCCATTGACACTACAGGACAGCAGTAGGGGCATACTGGGAAATGGGTCTTGTGTTATTGGTAAATGGGTCACTGTGCTTTATTCATTCAAGAAGAAAATTTATTTGTAGAGGAAATCATTTAACCCTTGTGTTGTCTTAACATCCTGTACACTCCCCTTGTCCAAAGGGTCAAAAATCTGTTTTACATGAAGAACCAACCTGTCATGCATCACACACTTAGTGAATGTGGGTTTTTCCCTCTTCAGAAAGCAGAAAGACTGTATTTAATCAGTGGACAACACTTGTTTTTATTACATCACACATTATAACTGTTTTCTTTACTAAAGTAGAGGTTTAGAATCAGAATTAATGCAGCTAAAGGTACTGCATAGGTGTAAACATTATTTGTTTAGCAAGAGATAATACTTATATATCCGAAGAAAGAAAGAACAAGAAATGTGCAGAAAGTAGATTTCAATGTGTTTTTGAAGGGAAACAGTATTGTTAGGCTTTTCTTTGAGGCTCAGGTGCAGGAAATAGATGGAGTGAGGCAGTTGCAGCAAATAAACATTTATTTACAAGAAAAGCTTAAAGAACTACAAATCCCTGTGAACTCCAAACCGGAAACAACTAGAACTACAAGACAACAACTACAACTAAAACTCAGCAATGCCTCTAGAGGTTGGCAGATAAGACTAGAAGTAAGCTATTGCTGACCCACAACAAATAATACCTGGGCATGAGAACAATGCTGGGAAACTAGAATAACTCAAGACTCAGGAGATCTATACTAGATCGAAGAAGTACAAAACAACTATGACGCAAAAAAGCTTTTACACTCACTTTAATCTAACTACTGAGAGGATTGGTCAAACAACCACTAATTACTCAAGATATCTATAGCAAGAAAAATACACAACGAACCCGATTCTCTAATACTAAACTGATTCTTCTAAACAAGTTAGTAACTCTGTAAACCGCAGCTACAAAGGCTACAACTACAAGCAGAAACTACACAACTAAAGACTACAAAAGTATTACTCTCTATCAGAACAATAAACAAGAAAACTCAAACTAAGCCTGCTCGGACTGGTTCCCAGCTGGCAATTAGGAAGCGGGAGGCAGAGGCTCCTAGGCGGCACGGACGTGTGTCTGCTGCTGAGAGGGCAGGTGAGGGCAGAAGCTGGAGCTGGTTGGAGGATGGCGGAGGAGGAGGTTGGAGATGAACCAGGTGAATCCGAATCCAGGAGACAGATGAACTCAAACGGAAGGCAGTCCAGGCTGGGAGGAGAACAGAAACAAGTTACTGGAGTTCTCAAATAACAAGGGTAAGAATAACTGGGTCAAAACTAACTGGATGCTTCCACAATCCAGTGTCAACAGAAGAGTGGAGTCTGGTTATATAGTGAGGGAGAAGTGAACTGATTGGCTCCCCAACATCTGCTCCCACTTCTGCTGATTACCCTGATGGAGATTGCCCACACCTGCCGCCACCGTCTCAATATCACACGTTCCTAAAAGGAAACAAACACAAGGGAAGGAGGAGCCCTAGCCAGAGCCTGCAGAGGCAGGCCTGACAAGTATACCGTATACTGTACAATGGAATGGAAAAGTACAAAAATCAACTTCAAAATATTAATCTTCTCATCTTTTGAATCATTGCTCCCACCTACAAGGTGCAAAACCTACAACAGTAGTAAGAATTTCACTTTCGGAAAAAGTCATCGAATTTCAAGTTGAAAAAAAAGGTAATTTAGGGGGTTTTCTGTTCTATTAAACATTTTTGACCCGAAGACAACACGAGGGTTAAACTGATGGATTTACATTGTATTTTCCAATTTTCCCTCTGTAAGAAACCAGCACTATACAGTTATTTTAATTATTCTTTTTATAGTAACACACAGCAAGCAAATGCACATGTATGGCATGCTGAAAAGTTTAGTTTGGTTACTTTTAAAAATGATTTTTCTATTATTTTAAATCCTTGCTTTCAACAAAATGTGTGCATGACTGAAATGTAAAAGGATTGGAAAAGCTCACAGTTTTGGCATGTTAACTTTGGTAGTGTTAGGCACTAAACAACTGGTTAGACCTCAGGAACTAGGTTGATGAAGTTTACTAATGTTAATTGTAGGTCTGGGACAGTTGTTGAACTTGTCTCCTGCGCTAAATTGAAATACACTTCCCTCACCAGACTTCCACAACTTTACTTTCTACCTCACAACCTATATGAACACACTCTTGCTTGTCCTGAAAAGTAACTTGACATTAAATATAAACCTTAAAGTGCATAATTGTTTGATATGGGTGCAGAAAGATAATACAAAATAGTTGTTTTGTACAGCATGGTAATATTCACTTGCATGGTGCATTGCCACATCATTGTTAGGGACTTTACTGTGTCACTGTATTGTATGCTCACATGCCCAAACATACAGGAACCTCAATGCCTCCTCTCCACAAACACACAAACACAGAGGGGCGCGTCCACAGCACACCGAACTATAAACTGCAGCCAGGCTCGGTGTGCAACAAGGTCAGCAGAAACAGCAGTTTATCGTCACCAAGGGGAAACGTCAGAGCGATATCGTTGGCTAACAACACTAAATAGGACAACAGCAAGTCAGAGGGGACACAACTAGAGGAAGTGCTCACTCACCTATTTCTAATCATGGACATGTCTTTGGCAGAGACGGAGGGACACACAAGGACACACAAACAGGCCAGACCTATCTTTGACTCTGGAAGGGACGATAAAAACAAACAAGGGCAGAGAGAGGAGAGGGTGTTTAACTGAATTTGGTGTACAAGGAGCGAAAGTGGTGGAAGCAAGAAAAAATATTTCTTTTTATTCCTTCGATTAACTCTTTCTCTACTTCATTAGAGGATAGTTTCCATCACTTAAGTACATTTTGCCTCAGATTAAACAAGGACTATAAGTAGTTGAGAGTCCAAATATGGTTTTGCAGAAGTCCCAGCATGCAACTAATGTGTGTTTATTGATGGTTTTAAGTCCTCTCTTCATCAAATCTGCCTAAAAATACCAAAAGTACTTTTATTTGTCGTCCAGCTACACTGATGTGAAAGTACAGCTGAATTAGCATCAAATCCTTTAATAACGTCAAAGACGAAAGATAAATTCCCACTTGATGGTTACCATAATGTTCATATGTATAGCACAGTGTAACTTCAGAGTGAAATTAAGTTCACTGGGCTAAATTATGCCAGGCTGAATTTACCCATTTATATGACTCTTTTTATGGCTGATTCAAAGCCGCCAAGCTAATCAACGCTCTATTACAAAGCTTCTCCATGGCGGCACTTTGATTGGCTTCAATTTACATAATGGTGGAACGCTGAGAAAGTGAGGCCTCAACTGCTTTCCATTTCTCCGTCGAGCCGATTAGATAGGTTTATGGATTTGAAACATGCGCGAGGCATTGATTTTATTTATTTCATTATTTATTCATTGGTCTATTGCACCCGGGAACAAGCAAGCTGTCGGCCTATGACAATCACAAAGGGAACATTTCTCCTGTCCTGGACTGCGCTCAGTGCTGGAATCCAATTTGTGTTTGGAATGAGAAAACTGTTTCATCTGCAGGTGTGGACCTCTGGAAGTGACACAGATGCACATGAGGAAAAGCACATTCACACAGGTGGCCTCTTGCACATACAACATTAGTATTGGTAACTTGTGACACTTGTTTTATTTGTGGGCAAATGAGCAAACTTGGCTGAAAGAGACAAAAACCAGCTGATTGGAAATTTTGATTTGTATTTGTCAGTAGTTCCATTTCTCTATTCTGAGGTTAGCATGTTAGAATGCTAATATCTGCTGAGTAACGCAAAACACATCATGTCTGATTTAAGTCAATCTAATCATAGAACTGAATGAAACGTTAAGGAATCACCATCAAACTTTTTATAAATCTTGTGAATTTGTGCAATATTGCTTTGCTAGCATGGCTGCAAAACAGACAGAAGATTTAACATTATGGTTTCACAGTTAAGATTCAGATTTTAAGTATCTGCCATTTACTAATTAAATGTAATGGTACTTAATAGTACTTAATACCTGTGCAAAATCAAATAATAACTCAAACGCTAGTCTGCTGCTCAAACCTTAGAGCAATATTTCACTGTTAAAGCTTTTTTTTATCAGTTAGAAAGCACAAGGAGGGGTCTAACACGACGCTGCACTACACTACTTACATGTTCTAATATGCCTTTTGGACTGTACAGCAATTGAGAAAAAAAAAAGATAAAGTGCCGTCATTCCTGTTGCAGTAGGCCTTTTTATGCAAGATAGGGAGTTTCTACACCAGCTGCTACTGTAGTGTATATTATAAACTGGTAAAGAAAACTGGGTTAGAGAGATAATATTTCAATAACAGTGGTCTGAACATAAAATACAGTCTGCATGTGAGTGTGCGTGTGTGTGCGTGCGTGCGTGCGTGCGTGCGTGCGTGCGTGCGTGTGTGTGTGTGTGTGTGTGTGTGTATGTGAATAGCTGCCAGAGGCACCCCAGCAGGAATCTCTGCAGTCAAATGATTTCACATTCCCTTTTCTCCTTGGCTGCCTGTGCTGCCATTTACAAAGAGCACCAACAGAGGACGGTCATACTTGCAGAGAACACATACACACACATGGATTGTCATGGGTTGGAGATACACACAGATTGCCACATATAAATGTTCTTGATTATATTGTTTTGTCAGTTCACTGTTTCATGAGTAAGCAAATGAAATTTAAGCATGGTCAGTGGTCAGTTATACATACATGCATATATATATATATATATATATATATATGGAGAGAGAGAGAGAGAGAGAGAGAATTTTCTGATCCATATTCATCAATAACAGGTAATAAACTGTCATAGGCTTGATTGGCTCAGCTTACACATCAATGGTAAAATTTTTATTCCATGTTTTATTTGTTGTTTGCTAACCCTACTCTAATCACAGTAACAGGGTTGCTAATCCATGCTAATGTTAGCTTTTACTGCAGAATAGAAGATAGATATTTAGCTAGCTGTTACTGCTGACCAAGAGGACAAACTGATAGACGGAAAACATCCATCCATCCATCCATCATCTATACACCGCTTAATCCTCACTAGGGTCGCGGGGGGGCTGGAGCCTATCCCAGCTGACTCGGGCGAAGGAAGGGGACACCCTAGACAGGTCGCCAGTCTGTCGCAGGGCTACATATATAGACAAACAAGCACTCACACATTCACACCTACGGGCAATTTAGAGTAATCAATTAACCTCAGCATATTTTTGGACTGTGGGAGGAAGCCGGAGTACCCGGAGAAAACCCACGCATGCACAGGGAGAACATGCAAACTCCATGCAGAAAGATCCCGGGAAGGCCGGGATGCGAACCAGGGATCTTCTCGCTGCAAGGCGAAAGTGCTAACCACTACCCTACTGTGCAGCCCTAGACGGAAAACAGTAAAAAAAAAAAAAAAAAGAAAAGTAAAAATAATTAGTCATACCCTGACAATATGAGGTAGAGTGAGACATTCAATTAAGGTTACAATGACAATGACAATGTTATGAAAATATGATAACAGAAGAGAGGACGTAGCTTTGCTCTACCCATTATTTTCTAAAACTGTTTGATGATGTTAATACTGTTTTCTTCTTCTTCTACCAGCTAAAAAGGTTATGGTAATAGGGTTGCGTGCATGCACAATAATTATGATTTAAAATATTATGTTGATTAAAAAAAATGTTGCTACAATTACAAGAGACATCAATGCAAAAAAAAAAAATAGCCAAAAAGGAGTTTTAAATTTAATTTTAGCTGTTTTATTTGAGATTCAATTTGGTCATGGTGGTGGTGGTGGTGGTGGTGGTGGTGGTGGTGGTGGTGGTGGGGGGGGGGGACAAGAGAGAAATGTCATTTCAGGGGGTATTCCAGACTTATTTTGCATTTTGAAAAATATTTTCACACATTCTTGTCTCCCTTTTTTTTAGATTTGGTCTCAGGACAAGTAAATTTACACAATTGCATGTTTTGGTATTTTTTACATAGATTATTTGGAGTTTGATGGGTGGGACGTAAAATGTCCTCCAATTCTGAATGACCCATGTATATCTATATAAACATATACATGATCCTAAATCTTCCATCAGAGGTCATGATTATTAGCTACGTTATCCTCAGCATGAGCATCCAATATGTGAGCTGATGAATCGTTTCATCTATTTATCTGTTTAAACAGATTAATCTCTTTCAATGGGATCTTCGTATTTCACCACAGCACACACACACACACACACACATACACACACACACACACACACACACACACACACACACACACACACACACACACACACACACACGCACGCACACACACAATCACACACATTCACACACACATATGAACACATGGCATCAAAGAGGGACGCCCCAAACGCAGCACCTCTCCTTTGGTCTCTGTTTCATGAGCAAGCCTGAAGTCAAGTGGTGGAGGATATTAAAACAGGAGAAGAAGAGCAAGAAGATCAAAATTACCAGAGCAGCAAAGCTGCAGGCGCAAAGCCCCAATGTGTTTCCCTTCTTTCTCCCTCTCTCACTTTCTCTCTCATCTGACGCCACATGAAGCCTGGCTCAGGTAACTGCACTTTTTAATGATGCCATTTGCCTAATGCCTTCTTGTGCTTGTCAATCTATCTCACATTATCCCTCATCTTGCCTGTCTCACTGTATCAGGCTGCATCCCTCGACTTCGGCACACCAAAGAGCCTCGCCTGAAACATTGCTGCAGCGGCCCATTAGGAGCATCCTCCAGATTAATTGGTGGGAGACACCAACGTAAGAGACAAGGAGAAAACAACAACAAGCAACAACAAAAACCAGGGGAGAAGAGGACGGTGATGGGCATATCTTTTATCCCACCTCTTCCCCTGCTCCTCTTTTCTGCTGATGCAGGGGGTTCCACAAGGGCACAAATAGGGATGAGAGAGGAAGTCAAAGGGGAAAATCTGTTAAGCCATAAGTTGACAGCTCATGTTGAAACTCTCTCTGTTGCTTGTGTCTGCTCATGTCAATCTCTTCGGCGCTCCAATGCTTTCTCTTAACCTTTGGACTCACCTCCATCTCTCGCCGTTTCTTTCTCCATTAAATACCTCTAAGCTGTCTGCTCTCAAACATGTCGTCTGTTGCCTCACGTCTCTTTTCTACTCAACACTGAGCCAAGTTTCTGTCAGCGGAGTTGCTTTCATTAAGACAGAAAAACTGGTGATACCTGCTAAATACGATGGATACTTCTTCAAAGACTGTCTGCACTTTTGACAACACATGAAGTTATGAGACTGATAACCAAATATTGCCACAGAAACATGCTTTGCTTTGCTTTAGTGCAACATTAGAGTCTGTCGAAATGGTAGAAACACAAAAGGCCACCTGCTGTAAAGTCGAGGAGGAAGCATCACCTGAATGAGCAGCTCTTGTTTGCAAAGTTACGAACACACACCCTAACTAATTCCTTCATTTCTACTAACACAAATGTGCACATACAACCATACGGGCCCTTTGTTTCCACCATACATGAGCACACAATGGGATTGCACAACCATACACACTTGCACACTCGTACATCTCAAACATACACGTCTCCGGCACACAGATCCCAACAGAGGCTTTTATGACAGGGCCGGGTGACATGAAGTCCGCTGGATGAATAGTTTGATAGCCCCAGGCGGGCGAGGGAAAAGGATAGGCCGTAAATAGGATTGAAGTTTAAATGGAATAATGCGGCCTGGAAAAGAGCTAGGGCCTGGAGTGGGGGCAAACCCAGAGGTAACATAGAGGTGACGAGTTCGCCTGGAGAGCGACTGAAGCAATAATAAGACTTCTTTTGGATGGATGGAAGTGAGAGGAAAAGGAGGTGTTTGAGACAAAGTTAGACTATGATACAACGGCACAGACAGGAGGGCAACTGAGGAATGTTGGTTTCGTCGCGGCGGACAATGGAAACGAGTTTTCAGGGGTTACAGTGTTTTGAAGGTCTACAGATGTGGTATCGGTGGATAAATGGCAGAGAAAAAGACAAGGAAAGATGATTGTAGCATAACTAATTGGTTCTGAAAGGGGAGGGAAAGGCTGTCCTTTGGAAGTGATGAGTGGACAGCCTGGTGCTGAGTATGGGAGTGATCCCAGTAGGCCCACATTAAGACGAGAGCACTGCCTTCGTTACGAGTCATTAGACAGCCTTAAAGCTGATGGCGTGGGCAGAGGGAAGATTAATAAGTATCCAACAAGAAGGCCATTCGTGGGATGTTTGTGTAACGTTTGCGTGCATTATGATGCACGCTTGAGTAAACATTCAAGTTATTGTCACCTATGATGGGCTTCCATATTAGGTGTTTTCCATGAGCTGAATGTTTAATATTTAAAAAATTAAGAAAATTATTACTGCGGTGTTGCCGGATATGCTCATAAAAGACAGAATTAATGTCAGATAGTAGCAGCTGAAATCATTTTTAAATACAGCATCCCTCTGCATACAACACTCACACAAGTTATATTTTGCTTGCAAATTGCAACTTGAACCCCCTGCACAAAACCTCAACCAATTCCCCCCCGCTCCCCCCCCCCCCCCCCCCCCCCCGCTCTCTCTCCTACTTGTATTGATAAAAAAGCAGGCATAAAAACCATTATGGGTGCTCCCCCAACAACTGCAGCTTGGGAGAAGCTTCACAGTAAATTAGCCACAATTAGCGCTGCAGCAGACATCAACAAGACCATCTCCCGAATGCTATTAAATGCCCACCCAATCATATCTGAGTTAGTACAGTCCACTGGATCATTTCTCAAATCAATGATCTCAGTAAGTGCTCGGTAAAACGGCCTCCTATGCCTGATCAGCTGGATGTGGACAATTAGATTGGAGTTAGGGGACAGCCTTGATTAGCACTTTGCTCCAGGGCAAAGAAAGTCATTTATTATGCAGCGCTGCACAACACCACCTTGGTACACAGTGACAGCAGGAGCCTAAACTCCACGGCATGTAGGTTAAATGTTTGTTACTTAAGCGACTCCATTATTTTAAGCACCTTCAAAGGAACATATGCTGAACATCTTTAAAGAAACTGTCAAACCAAAATTTAGAATTTGTTTTGCCATGGTGTAGCATAGCTGCTCTGTTCACATGCAAGATAAAGTTTCGCCTGAAATAATGTCTGGATCATGCAGAAATTTCAAGGATAGCAATGTAACTGTGGCAATTTTGTGATTAATTATATGACCAACCTTGAAGTTCTACCTTTGTCTTCTTTTTTTTTTTAGATTCCTCGCTTTGTTAAAGAATTATTTTACAAATTTTCAGCCTCACTATAAAAATCCGGTCTCTATTTCCACACTATTCCTGTTTCCTTGCAATTGACACACATTTACTTAATGAAGTATATCATAAACAACATGTATAGTGCAAATGTGTCATCATATTCAGGTTGATCTCTCTCTGCAGTGATGAATTTAACCTGCACCATGTCTACTCGCCCGCATCACTCAGGGTCATCAGCAGCTTCCAGGTAACAGTTCTGGTGCCCAAGCAGGATCAGCCAGTACTCACCTCCATGAAATTAAGCATAAAACATTAATATAGGCAGATTAAGTCTTAAAAGCAGCCTAATGTTGCATGAAATGCTGTGGCTATGGTCTAGCAATCAGGAGCTCTGAGAACTGACCTATTTTATAACAGCTACCCAAAAGTCTCTTGGTTTTTAATGCAGCACTAATAACACATACATGGAAGAATACACACAGACAGAAATGTGTCAAACGTGTCATCGTCTCCCTAAATACACACACAGACACACACACACACACACACACACATACACAAGTCAAATCAACTTCAATCTATTGATAGAAGTGCTTTACAGAGAGATGAAATTATGAGACTGAGTGAGGAATGATCAAATAAAACCACAGAAATAAATAAGAGGAAACAAATAAATGACAAAAATATATTCCTATACAACTAAGCTGTAATCTGACAGTTTAAGGGATTTTCTCCTAGATTACTTTTGTGACATATACTTTTCTAATTATCATATCTTTGCTATTTATTTTAGTGTTTTACTGTTGCTATTTCTAGCCAGCCAATTATATATTAATATCCATAACTCACTGGTCTACCGCATTTACTCTTTTGCACTTTTCTCTTTACACATACATTTTGACACTGCTATTGCAAATTATGTGTGATAATTTGTTACAATCTCATCTTTTGTCTATAATTTTCTTGAAATCTCATCTTTTTGTACAGAATGTTTCTCTGCAATTTTTGTACTTTGTCTATAAAATCATTTTAAATTGCCATTATAACCCTGTCTTTTGAGTTGCTGCGATGGTGAACTTTGTGAGATCAATAAAGTTTATCTTATCTTAAACAAGAAAAGCACTCCGCCAAGGCTGTTCTTTCCTCAATTTGTGTATTCAGAAATCACAGCAACATAGAATCTGACCATTTAATATAGATCTACCCACAAACTAAAATAAATAAATAAATAAATACCTTGTGAAGAGCACAGGCGTGTGTTATGCATGTGTACGTTATGTATGGATACCGAATTGCCTGACCGAAATATGTAGGGGGTGGTGGGAATTGATGTAGGCAGCTGACGTAGCGTTCACTTGTTGTCATGGTTACAGTGACACCATGCCGCTATCTTGCAGTGATACAGAAATCTTTAACAAATCCGTGGATCCAGACTATAAGCTGCATCACTTCCAAAATCTAATGAGGTGGTCCTTGTGTCTTTTCTGACCTTTCCTGAAAATGTCATCCAAATCCATTAGTCTGAGTATTGCTGCACACAGACAGACAGACAGACAGATAACAGACACACATACGCCGATCATCACACAACTCCATCGCATTCCTTGGCAGAGAGTAATCACTCTAGTAACCCAAAGAATGGAGGAGAAACTTCTAAATCTTCTAAATCTAACCACACAGCAGAGAAAACAAACCTTAAGTATATTTATTTATTGTTTATTTTAACCTTTATTTTACCAGGTAAATTAGTTGAGAACTGGTTCTCATTTACAATAACGACCTGGTCAAGCTAGAGGACAATAGTCCCACACAGAACATGAATCTCAGCCTCCTGGGTAAAAGTCCTGTTGCAAACTCAGTGTCAGTTTTAAACTGGAAACAATTTAGGGAGAAAACATTTTTCTTTCAAAACACAGATGAAAATGCAGTTCAGTTGTACAGGAGAGTAAAAGCGCAGAATGGACAAAATCATCAAAAAGACAACACATAATTCACAGTGAACAAATAAGAAATGAAAAGACGCAATGTGGTCAGTCATGTCAGGATGACTCTTTAAAAGCTAAAGAAAAGTGATGAGTTTTAAAAGATATCAATAGAGGGAGGAGATCTATCTACTCCACAACTATTCCCACAAAGGCTCCATCGCTTTTGGAACAAAAAAGCAGTGATTGATCTGCAGCTCCGAAGGGTCTGGGGATGAAAAGGAGTGTGAGAAGTTTAAAGAAGTAACCCAACTTCTAAATCTGTGGATGTTCTCAGTCATCCAGGTCATGATAAGTCTCAAGCAAGCATAAGTTATGGCAACTGGACTAACCTCGTGTGAGTCGAAAACGTTTCACCTCTCATCCAAGAGGCTTCTTCAGTTCTGAAAGCCTGATGGGGAGTACCAGATATTTATCCACCAGGAGGGTGGTGGCAAAAACAAGTGGACAAAGACCCGAAACCAACAGACTCGTTAGGTGTTAATGTGAGTCGTTAGCCTTTGATGGGCGGTCGTTACCCCTCCCAGCCCTCTAGGAGGGTGGTTGGGGGTCACCTGACTGCAAGTGGGACAGATGGCTGCACCTCCTTGGGAGGGCTCTAAGAACGGCGTTGTAAGTGGGAGACAAGTGGTGTCTGAGGCCCCCTCCTCTGTTCAAAGATGGCCGTTCTAGTTTGACATGAATGGCTTCTTTTACCCCTCTCTCAAACCATCTGTCCTCTCTGGCTAGAATGCGCACCTTGTGGTCATCAAAGGAGTGCCCCTTCTCCTTGAGGTGGAGGTGGACTGCTGAGTCCTGGCCTGTGGTCGTGGCCCTCCTGTGTTGTGCCATGCGCTTGTGTAATGGCTGCTTAGTCTCTCCAATGTACAGGTCAGAGCATTCCTCATTGCACTGCACTGCGTACACCACATTGCTCTGTTTCTCCCTTGGAATTTTGTCCTTGGGATGGACCAGCTTTTGCCTCAGAGTGTTGCTGGGCTTGAAGTGTATTGGGATCTGGTGGGTGTTAAAGATCCTCCTGAGTTTCTCTGAAATTCCTGCCACATAGGGGATGACAATGTTGTTTCTCTTTTTGTGGTCCTCGTCTTTCTTATCCTCCCTGCGCTTTTTTGCTGTTTTGATAAAAGCCCAGTTTGGATAGCCACAAGTTTGAAGAGCAGAGTGAATATGTTTGTGTTCCCTTCTTTTTCCATCCGCTTCTGATGGGATGTTCTGTGCTCTGTGCTTTAAGGTACGGATCACCCCCAACTTGTGTTCTAGTGGGTGGTGTGAATCAAACAGGAGGTACTGGTCTGTGTGAGTGGGTTTTCTGTAGACCTCAGTGTTGAGTTCCCCATTGGTTTCAATGCGTACCACGCAATCTAGAAACGCCAGACAGTTGTCTTGGACATCCTCTCTTGTGAACTTGATGTTTTTATCCACCGAGTTGAGGTGTTCTGTGAAAGGTTCGACCTCACCCTTCCTGATGGTGACCCATGTGTCATCCACATATCTGAACCAGTGCCTCGGGGAGTGGCCACTGAATGTTCTCAGTGCCACAATCTCCATTTCTTCCATGTACAGGTTAGCTACAATGGGGGATACAGGGGATCCCATGGCACAGCCGTGTTTTTGCCTGTAGAAACCATTGTTGTACTGGAAATAAGTGGTGCTGAGGCAAAGGTTAAGGAGGTCACACACCTGTTCGGGGGAGAGGTTGGTCCTCTCAGACAGAGAGTTGTCAAGCAACAGTTTTCTCTTTACTGTCTGTATTGCATCTCCAGTGGGAATGCAAGTAAAAAGCGAAGTCACGTCATATGAAACCATAGTTTCCTCAGGGTCTAAGCTGATTTTTCTGACCTTGTTTGTAAAGTCCATCGAGTTCCTTATGTGGTGAGGGGTGTCCCCCACCAATGGGGAAAGGATGGTGGCAAGATACTTAGCAATGTTGTATGTCACAGAGTTGATGCTGCTTACAATTGGTCTCAGAGGGGCGCCCTCTTTGTGAATTTTTGGCAGCCCGTATATGCAAGGGATAGCATCGCCTGGATAGAGTTTGTAGTACAGGGCCCGGTCGATGATCTGACCTTTCTCCAGTTTTTGCAGGCAGTTAACCACTTTGAGTTTGTAGGTGTTGGTGGGGTCTCGTTTTAGGGTCTCATAAGTTGCTGAGTCACATAGGAGGCTGCTGACCTTTGAGTGATAGTCAGCTGTGTTAAGGATAACAGTACATCTCCCCTTATCTGCAGGTAGGATTGTGATGTTGGGATCCTTCTGCAGAGTTATCAGTGCCCGTTTCTCCTGTGCGGAGATGTTGGACGGGGATAACTTGGCACTGGAGAGTGCTGCCGACACATTAACATGCCTGGGCAGTAATATCCACTTCTCTTTTTTTACTCTGATTCCTTCATAGCAAGATCTGCAGTTTGAGAGGAAATGAAAGCTGCCCTCTCTGGTCTCTCTCAAAATCTTTAACGGACAGGAATGATTTTAATTTTGCGAGCCATCTGAACTGGAGGAAGCTTGTCCTCACAAAATTGATTTTTTTTAAAATCGAATTTTAAACCAGAGTCAAATACCAAGAATTATTGTACACTCAGTGACAAAGGCCCAAGAGTGTGGATTGATTTTAGGTTGATGCAGGGTTTTAGACAACAGCAACACATTAGATTTTTACAATTTCATGAACAGCAGACTGTCAAATTATTTAAACTGTTGTGACCTAAACACAGATAGTGAAAAAATCTCCCTGTTAAGAGCAGGCGTGGTTCACATTGTGTGCTTATTTGCTTTTTTAGAGTAGTTGCCACAAAGATGTCAACATCCTGAGTTTCAGAGAGTTCATACTAACACGGTAACTGAGCTGAAAATCAATTAGTACACAAGATATATTTTTAGCAGCGCTACATGACTGGAACAGACCCTGTCAATGTTAGGTAAATGGACTCAGGGGATAAACTGTCTGCTTCATATTTAAGAAGTCATGGTGAAATGAATTGGATAAGACTCCAAATGCTCTAAAGGCGAACAGTTAGACTGAAAAAGGTCAAGGGTTATTGATTTGGATGTTTTTATTTGTCAAGCGGTTGTTTACTGTGTTTTACTTTAAGGAGCGGAGTCTGCCCCGTGAAGGGAAACTGAGCAAAGAAAGATAGGCGGTGAAGCAGGCAACAGCGCTGTCGGATGTTGCTGTTTATGCTCCCCATCAAGCGCACACAAAACACACACGTGCACTGCAAACACACCAACACACACACACACACACAAGTCAAACATGCGGCACACACATGCACACACACTTGCAGTGACACACACACAGCGGCAGACAGCAGGGCCCTGTCTCCGATCACGGCAGAGCATGGATCTGCAGCGTGGTGAGAGTAAACGATTTGAGGCATATGTCAAGTCCTTGTGGATTCAAAACAAAGCACTGTCAAGAACGCTCTGCCTTGGCCAGGCAGCCTGCTCCCTGCTCTGCTGTGCTCTGCATGCGGGCGATACAATCCTCCAAGTCCAAGACGAAACCCATCATCATCCTTTCACATCGTTCTGTTCTTTGCCCCTACAGACTGCTGTAGACTCCGTGTGTGCTGCTCCCATCTGAGAGGCTGCTGCAGATTTGCCTGCCAGGCTAGAGAGGGGCCCGCGACACCCGGGAGACTCAGTCCATTCACATTACCCACTGTGGGAGAAGCTGTGTGGCGGCCCAGGAACGGGAGAGTAGGAGGGAAAGGAGAGAAGAAGAAGAGATGGGAGACATGGGGGAACAAAATAAAAAGAAACTGTGTTTGTCTGAAGAAGGACTGAAGTGTAGCTGAGGTACAAAGTCCATGAAGGTTTTTTTTTTTTTTAATTACTTCTCAGGAGATAAACGGATTCTGGTGAAAACATGCTGGACACGCTATTGAAAACTTTAATATCGTAGCAAAACTGAACACTATGTCTATACATTTCTGAAAATAAACTTGCCCTAACTTGCAAAGTGTTAATGAGAAAATGTATCTATTTCCACACATACTGTGTCTGTACAGTAAATATGACACTATATCCAGCAGCTGGTTAGGTTAACTGAGTCCTAACATGGGAAGGATCAACATATCATTGAGGGACTTTTGAAGTCCATGGGATATATCTTGCACACATTTTTATTAAAAGAAAAAAAAACAAATGCTTCTCCTGTTCATTATGATGATGTCTTTACAAATTTCATAATTATTTATTATGGAAACAATCACTTATTCATAAAAAATGACTGGACATCACTAAAATGTCAACTAAATAACAGTCTGAATTTTACAACAACCACCTTCTAATCAGCTAAACAATAATAAAATGAGTCTATTCAAAAATTGTTTTGATTGTGTTCTTTTTATTAAGTTGAGATAATCATGACAGGTGTTTCTTTTTTTGGCAATATATCAAATTTTATATGGAACATAACAAATTGTATCTGTGTCCAAGAAATCACTTTCAACTAAGTTACCCATTACAAAAACACCTCTCAAGGAGTGTGTTAATTCCAGATCACATGACCTGCTCCACATGATGTCATTTCCTCCTGAAGAAAAGACTGGCAAGACTCCAAGGCTTTCTGAGTTATTTCATATAAAGTAGTGTGTGAGTCAAGTGCGGATTTATCACATAAATAACTTTCAATTTTACTCAATTGTACCTATAATATTTAGAAGAATCTTTCTCTAAGAAGTCATGTGGTGTTTAGTTATTTGTGGCCATGTTGATTTTAGGCCTGAAAACAGCAAAAATGTCAGCTATGATACCTGTCAACTATGTTACAAAAAGTCCCACAATTATACATTGACCCATTTCCTTTCAAGAGGAAAGCAGAGATATATGCTTCTGGAGGTTAATAATAATAATAATAATAATAATAATAATAATAATAATAATAATAATAATAATAATAATAATAATAATAATAATAATAATAATAATAATAATAATACATTTGATTTCTAAGCGCCTTTCTTGACACCCAAGGTCACTTTACAGTCAAAACAAATACAACAAAACAGATAAAAACCATACAAAAAGATAAAAACCAGGTTCATATTTTCCTTATAGCCACAACAATGTCTTCACTTATCTTTTCTAAATCTTGGCAAGAAAGCAAATAAGCAAATTTACCAAAATGCTAAAAATTGTTCCAATTAACTGGCAAGGATTAATTCATGCAAAAAAAACTGCCTCTTTTTCAGTTTTATGCCCCATCTAATTCTATTCACTTAGTTTTCAAATAAGCTGAGGAGACACATTCATTACTACAATCAAATAATGTGGGAAAGCATAACATATAAAGGGGATAAAAATGCAATTTATGGCGCAATTAGTGGCTACCAAAAATATTATGGATTATGAGATGCAGGCCCCACTAATGGCATTCTCTCTGTGTTTGGATCACAATGACAGTGGGCTGCTTAAATTAAAGAGCCCGCTGATAAAAGGGAATTAAATAATCTCTAATTGCAGTATCATAATAGTCTTAAACGTCTAATTCAATTATCCACACAAGTGGTGTAAAAAGTAATGTAGATGGGGGGAGAAAGAAATCTTACTGAACGTGTAGTGCCATGTCAAATGAGTCTCTCCATTATCCAGAGTCAGAAAGTATTTCCAGCCTGCTCCTGTGAAAAAACAAAATGGTAAAAAGAGGCTTTTTTGTGTGTATGTGTTGCTTGCTTGAGGGCAGTGTTAGACTCCAGAGTTTGCCTTGTATGTAGCTTACTAACCTCAATAACCGTAATACAACATAAGCAAATAAACAGCTTCTCTATACAAATGCAACGATAGAAGGCAACATTGTTATTTTATCATGGATCCATCCATGTGTATTTGTTCTTATCTGTCTCTCCATCCTGTCTAGACTGTGATCAGATAATTCCACCTCTCAGTAGAAGTTACAGTTTGGGAATGCTACAAAATATAAATATAAGGCTAAAACAAAAAGCCGCAAAACATGAAAAAAAGATCAAGAATACAAGTTATGGCCATTTCTTCATTCTCTCTTTCCTTTCTTCGCACCCCACAGGGAAATGTATAATGGAGTTAAAACCAGGATTGTTGAGTTCCATATAGACCTCTTTTCAAGACCCTGGAAAATGACTCTCATAATCTTTCACAGCAGGCAGGAAGGATCCACTCAGTGTGGACTTGTCACTCAACCAACATGGCTGCCCAGACTCTCTGTTTATTTATCTCTACAGTTTCCATCAGTCTTATAAATGAGATTCAAGTATGTCATGTTTACTAGAAGCACGTATGCACATAACACACACATACAGACATCCTGTCCCACTTCACACATACCCCCCTCGCTAAACATGCTGCTAATGGTATTCATCTTTCGTGGTCTTTAGTATGTAAAACTGATATGATAGATGATCTTAGGAGACACAGAGCCGGCTGAAGCACAGTTGTGGTGGTAATACACCATGCCCGGTTCACAACAGAGTCGACCCAAGGCCCCAGCTAACGACTCCTTGCCAAGTAAATGATGATAAACATAAGCTCTCCTTCCACCAGTGAGTGCGCATTACCTAATGATGTTCAATGGCAGTGGTGAGCAGTAAAGACAACAAATATATTATACCAATGCATCTTAAATGGGCATCCCTAAGGAAACCCATCTGAATTGTAAATTCATGCACGAGGCTCATTTTTCATATGCGGCAAGGGTAAAATTCCAAACAACTGTGTACTTAATGTGCAATGCTTTTTGCATTTTTGCATCTTTATAGGCACTTACTGGTGTCTGTATGTATTTATTTATATGAAATGTGCAGCACTTACCCATTGTCAGAGATGGACTAGGTTTAGATTGATGTTTTTGCTCAACAGCATGCCACAGGTCAAACTTCTGTCAGTTTGTAACCATAAAGTCTGAGAAAAGCAGGGAAATTGAAATGTTGAGCTTATTTGTAATGAATCAATCTTAATATATTCATGCTGTATGACTGTCACATTCTAAAATTTCCACTAAGAAATTCTAATCGTGCAAGTCCGCGCCACAAATTGGAGCTGCAGCTTCTCCTTTATTATTTGTCCATTCTACTTTCCATATGACTTTTAACAACTAACTCCTGTTTTGTCATGCAGCCTGTGGTTTTGGGTATAAATCCGCTTTCTTAGAATCACAAGTTTAGTCAAGATCCATTACAGTGTATTTTTGGGATTTTTAAAGTCAACTTGTACACTCAGGTGGCCACAAAGACCCTTTAGAGGCTAGCGATTAGCCGGAACCAGAGCCGTCCTTTACCATTAAAGAATAGCTGGCATCAGGTTCATTACTTAGAAATCAAGCTGCCTTTGAGAGACACAAATTGCAAAAGACGGCAGGCCAGGCGGAGAATGAATGCTGGCTGGACTTAAAATGATTGTGAGATGGATACCTGGCAGCTGCTTTGGTGCTGAGACAGGTAGAGCCTGTTGGACGGGAAGAAGTCGAAAGGTAGGGAGACGGAAAAACAAGCGTCCCAAAAATGGAACATGATCTGATAAGCCTGGAAAAGAATCGGACCCGGTGACATCTGTGCCAAGGGCCTTTCAGCAGCTCCAATTTAAACTGCCAGGACCAGCAGGTCTCCTGGGAGAGATGGAATGGAGCGTATGCACATAACACACACACACACATGGGCCACACACACACAGCACACCTACAAGTCAAGCACACCTATATATAACATGTCTATATATATATATGCCACCAGAAAATATAAACTTCAGTGACGTTTAAGTAAAAGTGTGCATTCATGTGTTACTATTAGTAGAGCACATTTATCAAACTGCAGCACCTGAAATCATTTCCCCAGAGTATCCTCCTTCTGTTGTAAGTTAGAGTGCTGAGTTGCTGAGCTCTTATCATTCATAAGCCAATACAGATCTTTAGTCACTCACCTCAGGATGAAAGATGGAGAGAAAAAGGCAGAGAGAAAAAAGAGAGATGGTTTGATTCTCTCTGGGCCCACCCATACTCACAATGTCGTAGGGACTGCGGATAAAAGCGTCCAAAAAAGGGCATGTACATCTGTTCTGTGAGTCAAATTTGAGAGAAACTCAACCTATTCTATTTCTGAAAATGTGAACTGCAGGTTGTTTGGGTGGGTGTAGCACTGAGAGCCTCTAATGGGGAGGTTTAAGTGCATTTCAAACACACTCACTGCCTCGTGGCTTCGCAGTTGAACACTGAAAAATGCTTCAGTAAATAAAACACAGCCGACAAAACTGCATTCTTACAAGAAACACGAATTTGTCTTAACACAGAAATCAACATCTTTCCGCTCAATTGTCATGAAGAAACAGTTCTGATGCCTAAACAAATCAGCCACAGCATAAAAACCACTGACAAGTGAAGTGAGTAACACTGATCAGCTTGTTACAATGCAATGGTCTGTTGGCAAACCTTATTCTGGCATTTATGTGGATGCTACTTTGACATGTACTACCCACATAATCACCGTTGTAGACCAATCACACCTCCCACATGGCAACCCAATGGCCTGCCCCAACAACAAGACAATGCAACATGCCATACTACAAATACTACTCAGCAACATTTTGAGGAACACAATTGCCACATTTACATGAGACCTTTAATTCCCCTTTAATTCAGAATTAAAGTTAATTCCGCTTTAAAATCTCCTCGTAAACACTTAATTCCGACTTAAAAAGTTAATTCCGAATAAACTTAATTCCGAATAAACTACCTGGTTTATTCCGATGTTAATTCCGAATAAACTAATTCCTGTGTACGTTCTATTCATGTATAAAGTTAATTCCGCTTTAGTTAATGCCGGTCATTCTGCGCATGCTTGGATCTACATGTAGCGATGACGTAGCGACATACACAGCTTGGTCGTCTGCCTCCCTTCTCCGGTATTCTATCTCTCTTCTCCTTCTCAAGTGACGCAACAGAAGTAGTACGCCACTGTCGAGTTGCTGCTTCAAAATGACAATAAAAAGCAAAGCAAAAAGCGTGCTTATTAGGTGTTCCTCCATGTTGTTGGGAAAAAGAAATACTGTGGCAAATGGAGTTTGTTTTCTTCTGGTAAACAGAGATACGTCATGTCCACTCCCTGTCCAGTCAGAATCCTTTCCAACGCCCCAGCGTTAAAGCGGAATTAAGGAAGGGGATAAACGTGCGGTCCATGTAAACCTTAATTCGGAATTAATATTTCCATGTAAACACGAAGCACAAAACTTTAATTCCAAATGAATTAATTCCAAATTAATAATTCTGAATTAAATAACTTCATGTAAACGTGGCCAATAAGGAGAGCAAAGCTTTGACCCAATCTGCAACTCCCCAGATAGCAAATCTATCAGCCATCAGCAGGATGCACCAGATCCAAAGACACATGACACCCATATGGTCCTACCAAAGTCCTTCCATTGCAAGACACCACAAGATACCCCCAGATGTCCATGCTCCAGAGGGTCAGACATGCTTTAGTGACACAACAACACAACACGGCACACAACACGATGTTAGGCATTTGGTTTTATTGTCATGGCTGAGTGATGTAAGTAGTGAGTGCTGATAAGATTCAAATGACTTTGTGTGATGGGAAAGTGACAAACCCACAGTAATATCATATCTGCAATTCCCCTTTAAAATTTAATTGTAATATGATGTAATTGTGTCACTTTCAATCAGCTTACAGCAAACAAAGTTAGGAACCAACCAATGAACATAGTGGAGCATTTAGCAGCTTTTTTGGAACAATATAGTTTTCTCAGGATGTAGAGGAGACCAAAAACAGAGCAAAAAGGACAGTTTATACTCAAAACACAATTCCAAAAAACATGTGGTCAGTATTTGCTGTAAGTGTTAAAACATGTTTTTTGGCAAGTTTAACTTATTAACTGAAAAGGGCAAAAGTGCATCAATTATTTCTTCTTTCCTAAACAGCCAAAAATTCCAATATTACATGTTAAACAAGTAAGTACCTGCATGTCAGGTTCAATGTCTGTTTTGTAATAGAATGCCAAATGCAATCATTTTTCTGCAAAAAAAAAATCTAACTAGGGATAAAAAAAAAGTAACCTTTAACCTTGAACCTTGAAACAAATAGATGTGAGAGAGGAACTGACCTTCTCATCTCACTCTCAACAAGAATGCAAACGAGTGACTTCTCACAGTGTTGAACTGTTTCTGTTAAAAGCTATGGTTGGTTAAAAGCACTAAGAGTGTCCTTTAAATTCAGAGATGCAAATCATTGTCTGAGAAATAATGCAGATTTTAAATTGAACACAACATTGCACAACCCCACTGAATTGATACTGGGTTGGTCATTTCCAACTCTCACATATGAACACGCACATTCACCTCTTCATTGTTTCTTCAGCTGCTCAGGTTGAATCTGTGGCTTCGTTCTGCCATGGGCATGTCAGCGGGGTTTGTCTTCTTAGATTCTGTGGGGAATACTGCAGAGGACTGCTGAAGCTTTCAGCAACCTTGAAAGTGCGAAGCATCACCCTTCTGACATATAAAATAACACATAAACACTTACACGCATGCACTTACACACCTTTGTGCTTGTCAATTGTCCCACAGTTGAAGGCTTGTCAAAGCAGGACCAAGGGCCTCGCTGCGAGCATGTCACCAGGGTGGACGTTAGCTGTCACACACACACAGAAACACATACATACATAGATTTATGCCTAGCTAATGCTCTTTGTGCTTTTATCTGCAGGCCGGTTGACAGACAAAGACCTCTACAGAAACGGGCCTGAATCTTTCCATCACTGGGATCTTTGCAGCTTGGAAGGAATCTGCTGAGGCAAAGAAAATGCCCTCTAGAGGAAAAACACGTGCACGAAATGCGTGTAAGTGTGTTTGTGTAGGTATCATATATTCCCTGGGTATGGTCTGCAAGGTTAGCTTCTTTTTTCCACCGTTTTTAAAACAAGAAAAAAACAGGAAGGACACTAATTCTATTCACGTACAGCTTTTACAGCTTGATGTAAGCACCATACATCATTAGATTATGGCGATGTAAGTCTCCAGTGAATAATTATAATTACCCATGTCAAGATGTAACACGAAACAAAAGGCCTCCAAAGTCAGAGGCCTGTGTTCTCAAAGATGCCTCAGGTAAAACTAGTAAACAACATCATGTGAAGAGTAAACAAAGGGTTAATTAGAAGAACCTATGACCACCAGTTTCCATGGCAACAGTCACTCCCTCCACCCTTTGAAGCATCCCCAGATGATGTCATGTTGCTCCATCCACATCTCCATCTATCTCTCTATAACTTCCCTCCTAGTTCCATCTCAATCTCCTCCATCATATTTGGATGGCACCAGACTTCGGTTGCCTCGACCCCTTTTACCCAGCCCCCGTGGCCCCTGGGTCTCCTCTACAGTCCTGCATGGCCCCTTCCCACCAGTCAGCCAGCAGCCATCTGTCTGTTCATCCGTCTCCGTGCCCGGCTCATTTGGCCGCTCAGTAGGACTGTGTTGATTCTCCATCACTAGCGAGCTCTTCTTATCAGACCCATGCGGAGGGCCTAATTAGCGGTGGGCTTTTGGAAGCGCCTGGCGGGTCCTGGAGCAGCCTGACATACGCCAGAGCTGGGGTTAAGAGGTGGCCAGCAGGGCCTAAGAGGTGGTCCGCTCCATTCCCTCCAGCTAAGCAAAATGGGAGTAGAGCAGATTGATATGGAGAACATGAATATATTACTTCATTATGTTTGATAATGAAAGACGGTGGTGTCAAAAGATGTTTCTCTGTCGTTTTCAACTTCTGCTTGTTGTCCAAATATTTTTATTGTTGTTTCTATTTGTTCCGTGGCAGCTGACATTGTCCTTTGCACAATGTTTCACTGCCCTGGAGACAAAACACCATATTGGAAATGTGTTAATGCTGAAGATGTGGCGTGGAAAACGGTGAGTGGAAGAATATTTTTGTGTTTGCAAAGTTGCTTGGGAAGAACACGACGGGTGCAACGTATTGCATTTAGTCACTTTTCATGTACAGATAAAATACATCTCACTAAAACTTTTTCATATTAAATAGCTTTGAATGTGCTTCACTGTCACATTCATGCACACTAAGCATGCAGATGATAATGAAATATGAAGCAAAGCGCGAAAAGTAAGACCAGAGATTTCCTCAATTGCACAACGACAACAAGGTCAGCAATGTTTGTAATTTGTCATCCATGTTGAATTAACTGTTGTCAGACATTATGATGTTTTTGTTTTCTTGTGGACAACAGTCACATGATAGGAGTGTGACAAATCAGGGAAAGACAGAAAGCAAACATTTATGTCTGCGTCATCTTTTCCAAAAGTGTCTGTTTCTGCCCATTCAGGTTAAAATGCATTCCCAGAGTTTTAAAATGAAAACTGTGTCACCGGAATTTCCAAAAGTTTCTGTTTTAGAGGTTTGAAATGGCAGACCAGGGTGGACATCAGGCATTAACATCATGGAAGTCATGTGTTTCCAAACAAAAATGTAGTCGTGTGGACACAATCTTCAGATTCATACCAAATTTAATGAAAAAAATGCCCATTTTTAACATGCATAACACATTTAACAGATACTAACATACACTGTAACACAAATGAGCGTCTAAATAGCCATATCTATCCATTTTTAAATTCTTTTGCCTAGTGGCACACTACGGGAGACAGTTTGGCTTGATTATGGAAAATGGCTGACTGTTAGGAGGGCCATTCTGTGGCTGCGCTGTTCAGACTGAGTCAGAGATTAGTTGCAGTCCAAGCAGGAGTATATCACTAACAATAAATACTGTAAATATGGAGACAGATCATTTTAATGAGAACAAACAGCAAAAAAGTCAAATTAAACATTTCCCTTCACAGAGCAGAATCAGCTCCAGTTGAGAGGCAGCCATCTTCAAAATACACCGCATCATTCAGGTAAAAATGTACATAAACAATAGTACATCTAAACGCAGTTATTATGATCCAGCGTCTGTGTCTGCAAATTAATATAATGCAAATGTATACTACGTGCGTCAACCAGAGCCAAGAAGAGGACCTTCATTACAGTGACTTTAAACAGTGCTTGCATGTCATTAAGGATTTTCAGTCTCCAGACAGAAGCTGATTTATTTGTTTTATGGAAAAAATACTCTGAACACCAATAAATATAAAGTCCTCCACAGTCAAAATCATCAAAATATCATGATTGTTCTATGTCGTGAGCGCAAATGTTTGAATTTGTTTTTCTTTTAAACAAGTTTTAAAGCTTTCAATCAAAAATCCTGTTAAAACCATTGCCTAAATTCAGAGTGCACTATTCTGAGGTCAAAGGTCATGAGCTTCAGTGGTCAGACATGAATAAAACACAGATATCCAACAAGGATAATATGGGCTTCACACACACACACACACACACACACACACACACACACTTTACGGTGCTTCTTAATGCTACTTAACATTGAGATGGCTGAACAATGAACCCAACAAGGTGGCGACAGAAGAGAGGCATGAAGTTGATGGATGAAGGAAAGAGAAGGACCTGAGATGTTAGGAATGGAATTAGAAGTAACAGAAGAAGAAGAAGAAAGAGGGGGTTCAAAAAGAGGGGAGAGGACAAGGAGAGGAGACAGATAATATAGACCTCACTCAGACAATTAGGTCACTTTAGTGAAGTGTTATGTGGAAAGGGGTTTTGGGGTCATGTTATTCACATTGACATATATTAACACATCTTCATGAGAGTGAGGATGAATTATTGGAATACCCTTTCAGTGAAATAGGAGGGTGTTCCAAGGCTACTTCTCCTCTCATTCCCCTCTCATCAAGTCACATTAAAGCATCCGAGGGAGACTCAAATCCTAACAGCCAACCACAGCTCAGACTGATGGGCAGCCAATCATGAATTCCATTACTTACCTTTACAAAGGAGTGAAAATCTGTGTGCACATTTTTTGCTTTTGAGAAAATATATGTATATCCTGTCAGTCCGGTTCAAATCATTTTTGTAAACAGGTTTTGACACAAATCCAACAGGATCATCATTAGCGCTGAACAACGACACATGTTTAGACAAGAAGAAACTTGATGTAAAATGATTACAGAAATGCAACTGGGAAAACCGTATCGCTATTTACAGTAAATAGACATATTGATCCATCAAAGTGCTTTGATCCTCAGCATGAAATGTACAGCAGTGATCTAAAACACACCAAACATGAAAATCCAGTAGAAACATTGATTACACTTGACACAATAAATCAAAGATACAGTGTAAAAGGAAAACAAATGCGGCATGTGTAAAAATACAAAGCGTAATATGTTTCATTGTATGAAGATGCCATTATCCACTTTTAGCTCTAACTCATTCAGCTTTTTATTGTGCTGCAGACAAAGCAGATCTAGTGTCCTCAGGCGAGTTCTGCTTCTTTGGGTAGGAGCGTCTATGTGGCACAGTGTGTATTTGTCATACATTAGACGGCCTCCGAGCCTTGACACATTCTTAGATACACACACACTCATGCAGGTAAACACACTTCCCTCCTTAGTTTCAGCCGGTCAGAAGTGTGTTTGGCTTCCCAGTGACAGGGCCCAGGGTGAAATACGACACTGGCGAAGGTAAATTAAAGAGATGAATGCGCGCACGTTGGCTCGCTTAGCGACTTCTTCCGTCTCGCCACCACCATCCATGTGGCTTAAGGTGTGTTTGTTCATGCAACAAGGTCGCCCAATTAAGCCTATCTCTCTCATCCATCGTTATATCTGCTTACATCTCTCCTCCATTTCTTCTCCTTCCTCTGTTCTCCTGAGGCCCATGGGCAGATGATTATCAGAGACCAGTTTTTCCTCCCGATTCTGGAGATTTGAAATGAAAGACGACTGTGGCTATTGAGTTATAAGTGATTCCTTCATCTTGGGAACAAGGGTTGACTGTTTTTTGGGGACATTTGTGTTGCTGCTGACAGAATGATGTCACGGGAGATGCTGTAGGGTAAAGATACTCATCACTTTTTGCAGGAGCTTTTTGTGTTTTAGCATGACAGGACTGAACAATTAAAGTAATTTGCGGAGGTTTGGTTTTTTTGGTGAAGCTTTGTTATTGTGTTGCCGAATCAGTGCATACATGCATCCGCGCTCAAAGCATATTTCCTAGACTTTACTCGTCCTCAACACCCTCATTTCTCAAATCTCTTCCTTTGCACTGCATAAAAGTTGGGTTCTTTAGACTTTTGAAGATAAAAGAGTCACGGCGATGATGCGCTTTAAAGAGACTTGGTAGATTTTACCTGAGGAATGAAAAAAATTCTCACACCTCAGCTTTGGAAGTTGCAGCTACAAGAAGGACACGCAGGCACCATGCTGGTGAGGCTGGGATTGATTTAAAGAAAACGTCTCTCTTTCAAGCTTTCTCCACAAACACATGCAAACACGCACAGAGAATCTCTCACTTCACACACACACACACACACACACACACACACACACACACACACACACACTCTTACAGTAATCATTCAGAAGAGACATGTGCAGGTGGCTGAGGAGAGGAGGCAGAGGAGAGAGTCAAAAGCTTGACTTAAATGAGAGAGAATGACTGCTGGCGCTGCTGTATGGTGTTGGGGTTTGACAGCAGCCTGAACAGAGGCCACTTTGACTAATTGGGCTAATTTGGCAGCAAGGGAAGAAAAGGAGTCTCAAAGGACCAAGTGGCTACTCTTTTCATCATTTCTCTCGCCTCATCTGAACCCACTCTCACTTTCACCAACTCTCCTTCTTTTCCCACTCACTGGCTCGTTCGCTCGCTCTCCATTTCACTTTCTCTTTATCTCGCTTTAATAACCCTCCCTCATCTTCCAATCAAGGGATAGATAAGCTACCATCTGAAGTTACCTGGCTGTCAAAGCTGTCCCTATCCATTTCACAGATGTGTATGGAAACACTACTCACATTAGAGTGGGCCAGCCATACGGATATGCTGCTTGAGGTATGTGCCTCTTCTGGTTTTGTACTTATTTATCCTCATCTGTTTTTTTTCCTCTGTAACAAAGCTGCCAGCAATGCCCTGCAAGCTTGGTGTTGAGTGAAAGATTAGCATGGCCAAGTCACCTAGTGAAACATGATACAATATAAAAAAGAGAAAAAAAAACAAGAAATACAAACACACACCCTCTTGGAAAGCAGCACCAAGTCAGAGTACATGCCAAGGAAAAGATAATCTGCTTTGTGAAGGTTCCTCAAGGCAGCGCAGACTATTCTCCTCCAATATCAATAAAACATACGGACAACACATTACAGAGCCATGTTGGGTAGTGTAGGTACTCTGAATTTAATGCATTATGGCCCCTCTTCTGGGTTTTGATAGGGAGAATTCATATTATTTTGCTCCTCACAGTGGAGATGAATGATAGTCTATGTGACATGTTTCCAGAACACTCTCTTCTTCCTCCTGCCTTCCTCCTTCGTCCTCAGCCCTTGGCACTGGCAGACTCACTGGTCATCTGCACCAGTGGGATAAGGGGAAGAAGGGTGAGTTTGAGACACAACATATGTTATTCGCTTTTCCAATAGTGTGATGCCTTGCAGGGAAATTTGTGCTATCGCATTATGACACAGAAAATGAAAGAGGCTCCATTGTGCCCCAAGATGGAGTACGGACAGCCAGAAATAATATCTAGAATGTAGACATTGGGGGCTGGTGACAGCCGGACTGCATGGAGACATCACAAACAATATATCTGACTTCAACTTCAAAAACAATCATAGTGAAGATAGAGAACGATAAAAAATAACACTTGCAAGAAATATGTGTGTGTCTGTTTGGAGTCAAGGAGGGATGGAGAGGAAATTATATATTGAGTTCTTTTCTTCGTCTTTGCTCTTCTGCGTCTGTCGTCTTGAATTTGTGCATGGATAAAAGAAAAAATTACATATCAATATGAGCGGGAGAATAATAGATGATGTAAGGTTTTGAGATAGGGCTGGAAAACGCCTGGAGCATACATTCCCAGCCCCAGCCAGTCACAGTTTCTGGCAGATTGTCACTGTTCGCTATTCTTAGTGGTCGCTTCTCTAAAAGGCTAAGGGAGATTAGCACACTTAACAAACAGAAGCATCTGTAGAAGAACAAATTACTACATTTAAGGCATTAATTAAAAGCACAGTCCATATAACCAACGACGTTCAATACGTAGCTAAATACAACAAGCAAATATTGTCACATTCTATTTTGTCTCCAATCTTGCCGTGATCATAAAACAAAAAGTTCAAGGTTGAAGAAAATGGCAACGTGCCCGTTCACTAAAAATCGCAAAGGCCTACTACAGCACACAAGTATTTATGCACATACATACGTAATCACACAGATACAACATACATGCAGAGCTTTTTGAGGATAATCACTCATTATCACCCCTGCTTTCAAAAAATGGGGCACAAGATATATACATATATATATATATATATATATATATATATATATATATATATATATATATATATATATATATATATATATATATATATATATATATATATAACCTGAAATGATTCATGCTTGTGAATCAGAAACCCCGACACCCACATTGTACATGTAAGCTTGTAGTAAGACTGTAACACCCATGAATTTTGAATCAGTTAAAACATACCAGAGTGTGAACATTGCACATTGAGTTACTGAATGATCACATCTCAAAGGAGGCGGTCAGGAAACTCTCACTCACACGCACACGCACATTCAAAACCATTGCAGGGATAAATGCAGTATGTATTTCAAAGCACAACAACACAAAACGTGAATACAACTGTCAGCATGTCAAACAAGCATGTGCATTTAAATGTATAATATCCATTCAGAGTCTTTCATGTGAAACAATACGTTCTAAAGAATCATTCAAGTCCTTTCAACAGCCTACCAGTCATTCACATATGCAGTAAAGGTGCTTTATAGTACTACCAGTAAATTATGAGATTTGGCATAATTACAAACACTGCTCTCTAAGCTGCTGTACTCATCTGTGACTAGGTATCTGGAAAGATGCAACAAGAAATAAATAGTCAGAAAAGTGTGATCTGGTTGACCTCAGAGACACTTTCTAACCCAACACTGAAATAACATGTTTGTACACTTGCAGCACTCATAGCAGGAGGAGGTCAGGAAGGACTGAGAAGCACACAGGCAACAACAAGACGGAAGCACACGAACGAACACACAAGCACAGGGGGCTCGGCAACAACACAGGTCATCTGCAGCGATCTCAGAGCTGTGCTGCCAGGGCTCTCGCAGCAGGGGATCCACAGGGCCAGTAAGTCCTCCATAACAGTGCTGCGCTGCCAAAAGCCTTCATTTACTGTCACAGCTCTGAATTTAGCAGAGTCAAACCGGCAGCAGAGGAGGGAAGGATGGAGAGTGAGAACCAAAGGGGGGAGAAACACATCAGAAGGAAGGGAGAACAGAATATAGTCTGATGGTGAACTTGTGGTGAGAAAATATTTAAATATTAATAAATTAAATGACTTTTCTTTAGATTTTTCAATGAGATATCAGTGACCATTTATGTTTGTGATTTCAAAAAAACATGTTCATCTACCATGCATCACTATCTAATACGCAAGGAAACAAGAGGTCTGATTGTTGTCTGACAAGTAATGTTAAACAAGTGCAACCAAGGTCATATTGTTTCCTAAATGACAAATACGATGCTGTTTAGTTACCAGCAGACTTGAGCAAAACTGCGAAGGAGCCGTTGCGGCACAAAGGCATAAAATAGAGAAGTGTGTCTCTTCCAATTGCCCAGAATGAATTTGGCTCCTGAAAAACAAAAGTATCAGTGTGACTGTTCTGCGCTGAACAGATAAGGAAGATCAGGAGACAAAATTTGGCTGCAGCAAATCAACAAAGAAGTCAGAAGAGGAAAACGAGGGATGACATAGAGAGCGGATAAAGTGCAATTTGAGGAATAATTCTGTGAAGATAGTGTGTCCTCATGCCGCAACACACACACAGTTTATGCTCTGATATTTCATAGTATGTGGTATTTTTTTTTTTTTTTGTGGATATTCAGCGCAGCAGTAACCCTCACATTAAGTGATTCATCAACAAATGTCTTGTGGGTACACTTTCAAATGCACACCTTGTCTCCACCCCAGCTAACCACACACTGCATAGCAACACCGCTCCTACCCCACCACCACCAAATCATTAGTAACAGATAATAACCTGGACTGTGTCAAGGCATGGAGAGGCTGCATAACCCTAATATCACTAGCAACACATATACACCCTCAGTGAAGGCTGCAGTCGATCTGACACAGGCAGGTCTGGGTCACCCCCTCGCCTAGTGCCGCTGAGACGTAAAAGGACAGATGTGATTGGCTGTGACAGATCCTTGACGAGTAATTGCTCTAATCACTCGATGGCTCACAACTGAAACACCCCCCCTCTCTTCTATATCTTCCCGAATCCCCCTGTTCGCTCGCTGGTCGGCACATTAGCAACACTGGGGTGTGAGCGGACCGAGCGGAGCAGGGAGATGTTCTGCGATTATCAAGGCTTCAGAGTTGACACGTGTACACCAATGTCTACGATAAACAAGATCTCCCAGGACTAGGAGTGTCCCCCCTGTCACTCTTGTTTCTTATCTCCATCCATCTTTTTCAGTCTACGTGTCAATTCCTGCCTTTTTGTCTCTCAGGTAATCGCTGCCACTCATTTTCCGTGGCCGGGATAATCAAGTCTGGATTCCACAAAGCGTATTACACAACACTAAGTAACCCTCTTTCTAGGGTTCTATATTAAGATACAGCACCTTTCACACTGTTATTTCCAAGGGAGCTGCATCATGAGGTCCCCGAGTCTTTGTCCTCCAGCCTTTAAAGAGACAAAAACGGGGATAGAAATAGCGAGACAGGGAAACTGAGTCGTAACTGTGCCAGAGAAGCAGGCCAGGAGCAGATACAGGGGCTGGGGTGACAGTGACAGGAAAAAAAGGGGGGATGTCTAGATATCCAACCACCCCCTAATCCAAGGACAGCCACCCCCATGCCTCCACACGCCCACCCAGACCCACCCTCCCCAGAATAAGAGACCATCAATTAGGGCCAGTGGGTTCCCTGACCGTCCCTTAGTCTGCCCACCGCTCCACTGAGCTGCTGCTAAACGGGTGCAGAGGAGTCGGAAAAGAGAGGAAGGAGGAGGAGAGTAGCTATAGGTAGGCCTCTCGCTGTCAGCTCCACTCATAGGTAGCACTGCATTCATGGCCCTTAATTATATGTGGGTTGTCAGCACTGGTAGGAAACCCGGCCAGCGAGAGAGACAGAGAGAGAAAGATCGAGCCTGGGCCATGAAAGAGTATAGTTAGTGAGATTGGCAAGCACGGATGAGACAGCGATGACAGGCAGGCTACCCGTTACGTTACTCCTCCGTCCTCCCACCCACCCTCCCCCCCGAGTCCGTCCCCAGCTCAAGTTGACTGGGAAGGTGAGGTGGAGTCTCCCTGCTCCGTCTCACCAGGGTAATGATGGGGCTGTCTCGGTCAGTTACCACTCGCCTTCAAAACAAAAGAGCCCCAAAAAAGAAATCGATATAATGCATCGCCATTTCATTTTTTTTTCTCCAATGATTTGTGTGTACTTAGTCATGGCCACTGCACACATAGTCTGGTTGTGTTCAGACAGGTCATGTTGGGTAATATGTTGGATTCTCCTGGTCCGCTGTTGCTTTATTGCTTCTAAAGCACATCGATGTTATCATTATTACTGTTTGTTACTCTCTGCCTCATTGCGTATACTGCAGCCCTGGATCATATTTGATTCGCAGAGTGCACAAACAGCTCACATTGCAAAATAAGGCATCATTAAACTGATACTAACATGGTGACCAGTCTGATAAATGAGCAATAGTGGGATAGATTAGAAAAATAGAAACCAGAACTGCCAAAGATAGACAGCTTGTATTATCCTAATAATCCTGTCTTTATCCAGCTAGGGGAAAATCAATCATCTGCATACATATTGAAGTTTTTCTGTAAATTAACCTATTAGCGTATACTAAATAATGCTAGATTAAAACATTTTTTTCTATATGAAAGGTTCTCCCTCTACTAATCTCAGTAAACAGTACTGCAGAATTACCTGCGGACAGCAAGTGTAATAAAAAAAGGGCTTTAACTTTGTTTGACATTGACTAATAAACTAGACATCCTGGTCAAGTGTTTCTAGGAAGGGAATTTATATCAAGGGTGATATATATCTCAGTTATCCATCTGTCTATAAGTGGATAATGCAGATAGGAAATTAGCAAACACACAAACCCTAAATGTTTGTGAGTTCATGTTTATAAGCTGAGATCCCTCAGGGCGATTCCAAAAGAGTCACAGTGTCCCTAAAGTTAAAAATCAGTAGTGTACCATGTACAGTAATTTCCTCTCACTGAGGTCAACTCACGAAAACACTTACTTTGAGCGATTTCATTGGTTTACGCTGTATATACCACAATGGACTGAAAGTGAAAGAAAGAGAGAGAAAAATACTGGTGTTATTTTTCTCAGCACTTGTACTGATGTCATTTGAAAGTGTCACAACCACAGCGACAATGGTTCACCTATATTGCAACTGCAGTGACTTTTTATGTATAAAGTCTGTAGCTGTGGTTTGTGATCAGATGAAATAGTACCATACACACAAAAAGAGAAGAAAAAAAAACACAGAAACAAAACGGTAAAGGATCACATGTAGGGGGAAAAAGGTTTATTCATTTTCTTGCCAAAAGTGAACTGGAGAAAAACACTTTTATGTCCATTAAATATGAAGCTACAGCCTGAAGACTATTATCTTTGATTAAAATTAGGACCGAAAGTTGTCTTCCAACACATAAAAAGCTCTCAAATGAATGCACAGTAATACTTATTGCTTATGAAATATAAGGTGCTGGTATTTATATATTTATTTTAACCTATAAACTGAACAGGGCTAGTTTGTTGCCTCTGTTTCCAGTCTGCATGCTAACATAATCAACTGCTGGCTCTCGCTTTATGTTTAGCATACAGACATGAAAGTGCTATTGATCTTATTGCAGCTTTAGGCGAGACAGAGGAGAAGTGCATTACCCAAAATGTCTAACAAGTCCTTTAACATTAATTTTGGCTTTTACAGATACAAATTTTTACTCCGCCAAGGAACGGTGGAGTTATGTGATGATTGGCATATGTTTGTCTGTCTGTTTGTCTGTGCGCAACATTACTCATAAACAGACTAACGGATTTGGATGAAATTTTCAGGGGAGGTTAGAAATGACACAAGGAACACCTCATGAGATTTTGGCAGTGATGCAGCTTATAGTCTGGATCCAAGGATTTGTTAAAGATTTCTGTATCATTGCGAGAGAGCGGCACGACGTCCCTGTAACTATGACGATTGAACACTACGTCAGCTGCCTGCTGAAGATCACATGACTGTGATCCTACAACAAATCCGCCGCTGTGGAATTATTAGGACTTATCCATTGGAAATGATATAAGGAACAACTGATTAAATTGTGGGGGTGTGTTGCTGAGTCCCATCAATTCCTGCCGCCTGCTACATATTTAGGTCACGCGATTCTGTATCCATATATAACGTACACATGGATAACACACGCCTGTGCTCAGTGCAAAGTCATTTTGTTTGTGGGTATATCTATATTAAATGGCAACATTCGATTGTACCATAATTTCTGTCACGAATTTTTTCAAGATTTTTGGAAACGATAGAAAAACTAAGCAGCCTTGGTGAAGTACTGCGCGCTCTGAGTGCTTTTGTTGTTTTCAGTGTGACAGGTGCACAGCTAAAGTTTGTACGAATTCAATATAAGTGTGCATTCGGGGTCACTCAGATGTTTTTTTTATATTTTATATATTTTATGTCGGCTGCTTTAGAAGATTTTGACAGCATGTAAGAAGTTTTAACAGGATAAGACCACACTTGTTGACTTTGCGTGTAAAAATAAGCTGTGCATTGTCAGAAAAGTAGTTCCCTCTTGAAGACATGTTTGAAAACCATGAATGCACACAACACCGGTGTTTGAATCTAGTTCAGCAAACAGTTTACCAAGTTTTGCCCCAGGTTTAGTCAGTAAACACCACTGGATCCTATTGAATAAATCTCAGTGCTCAGCCCCCCAGCCCAAACAACAGGCCATCTCGTCACGGCCTTCAGGGGTTTTGTCCCAAAACAAGGAGGAGAGCACCTGGGACCGCACTGCGTACCCTAACAGCTTACAACATCGGCACACACACACACACCATATTAACTCGGGTCACCAGTAACACACATGCAGGCTTTGTTTCAAGAGGAGGTCACTTTATTTGTCAAAAGGGTTGTTTGTAATCGTTTTCATTCAAGTAGTAATTCCAAGTAGCCATGAGCATCTATCCAGCAATTAGACCAGCAAAACAATGTTGTTTTTCTTCAAGAATCATCCATTCAGGTCCTCATTTCATCAGTTGACATTAAGTTGACTACTCTAAATACTATTCACCAGCATGGAAAATATGTGTTTTAGGAGTAAAGAAAACATAATTTTTAAATCCAAAAGAGATGCAAATAATTCTCTATTCTTTGTACTGTATAATCACTGATATTTTAATTTATTAATGACAGTACACCTGTCTATATTTGTGTCCAGTGGTTCAGAATACAGTAGTTGACACTGATCCTGATAGAGTCAAATGAAAGTTGTTAGTGCCGGGTCATTACACTGCTAAACTGGAGTGTCACACAGATGTCTATAGGGGGATGACATGGGTGGACATGTCCTTCACTCTCACTCTACACCCATGTCTATCTATTTATCTGTCTCTCGATTTGTCCTCTCTAGAAAACTAGCAGGAGTATAACTAGCTGAAATACTATCACCAAAATTGAAAGAACTGCTTCACAACAGCCTCCATTACTACATATCTCATCTGCAGAGAGAAGCAAACAGATGGAGAAAGACAGACAGCCGGGAGCGAGAAAAAGAGCAACAGCTTCACAATAAATAGACTTCTCTAAATCTAAGCTTAACGTCAGCTTTTTTTTTTTTTAATTCAAATAACAAACCTAACTTGCAACACCAAGCTCACAATAACTGATCAAGTGTAATATTTCAAAACAAATGCTCCTGTTATTTCCTGAGCAAATGATTAGCAATTTAACTACAAACATTTTCTAAAGGCTGAGTTGGTTGGTGTCAGAGCACCAGCGACCTTCAGTAAACTAAAGGAACAATCCAATCCAATCCAAACTACACTCACAAGCCTGTTATCCGAAGGTCAACAACTGATAGAACAATCTGGGCAGTGTGTGTGTGTGTGTGTGTGTGTGTGTGTGTGTGTGTGTGTGTGTGTGTGTGTGTGTGTGTGTGTGTGTGTGTGTGTGTGTGTGTGTGTGTGTGTGTGTTGTGAGTGATTTTAGGCCTCGTCGCTTCATTTATACATGAAATCTGTGTATCACTTCTTAAAAAGATGTTAGTGACAGCATTGTAAAATTCCCATTGTCTGTCATTTTGGATTTTGTGTGATGTGCCAAAAAAAAACAAACCACAGCAGCTTAATTAGCATCTTTGCTGGCCATCAGTTCAATGATATTCCCCTCAGAGGGAGGACTTGGAGTCTTATTATTGTGCAAAGTAAGTGGTAATGGTGTGTTTCGATTTTGGCACACAAACTGTGTCTTTTTGTGCTCTCTGTAGTGTTTTTGCATGAATATTTGGTGCTGAAATGTGGAAAAAGTCTTCTCCAAATCTGTTCACAAATCTCAAAGTACCGTTGCTTTTGGTGCCCATCAGTTAATGTGGCAGAATGTATTTGAGATCGTGCCATGTTAAAAGTGAAAGTTACGTGGTCTAACCTCGTAAGACTGCCTGAAGAACTTTTATAGAAAAATGACGGTGTGTTGCTCACCTACACATGAAACCAAAATGTTCTTTTGCTATCAGATTACACAGAAACAGTGCACGTCTAAAAGGGGTGTTATTGTTCCAACTGAAAGCTAGCTCCTGTTTCGCAAGGAAAGACACAGCATCTATAAAACTTCAGGCTTTGACTATCTATCTTTTCATTGCAGACACTCAACTGCCATTGTTAATGTAAAGGTAAATATAGCCCTATTTTTTTCTGCAATTTGGCTCTAAATGTACATTACCACGGCACAGTGGTGCACTGGTTAGGACTGTCACCTCACAGGCTGGAACTTGTTGGTCACTTTGGCCTTTCTGTGTGGAGTTTGCATGTTCTCCTGGTGCCTGTCCAAAGACATGCACAGCAGGTTAATTGGTGTTTCTAAACTGGTCATAGGTGTATGAGTGCATCATTGTCTGTCTCTTTTTTGTTACTCTGGGATATTTGGTGACCTGTTCAGAGTTGTCACCCCAAGTCAGCTGGGACAGAGTCCAGCTCCCCTCAACCTTCTACAGCATAAAGAGAGTACAGCTAATGTGGACCGATATGGAAGTCCTTGTCATTGGTGCCACTAAAAAGTAAACATGGCAACGAGAAGAACTTGTTTAGCACCTTTTTAGCATGTCCACACAGATTTGATTTTTCTTTTGGTTCCATTCACTCTGAAAAGTAAAATTCATTTCCTTTGTTGAACATTCCCCATAAATTGACGTTTTTCTTCAGTTGAAACCTGTGAAAACTGTTTTACTGGTTGGTGAGCCAACTCAAACTTTTCCATCAGTTGGCAGCGCCTAACCTGACAGTTCATCAGTGTAGTAAAGTCCACTGACACAACTATCCATACTACCAACACCAGGATATTTTCACTTTAGATTTGCTGGTGTGTGTATGGAAATGTTCAAGTCAAGTCAGCCAGGAGAACTTAAGTGAGATGCCAAATCAATAAGTCATACTAACTTCACCTTATTGCAAAGTCAGTGATATAACAGCATTTCACTCTTGGCTATTATATAATAAATAACTCCCTCTCTGTGTGAAAAGCCTTGGAGTCTTATCTTTAAAAAAAAAAAAATCTCTGAAAACAGAGCAGCAACTTTCTAAGGAGAATAGATTCCCCTCATTCCCCTCTCACAGTGTCTCTCCCTCTTTCAGTTCCCTTTATTGCTGTTGTTAGTCTCCTTAGTTTGGTAGCCGTCCCTGCAAAGCCCTCAGCATGTTGGCGCTTCAAAGGCATCCCAGAATAAATCAAGACCGCTCAAGATTAACGGTGGCAAATTATTCATGAACCCAAGGTCTCCTGGCCGGGAATAGCACAGTGTCCTGGGTGACATGTCACAAAGCATCGGGGTTGAAGAAAACATGCACACACACACACAACACACACACTCTAACGCATCTCTGTGATACTGCTGCTGCCACCCAACACAACTCCCACTTAAATTAAGTGTTTTGGTTATTCAGTAAGTGCCCACATTTCATTCCTAACAGCCAGAGGGAAGGCAGGAAGGCAGAACAGGAGTGAGTGACACCAGAGGTCAACAACACTGAATGCAGTTATACTCACATTTTTACAAGCATTACATCTGTTCACTGATAACCAATCTTTGTTTATGTAATCAATAAACCAACGCCGCTTCGAATAGTGTGTAACTTCAGCAACCTGATTACCGGCTGCCTAACTGGCTGTCTTGAGCGGATGTGGGAACAGCAGTCTCAATAATGCAGTCAAGACAGCGAGAGCACAGAGGGAGTATCCGTTTAGCAGTGACCAGCCTCGGCCTGCGCTGATTCCCCCATAATAGGCTTTGGGCTTGGCTCCCACCGGAGAGTTTGGTTGACAATCTGACAAAGTTATCTCAAGAAAAATGGGTTATGGGTCGGAGGCGGCGGGAGGGGAAAGAGAGAGCGACTTGACTTCTCTGTCAGTGATGTTTTGATGGAGGATGTGTATAGCCACGAGCGCTGGTGCTAGCAGGTCCCCCCAGGTAGATGGGAAGATTGTCTTTGGCTGTATCTACAAACAGAGCACTGCTGTGCGTGCGTCTCTGTCCCTCTGTCTTTCGGTAAATCTGATAGCTTTATTAAGAGGGAGATTTGCAAAGACAGAACACGGCGCATGTGAAGCGCCACCAGCAAGCCTGCAGAAACCCGAGGCAAAGGTCACAAGTTCAACATTTTAGATGGACAACGGTGATAGGCCTAAACAAGCTGACTCCCTGCATTAGACTATACCATAAGCCATTTAAGTAATAACGGAGCCTGTCTCTCACTTACACACACACAGAAACACACAAGCAAATGTGCACAAACCTGAGTTCACACACATGCAAGCACAGAAGTTCTCCCTTCACACACACACCACACAGGAGAGCACCTATCACTAAGCCAGGCCTCTTTTTACCCTTTAATTCCCCAGATAAACAGACTTTTCTCTGATCCTGTCAGTCTGCGTTATCTGCAACGCCAGTCAGCCGGTCCGCTACTGTGGAGCAAATTAGGCCTCTGAATGTCAAAATTGCTACACTTTATTAAGTTAATTAGAGGCTGAGTGTACATGGAGGCAAGCAGGACAAACACAGACAGACAGAATGACAAACACTGAGAAACAGTGACAGCCACTGCAGAGTACACAACACAATGCACACACAGAGGTATACTGTATATAGGCATACTGTGCAGTATATATGCAGATATTGGCTTGTGTTGTGCACTTAAAAACACGTGTGTACAGTCATTTATATATATTTGTAAAATGAAGCAGATCATCACACACACACATCGACATGTATAACCTATTACAACTTGCAGAAATTAAATACCACAGGCCTGTACACCTGCATGTCTGTGTAAGTGAAATCATATGTGCTGCATATCGGGTTCCATCTGGCCAATAGCAACACACAGAACACCACAAGGGCAAAACATTTGAAATATATCACCGATACATGTACAATATGTCACTCAATCAGTCAGTCAGATCATTTCCATATTCTAAATTCCTAAACTTAAATCTCTTCATCAGAGAACTTAAAGATAGTGTTTAAACAGCTGGAGCACAGTTGTTTCAATTAGAGAATCAAATTATTAATTGGTCCATTTGGAGATGAAAATCTATGGCAGCACTTTCAAAAAGCATTGCTGACCCTCGTGTTTTGTTGATATTGGCTTTGTTTCCCTATTGTTTGGGCTCCAACAATTGTTTTATGTATAATTAAGCTATAGAAAAGTATGCAATGGTAATCCTTCCCTGGATTTGAACAGTTGATGAGTGACAGAATAGCTTCCATATTTGGTGTAAAAACACCAAATATGCTGTTTTTTAGTATGTTTCTTGAGCTTTTAAAAAGAGCCTGAGGTCTCAAATGGCCTAACAAAAACATTAGGGTTAAGATGATATGATTTTAAAAAAGATTTAATACAGGCAGTACAAGAAAGGAATGAAATGTGAAAATACTAATCAAATCACAATCTGTGCTTCTCCCAATTTTCAATATCATGACCTGTTAACTCCTGTAGCTCAGAACCACAAATGTAGATTTCAGCTTTCCTCTTTCTAAACCTGTTTGGTGCCTTTAAATCTGTATTTTCTAAACCTTTGCACCATCGCAACACTTGAAAGCAAACCGCTGATCAATGCTTTGCAGACTGTACTAATCGATTAGGAGTGAACAGAGAGAGACGGGTCTAATGGCTGTTCCTGACTGAACAGGCCTTCTCATATGAGAGCAATTGTTCATTACAGGGCTATTTCATGGTGTTCGTCACTTTGCAAGCTTCTGTCTTTCATTCAGCAGCGTGTTGGGTGGAGGAATGGCCTCAGGATATATTGTCTGCTCAGAGCTTGAATGTTGTCATGCTAGTTCCCAGTGATTTGCCTTGTGCAATTCAGGACTTTGAAAACTGGGAAATGTGTTTCACGGATTTGGGAGAAAGGGCTGAATGTGATATCAGTGTTACCCAGTGCAGGATGTTAAGAAAAGTGTGTGGGAGAATGGAGTTATGTTTCAGTTCAATCAGAATCTTAAAGTAATGTTTTAGTTCTTATGGTGGCTTTAGTGTTTTGTTACAATCAGCTTAACATCCAGGTTTTAGAATGCTTTTTAATGTTCCTCTGCACTCAGGCAGAACAATATTCAATTCATGCAGCACAGACACAGTTTTATATGGTTCACATGCAGCGCAGTATGTGCTTTGTTATAAAATAGGCATGTTCGCAGCCGTGTTACTCCAAGGAAGCCAAAAGCAATAAGTCATGGACAGGTTCTTGACTGTTGCTCTGAGGTGAATTATTTACCCTACATTCCAACAATATGTAAAGTATCCAAAGCATCTCAATCGAAATCTGCCTGCAACACAGCTCAGTGATTCTCTCCATACTAAACAGAGACCTCTGGGCATGACAGCAGCCATACATTATTTCTACCTCACACACTCACGGCTCATACATCTACACAGCACACTCTGCACATAGCTCCACATATAACCTCCTGATGCATTATTTCTCCAGCCTTCAGTGTGAGAGTCACAGGTGAGTCCTGGCTGCTTTCATCATAGTCTGGCTGTCCGGCTGGCTGGCTGGCTGGAGTCTCATCTGTCCCTGGGTTGAAATTGCCAATAAAGAGGGCCTCATATAGATCACCCCCAACGGGGGCTAGCGACCTGTCATGCAGACCATGATTCCTCGCTCTCAGAGAGGGGAAGAGGGAGAAATAACCCTCTGAATCTCCCTATATCTATCTCTCCACCCGCCCCCCTCCACTCTCTGTCTTCTTTTCCAGTCGCACACACACATGCATGTCCCCTCTACTCGTCTCCAGCAGGCCATAAAGTGCCACGAGAAAGGTATATAGTGGACACAGTCATAGGAGAGACAAGTGCCGGCCTGAGCTTTCACTTTCCCGCTCCAGAGGCACTGAATCAAACTAATGGGTTAAAGACATGAAGACGGATGAGCGGGGAGGATTAGGAGCCGGGCAGAGGTTTCCCAAATGCGTTCTCATATGCCCGTGATTCTTAAACATTTCAAACTTTGCAATGAAAAAGATGGAGTTTCATTTTAACCTTTTCAACATGGCAAGAAAAAAATCACTAATGTGCCCCTGAGCCAAGCACTTTAACACAGCAGGCCACTGAACACTGAACACCACATCTGAACCTGATCCACATCGAATACTGTGGAGGATGATATCAAATTATTGTAACATTCACATTTTCACACGTAGCATTTTAAAATGTTAGACTAAAGTAAATTTTATGCAGGATTGCTATAAGTATGACTCTGACAGGACAGAAAAAGTGGTCCATTGTATTCTACTTGAAAAACTGAACATAGTGGAATCAAAATTTTTCAAGATACGGTTACAGTAATTTCTATACTCCTATAAGTTGCCTGTCATCGCATCCCTTTTTAACACTCACTTTCCTATTTTAGATTAAAAGTTAATTTTTACAAGCCAGAGTTCTAGTTTCGATGTAACTGGACGGTGAACAGATCTGGACTTTGGGATTTTTGAAAGACCCACAGTGCTCCCTGCTGGTGAAGGACCAAACAGCAGCTCAGTGTGCAGTTTCCAGCCTCAGTTTAGTGTGTGTGTGTGTGTGTGTGTGTGTGTGTGTGTGTGTGTGTGTGTGTGTGTGTGTGTGTGTGTGTGTGTGTGTGTGTGTGTGTGTGTGTGTGTGTGTGTGTTCCTGCTTTAACCTCACGTGAGCTGCATGACTTGGGACCTCTAACAACATGGGAGTCTCCCTCATCAACCTCCTGGCCACAGCGAGAGCACCGGCATAACTGTTTCCTCCAAGATTTTGTCTGAATCATGGATGAGAGACACAGAAAGGGAGAATGAGACACAGAGAAAGAAAGAGAGGGAGAGAGAGAGAGAGAGAGGGAGAGAGAGAGAGAGAGAGAGAGAGAGAGAGAGAGAGAGAGAGAGAGAGAAACCTGCATGGCCAGTGGGCAACTTCAATAAAAGACAATCTGACTTTTCAGAAGCTATAATAATCAAGATCCTCCCATCGAGGTTGTTTGTCTGAGGGGGACACGGATGGCTATGGCGGAGGAAATTCAGAGCAGTAATTAATACTCCTAAGTGACTGCTGCTGGATGGAATGCAGGGACAGGGTTTGTTGTTAGTGAGCTGGTACTGTGTCCCCCAGCATGTCCCACAGCCTAGTGGGCTGGCATGTAAGCAGAGGAGGAGGAAATGGAGAAACTGCCTTTATTACTCGTTTGTTTGTCTGCAGGGCCTCACCCGATCAGACGCTGCATCTACACACACACACATACATTCATGAGTGTGCCTTCCAATGCTAATCTAGTGTCACAAATGTTAAGGGAAAGACATGAAATGCCACAAAAATGTCATCACTCTACCCCTTGTCACTGGCTCATCCAGCCCTTCCTCCCCCCCCCCTCTGCTGTAAACATATTCAAACATACACTCATTTGCATGTGTGTGTGTGTTGGTGTGTGATGGAGTGTGGGACCGGCTCGTTGTTTTTAGCCTTTGGGTGCCTGCTTCTGCATGGAGCAGCAGGGTGGTTCCTATAATCCCATCACTGTTGTCGTCATGAAGCCCAAAGGCCCGGCCCGGAGCTGTGACTTGTCTGGCATCCTCTGACTCTCCTACACTACCAGAGCCAGCAGCTCCTGAGCCAAAAGACACACTGTGAATACTACCGCTAGTCATACACTATGCTGACTGAAAGTGACTTACTGTATTGTAGGTCTGGCTCGGAAGCGAATTAGATGTCTTGGGGATGACATTCGGGTTTTCTAAGATTAACTTTCAAAACAGGACATTAACAGACAAGTAATTGGTTTGTAAATCAACAGAAAAATGATTGCAGCTTTTTTCTTAATATACTAATCATACATCAAAGACTTACTAGTTCCAACATCTCCATTAGAATTATGTGCTTCTTTTGTCTCTTTAATTGTGGTAGTGAATTAACATCTTTAAGGCTTGGACTGATAATGGAACAAAACAAGAAATTTAATTTAATTTAGAGAAACTTTCAACCTTTTACAGTCTTAAGAATTAATCGATATTGCGAGAATTTTAGCTGCAGATTTAATTTGAGCTAAAATAATGCTTCCAGAAATAGTTTTTGTTTTGATAGAATCAAATAGAGAGTAGTAATAATAAAACAAACACCTCAACAATTTGTATTTTTATCACAAAATTCATCCATAATTCTACACTGGAACCTAAAAGCCCACTCCCTGCACAATACAAACTACTACCAATCTATCAAAATCTCATTTCATGTCAATGTCTTCAGCCTTCAGCCTCAACTTCCTTGGACAAAATCAAATCAAAAACAAAACCTGACAGGAGCTGAAGGTAAAAGCAGCATTCTGACCCCCATACATCTGTCTGTCTTCATCTCGCAGCTCTCAGCCTTCTCCCAAACTGTCACCCAGCCGCCTGGCGCCTGTCCCCATGTTCGCTCTCTGGTGGGGATCCGACCTAGCACCAATATGCAATTTCACCAATCTGTGCTGACAGCGTTCATGTCTCCCACTCACAACCGATCCCCCCTCTCCCTCCGTGAGCATCTGTGTGGTTAAAATACAGTATTCAGTCAAGGAGCTTTCCTAGGTCATGAAAGGTAACAGAGGAGACAGGCGGGGCTGCAGGCCCTGCGTCCCGGCTAGACAAATCAGTGTAACAGCATATTGTAGGCTGCACACTAGGCAGAGGGAGATACATCTACCAGGACTGAGGCTGCGTTTATGGCTATGCCTGGCTTGGGAAGCCCCACGGCACATTCAATGACCCCCACTGTAGATTTCCTTACTAATGCGACCCCAGATTGTGTATCACAATCGGCATGAGAAAACTCCCACAGGCTACAGTTAATCCTCGGCACTAGGGATCGTTGTCCTCAGCCCGCCTGAGTACAGACAGGATGTGGCAGCTTCAAGGCATTTAGTTAAAGGAGACGCACTTTAATGCTGCCGGCATGCATTTATGGAAGCCCCACTAGGGTAAAAGTGTATGACGTGCTGGAGCCTATAAACAAACAGCAAAAAAAAAGGAAGGTTGGATGAGGAAAAAAAAAACATGCAGAGAATTAGCCTTACCTTGTTTCATGGCATCTAATCATTTGTGATAGTCTGTGTACTCATTCTTATAATTAATTTGTTTTCTGGGACAGCTTTTTCTCAACAAATTGGGTTTAAAAATATCATCTGTTCTTTTATATTAAGTGCATGCGGTGAAAGGGAACATTGCGGATACAGTGGATGTGCAGGGCAATAAACATCAATGAAAGTAGTTCACATGAAGTACAGCGGCTGCCATATGAGAATCAAAAGGCCCTGGATATACGACCTTAAACTGCTGTATTAGACGAGAGAATGACCCAGGCTTCTCATAATGCTCATTTGTATACAGTTAGCTAGACATTCACAGTTGACATCCCATGTGAAAGTTGATGCTATTTCACAATGCGCCAGGAAATATGACAGCATTGGAAATGCTCAGCAGAATCTGGAACACCACATGACCAGAGAATATTTTGGCCATGATAACACATGGAGACTCCAGTATTCTCAATGTAAACTGATCAGAACAGTGTTTGCTTTGAAGCTCGGTTAAAGTCCATGAATATGGACACTGTCTTCACCATTCATTCCTTTGTAGTGAATAAACATGACCCAGAAGAATAAAAATATATGGCAAGGGTAATAAATACAATGAATATATATTAGTGAATATTGCTGGTGGCCCTCTTTGTATTATACTGCTGCATTGAAAATTATTTCCTTCAATTAAGTAGTTGATGAGTCCAGCCTAAAGCAGATTTTCCATTTGCTTTTACTTTGTCACATGTTCCTAATAGCTCCCCTGTATTGCTGCACTCAGTGGTTGAAAGTATTTATACTCAAGTGTAGTACTGTGTGTACATCCAAAATACTGGTCCGAATATAGGCAGAGTGAAAATTCTGGCAACGGTCCAATCTGAATCATCATTTGACAGTCCAAATCTTTAGAATTCCATCAATGTAAATGCATTTTAAGATGTTTATTATTAAGAAGCACCACAACAATAATAACAGCAGCAATAGTTCAATATTTCAGTACAATCCGGTAGTTTTTTTCTTTTTGAATCATTACGTGCTACTGTGCTGTACACTATTTTCACCTTTAGAGATGAACTAAAAAAAACATTCCCAACCTTTTAGGCATCTTTTAAAAGAAGAGGAAAAAGTGAGGTGTTGACATGCATTACATTCTACTCGGTGCATTTCAGGCACAAATTTTTATTTCAGTATATTTATTTGGGTTTAAGTTACTGGTTACTTTGCAGATTTCTTTTTGAAAACTTAAACATATAAAAATACTTTTGTTCATTGTATACATTTATTTATTTATTCTTTTAGATATGTTGGATCTGGAAACTGAACAGTACTGTTACAACTAAACAAATCCGTCCAACTACTAAATCCTTGTAAACTGCAGTCAAAGCAGCCAAAACTGTCATCAGTTCAAACACGCCAGCGTCTGTCTGCCTTACTCATCATGTGCTTGGATATTTCATAGCAGTCTAAATTAAGGCAATAAAATCCAGAGGGAAAAGATGAATTTGATTCATATTGCTAGAGTCGCTGACATGACCGCAAGTCTTGTCATCCAGGTGAGCTGTTACAAAGACGATCTGCTGGGAATGAAAGGAAAGCTTGAAGTGTGACACCTCTCAGCCCAGTTGTCATTCTCTATGGTGTCACATATATACACACAAACTCTTACACACACACACACACACACACACACACACACACACACACACACACACACACACACACACACACACACACACACACACACACACACACACACACACACACACACACACACACCTGGACAGTATGGAGTTAGTAAGCCCAGTTTTGACTGACAGGTGACATTTCATTATGGGGAAATCGTGAAGGCACAGTACATATCCAAACAAACAAGGCACACACAATGTCACAGCCGGGACTCACTGCAGAGACAGACAGGCAGGACAGAAAACTTTGCCGCAGGACTTCAGACTGAAACTCCAGACTTCCTACTGTCAATGCTGATTCCATTTGACTACAAATCTTCACAAGAGAGCTTCTGTGATAACATGCATGTTGCTATGAAGTGGCAGGACTGCATAACATTCATTTTTGATCAGTTCAGTCCATGCCGTCAGGGTAGTTTGGATTACAGAGCTGAGTTCACCTAGGGAATGCTGGGATATGCAAATATTCAACAGCAGCATGCTGTATTGGTAAAGTGCAGTTTGGGAGGGCACTGATTAAACCTTAATTCTGTCAGCAACTGGGAATTACTTTGGTATGTGGTCAAACATACACAAATTTCACACATAAAACCACAACAGATGTGCTGTTTATTTGTCTGCTATCTATCATAACTTTCGCAAAGTGATCTGTTTAAACGTTGCAGATGAAATGTAAAAATAATTTCCACTGTCAACTGCAAGATAGGTATTGTAATCTTTTGTCAGGTCGTTTAATTTTTGTTCAGCTGTGCCCTTATTTCAGTTATGAAAAGGATGTCTTTTTTGAGTATTCTTGAAATTCAGATAAATATTTTTTCTGTAAAAATGTGGAATAACACTAATATCTCTCCCTCTTGACATAAAACTCTGTGGTTCTATTGGTGATTGCTAATGTGTGAAAAAAAACATTAACATAGTGGTATTTGAGTTCATAATTTTGCAGTTTACTTTGTCAAGCTGGCACAGTTTTGAATATTTTATTTTATTTTGTTATATTTTGATTGATAAGTGAATAAGCCATCGTCATTGTCACTGATGCAATCTAACGAAAGATGAGACACGCATACTGTGTTCTTATTGGTTGTCTCTACAGTCGGTCAAACATTGGAAGGCGAGACTTAAGAACTTCAGCCAATCACAGCAGCTGTACACCGCACTGTTCCTCTGACAGTCAGAAACATGGCGCTACGGGAGCTATCCTCGCTGGAGAAGTATTTGGGTCTGAAAAAGCCGAACAAGTACAGCACACAGGGGGATAAAAAGGTGATATGACAGTTCTTTGTTGTGCCCTGCGCTGTTGGTGTGAAGTCGCCATTTTATTAGAAAGGAAGCTTGTAAGCTGTAACTAGGACAGTGTAGCTAACGGGGGGATGCTAACAAGCTAGGCATGTGTGTTGACAATAAGGCTGTTTTAGTGGCATTTTTACCTTGTGTTGCCGGTCAGTGGACACCTGAGTTGCTCTGATAGTCAGAATTGGACTGAAACCTCAACTTAACCTGGTAGCAACAATTGCTGCCGGCTGTCTTATTTCCACAAGTCAGCACAATGGGAACAGCTCCACGCTTTGAGCATGGCCGTCCATAGAAATGAAGCGAGAGGTGGAGTCAGCTGTCACCGTCCACCACAGGTTAAATACTGTGAAGTGGGTGTGTACTTAAAGAAGTAAGAGAGACGGAACAGGACAGATCCCAGAATTCATGACTTTGAGTTTTTAATGAAAGACAACAGAGAAGGCTTCAAGGAAAAGACTGTAAATTACTCTCTCACCTCTATATAAAAGGCTCATCTGTGTGTTAGCCTACAAACCCAGTCTCATTAAATGAATCAGTTTTATCAGTTGTACACCGATAAACACTGTGCACATGAGACACTCCCTTATTGACAGACACTTTTACTCATGAATGCATAGTTATCAATTTGACATTTGTCTATCTTCGGAAATAAATCACCATTTGATTGTTGGTGTCTAGCACATTGAAATGACTGCTTATTGTGTCAAAACTTCAATTAAATAAAACAAAATTCAGTTTATGACATCTCACTGCTCTGTTTCTCACACTTCACCCTGCAGGTACCTGTGCTACAGAATAATAATGGGCCTCCAATGCTGGGGCTGGCGACCATCGCCTGTCACCTGGCGAAAGAAGCCAAACGCCCAGAGCTGCTGGGTGACACTGCAGAGAGCAGGGCAGTGGTACAGCAGTGGCTGGAGTACAGAGTGACCAAGCTGGACAGCTGCACAAAGGAAGACATCAAGTTCATCCTGAAGGTACAGAGGCAGATATTCAAGGAAACCTTGAAATCTCTTTTTCTAAGAAAATACTTTTGCATATGTATTTACAGTTTTAATCCTGATCTTTTAAGGCTTAGTCAGATGAAAAGTTTTGCTTCCAGCTTGTCTATGCTGGCATTAAAACATTATTAGAGAAATTATTTGAACTGTATTAGAAGCACCACAGCATCTCTGTTTCTCTTGCATTTTGTCGTGTGTGCGTGTGTGTGTGTGTGTGTGTGTGTGTGTGTGTGTGTGTGTGTGTGTGTGTGTGTGTGTGTGTGTGTGTGTGTGTGTGTGTGTGTGTGTGCGCGCCTTGTTAAGACACAAGCGACAGGAATACAGACTGATGTATGGCCCTTAAGTGACATGGCCTCACATGACAGAGAAAAATGCTTTAATGTGCCTGATGCCAGTCAGCCTGAAATGGATCGCCAGCCACTGGTCTGCTGGACGCTAGGCGCCTCTTGGCACCGTCCTGTCAGCATGAAGTGTCTGTGTATTTGTGTATGTGTGTGCGCACTTCTCAGTATGACACACTGTTGTCGTATGGCTGAGAAGTCATGCTGCACGGCAGCATGTTATCTGGACAGGCCTCTTAAATATTTTAATGGTGCCACTTCCACAAGGAAGTCGCCCTGAGCAGCTCAGCTCTGGTGCCCAGTGGCCCCCTGTCCTGCTGCTTTAGCTGCGTCTTTCTTTCAAGCATACCAGTCATCTCCTATTAAATTATCCACAGATAAAAAGTGTCAACTGCAGGACTTATTAAACTTTCTCGCCCCAGGATGCACACGAGGAATTCATAGTTTATCAAGCTGAGACTTCTTTCCAAAGTAAACATCTTGTCACTCATGTCATATTATGACAAAGACACCAGGTCATTTGGCCCTGAACACAGGTAGCTGAATGTAGAGGAGAGTCTGACACTCCACCTTAAACCAATTATCCTGGTACTGGGTGACTTCCTGCTGCTACAGAATTTAAATACTGTCATTTGCTATATGATGCAAATGTCTCAGAATCTAGCTAATTGTATCTAATAATCACTGTGTCTTTAGTGAACAGAGTGCAATGATTTACTGTTTCTGACAAAACTCAGTGCACCATCAGCATAAAAAAAGAGAAAACATTTTCAAAGTTTTTCCTTTAATCCATTGCATTTAATGTATTCAGCAGTTAAAAATGTGAATTCGGAGTTAGGCATCGATAGTAAAGGTTACCTGAAGGCCTGAAGAATAAAGTTGTGTAAACTTAAGAGGTCACTGTATCTGAATGTAAGAAAGGCAGCAACAATAGAAATTTATTTCTGGAGGGTCGCTACGGTAGTTAACATCACCTTAATATGTAAGTACAGAAGAAGTAAATGGACACAGACATGCGATGTCCTGCAGTTGGAACATAAATGTCTTGTAAGGTATTCTTAGTTATTTATTTGTTCAGCTTCTGTCTCATGTAAAAAGGAACAGTAGTGCGTTCCTACTACATGACCTACCAAAAGGGCAAAAAAACTTAGAGGAATTGTTGCACAGTTTTTGGTGTTTTTGAGTTTTCTAAAGTATTTGGGCCAAACTCTCTTGTTGTGCAATGCTACTTTTTGGCTGTCTAAATGTTGCTACAGAATTTTCCAGCATTATTTTATCTAAACGTACCAACTATATGAATGCACAGCTAAGGCGGGGGCAGGTAGAAAAGAACCCAGGTTTGAGCTCCATGTGCTGGGTGGGGGGTAGCAGGAGAGCTGTGTCTCCTCTGATGCTCGACTGGGCTTCATCTCCATGGCTGTAGGCTAAGAAAAGCAAGGATCTAATGGTGGAAGGGGAGGAAGTCTGCAGTCTTCATGCCTTGTTTGGCATCACCCACTCTTGCCGCACAATAACTCCATTTGCCCCCAAGATGCTCTGTGTGTGTGGAGTTTTCCCTTCCCACAATGTACAAGTGCTAAAGATGGTCCCTTCCTCTGGGACCAGCACTTCCATGCACGACTTTGCATTGCGTACACAGACATGCGCTGAGACATACACAAAATGCTGCCCAAGTTTACGACGGCTTCATTAGATTTGCAAGCAAGAGTTGTAGTCATTTGGAAGTGGAATAAACAAACAGCCTGTTCTGTACGGCATCTGTGCTAAGTCGCCAGTCATGGGGAGAGATGACATACCCCCTCAGGTTACATATTATTCCTATCCACATTGCACAGCGCACAGACACACGCTAGCCACGATCCAGACTCATGTACCTCACGCACCCACAGATATATAGGTTAATGAACCTGCTGTTGTCTCCCCTTGAGGTCTGTACTGTCCATCAAGAGGGTCAAATTTTGTTGAAGAAATAATAATGATAGTACAAGAAAATATGTCCTTCACAAAGCTGAAGGTTCACGTTTACAACAGTCTTTAAAATGAAATGCAAAACAGCTTCTAAGTCCAACAGCATCACCTCTCCTCTTAAAGGGAGCTTCATTCGTGATTCATGTAATGTATTCATCTGTCATGTGAAGACAAGTGTGTTTACATAGAAATACTTACCATAATGCATAAATTATCATAAGTAATGGACTCATTTGCATAGCATGTTATGTTTTGAAATTTCCTCTTTCAGGACCTCAACCTCTACCTGCAAGACAAGGTCTACCTGGCAGGGAACCGTTTCACTGTAGCCGATACTCTCATGTACTATGGAATCCATCCACTCATAGTAAGTTACTGCTGCACCTTCAGATCTCCCCACTTTATTCAGCCAGCTGTAACATGAATTCTGGAAAGATCAGATAATCTATTTGTATTTAAGGTGTTCTACCAGGGCACATGCAAATACTTGTGTCATTACAACTTGAAGGAAACTGTAGATTTTCTGAGTTTTCCAAAGTAGGAATTGATTGATCTGTTGTGTTTCAGTACATACTTAGCACCATTTACCAAGGACTCATCCATCCATCCCTTTTCCCATCCTTTTTCCTCCTTATCAGCATTCACTTCAGTCAAACCACAACTTTAATAAGCAATTTGTCATTGCACATAGCACACAATTAGACTAGTCATATGGCTAAAGGGCATCAAGAACAAGCTGGCAATTAACACACGGATCATAAACACATCCTCACTTCTCTTCAAACAAATGAAGTGATGTGGCATTAAAGTGATGTCTTTAGCCTCAGACCAGGGACAAGTAAGTTTTTTATGCCTTACACGATTAAAAAAAAAAGAAGTGAGTTCAGAAATGGGAAAGGCAGAATGAGACGGAGGGAGGAAGAGATCACATGTTGGGAGATGTCAGTGGTTGTGACGGAGATGGAAGGTTGCGCCCCCCCCCCCCCCCCCCCCCCCCCCCCCCCCAGCCACCGGGCAGAGGAGCGTCACTTTGGTTTGCAATCAGCGTGGTTTTTAACCTCAGGGACAGGGGGTCAGCTAGCCCAACCCTTAACTATAGCCTGTGCTGATGTTCAATTCATGGAAAACAACATCACACAAACATTAAACCTGACTGATGGTAGAATGGTTTTAGGCTGATTGTTGGGGTATTTCCATACTCACACTTAATTAGATAAAGAACAACCACATGCATAATAAGATGTATTTTCCAAGGACATTACGATGAATTCTGCCATTGTGCTTTTATGTTGTAGTTTGACACCTGCAGTGTGTAGAAACAGGAAAATATTTATATACGACACTAACCTATAACTTTAATTTCATGGCCTTTACCCTAAAGTTTAGGCTCCTCCCGACATTTACTGCAAAAATTGATATCACGGCCAGCAATCAGTTTCAGGTTGGGAAATCTGTTAAGTTGCGATTACCCACAGTGTAACCTACATATTTTGTTTATCAGTGCTTGTTTTGGACATTGAAGAGGAGTACATCCTTCAAAAGAACAAAATGTCTCAGTGAAAGCAGCCACTTGTTTCTACTTCTCACACTTAAAAAGTGAAAAGTGGAATGTTATTTTGGTACATGTTATTTTGCTGGCAGAATTTCTATCAGTCTAAATCAGTGCTTCCCGACCATTTGGCTTCTGACTATATGAAATGAAACAGTGTTTACTTGTGGCCACTGTTCCCTCTACGCTGCACGCGTGCGCAATTGCGCACTGCTGACACAGTATCCGCACACAGAAAATATGCGCTGCGCCCAAAAGAAAAAAAATCCAACCTAAATTGAAAATAAAATAAACACATAACAATTCATTCTGTGCTATTTTTCAGTGTGAGTCAGTGAGTGACCGGTGACTGGCTGCTCCAGCCAATGATGCGATTGACATACGTATTTACACAGCTAATCAACGTCATTGACAGGTGTCCTTCTGTGCAGCCACCGTCGTTATAGCTAGCAGAGCGGTGTGGCCGATGTGGAGTGAAGACACGCTAATGATGCTAAGTGCTGCTTATGTTGACCCTTTATAATAATGGCAAAACAAACGGGCAGTGGCACATCCCCTCACCAAGCCAAAGTAAAAAAGAAATGCGATTCTTTTAAGACGGAATGGCTGTCGGAGTTAGTGTTGCCACCCGTCCCTTAAAATACGGAATCGTCCTTTATTTGACAATTAATTGTTGCTATGTGCAAATTGATCCGTATTTTCATAAATGCCCCGGACATGTCTGTCACGCATTCATCAAAACTGTATAATGAAGAGGCATTGCCCTGTTGAACGTGGAGGGGAAAATCTTTTTCTCCGTTTTGGCCAGACGCATGACCAACTACCTCCTGGCAAACAAGTACATTGACACCCACTGCTAGAAAGCAGGTGTTCCAGGGTTCCCCGGCTGCGTGGAACACTCTGTGATGATCTGGGAGCAGATCCAGTCAGCCAAACGCAGCAAGTCGGACCTCCATGCTGTCTGGCTGGACCTCACGAACGCCTCCAGATCAGTTCCCCACCAGCTCATCACGTATGCCCTTGACTTCTTCCACATTCCATCATGTATCCAGGACCTAGTGGGAAACTACTTTAACAACCTGTATGTCTGTTATACAACCCGAGATATCTCTACTGATTGGCACCAGCTCGAGAAGGGTATAGCAATGGGATGCGCCATCTCTCCCATCTTCTTCACAGCAGCATTCGAGGTAATCCTGACAGGCGGAAGACAGATGACCCGAGAAGTGAGATCTCAGACAGGCCAAAGGCTTCCTGCCAAACGGTCCTATATGGACGATGTCACCACCCTGCTCCAAACAGCAGCCTGCACGTCCAGACTCCTCAAACACTTAGAGGAGCTGCTCACATGGGCCTGCATAAAAATCAAGCCCGTAGAGTCTCGCAGCCTGTCGATCCGAAAGGGAGTGAGGAACGACAACACCCTCTTTACTGTGGATGTCGAAAGGATTCCCTTACTGGTGGAAGAACCCGTGAGGAGCCTTGGCAGACTATACACGGCTGACTTGTCAGATAAGAGCGTGGCTGCAACCATCACAACCCAACTTCAGGATGGGCTCCACAAGATCGACCAGTGCTTCCTGCCAGGGAAATTCAAGGTTTGGTGCTACCAGTTTACGCTATACCAACGCCTGATGTGGCCTCTGAAACTGAGTGATATCACCTTGACAACCGTCCTGAAAATGGAGGCAAAAGCCAACAATTTCATACGGAAATGGCTTGGCCTTCCTCGATGCTTCTCCACCACAGCACTTTTTGGGAGAAACACCTTACAACTTCCACTGCAGTCAATCAGCATGGGGTACAAAAAGGAGAAGGTGAGACTCTTATTTGAACTAAGAGACTCAGCAGACCCAGCCATTCAAACTGCCAAGACTCGTGTTCGAACAGGATGCAAGTGGAACGTAACCCAAGCAGTCGACCAAGCCATAGACTGACTAAAACACCAGGAAATTGTTGGCTTCACACAACAGGGCAGAGCGGGCTTAGGATGGGGAGCAGCACCAAAGAGATGGTCTAAAGTCACCAGGAAGGAGAGGAAAGGTCTGGTCATCTCCGAAGTTGTCAGGATGGAAGAGGAAGGCTTTAAGGTCACAGCTGTGAGCCAACAACAACAAGGAAGATGGACCATCTGGGAGGCTGTGACTAACAGGACCATCACTTGGGCCAACATGTGGAGGAACCCCTTAGGCAAGACTGAGCTTCCGGATCAGGGCCACCTACGACCGACTCCCAAGCCCCCGGAACCTCCTGGTTTGGTATGGCGCCGAAGAACCCTGCCAGCTCTGCATCTCAAACCCAAACCCGAAGCACATCCTGTCCGGCTGCAAGACTGCATTGTCGCAGGGCAGGTGCCGATGGCGGCATGATAAGGTCTTGCGCAAGCTGGCAGAGACACTGGAAATCCGCAGATGGGAAGCAAACAGGGCTGGTACATCTAGAGCCCAGAAGTGGATCCAGTTTGTCAGGCAAGGGAGAGAGACTCAGCACCCCACACACACAACGCCGAGTGCTCCCTCCTATCACTAGTTGGTAAGTGGCAGCTAGCAGCCAACCTCAACCGCCAGCTGAAATTCCCTCCAGAGATCACCACATCATCTCTACGCCCAGACATTGTGCTATGGTCAGCTTCTGCCAGAACAGTGATCATGGTAGAGCCGACTGTCCCATGGGAAGAAGAGATGGAGGCTGCATATGAGAGGAAGAAAGAGAGATATGCGGAACTGTCAGCCACGTGCTGGCAAGCTAGATGGAAAACTTTTACTTTCCCAGTGGAAGTCGGGTGCAGGGGCTTCACCGGGACATCCACTCAGCGGCTCCTGAAAACTCTGGGAGTAACAGGTCCCAAAAGGAAGCGGGCACTCCGAGATCTGGCGGAGGAGGCAGAGCAGAGAAGCTTCTGGCTCTGGCTCCGGAGGTAGGACAAGGCATGGGGAAAAGAAGGATCCTAAGCAGGCTGCAGGGAGTGGTAGGAAGACGTCCCTACCGCTGCCCCACCACCCCGAGATGTTCCGGGAATAATGGGGCGAAACATCAAAGAAGGGTGGCTCCCGGCTGACGACCCTGCAGCCTGCACAATGGCACCACTGGAGGTGCGACAGGCAGAAATGCCAAGCAGGTGAATCTCCTGTGCTTACAGTTAACAAAATAAAACAGAGGAAATATTAAGGGCAGCCAGTTTCATCTTCGTAGGACCTATGTAGCGAGGACCCGATGCGAGGTCCAGCGGAGACGTCCGGTCCTGTCCAGTCCTATGGTCCTGTCACGGGTTGCCTGGTTACAGACGCTGCTGCTCCTGTGCGTTTAAAAATATCTACACCTGTAACTCCACCACGTCCAAAGAAGCAAAAACGTTTGCAAATGTACCGATGTGAGTGGGAAGACTCGAACCCCTGGCCTGACAGCGTTAGTGGCAATAGGTACAGGGCAAACTGTGTTTTCTGTTGCTCATGGACTGGCTGAAGTAAGGCAGCATCAGGAGACCAACATGTAAGAAACATGAGAATAGAGAGGACCCAACCAACAGGTCACAGTTTATCATCCCCCAATCATCTCCTGAAGTCCATATGGTAAGGGACATCAGTATCTGGTTGTGAATTTACCAGAGGATGCTTATGATCATGCTGATGTGGTCGTAGACTCTACAGTGTTTTAGTGACTCAATAAATGCCTGAGTTGTTTCTTTTTTATGCTTTTTAGTTTTTAATAAAAATTTACTTAATAGCCTATATGTGATCAATAAATGGCCTTTCCCTATCTACAGAAAAACTCACTCAGAACTCTGATATGTTAACAATACTAAATAAATCAAAAAATACATGCATACACATAAATAAGTTCATATATTAACTGTGTTAAGATAAGATTTAGATTTAGATGAAAAAAAAATGTCTGTAGAGAATTTCTTTGTCCAGTATTCTGCATTCAGTTTTTTATGTTTTTGTGGAATCTAGTATTGCACACTGGTTGGTCATTACATTTTATTAGTGTGGTTTCATTGTTTAAAATGATGCCACTTCTTTTCAGACATAACCTGTGATCATAAAACAATACAAAAATTTTAGTCCTGTGTTAATAAAGCGCTTAAAGCTTTAAGTATGGCTAAATGCTTTTGTCAAAATTAAATATACCACTCCTTGGGTGGTAGTGGCCCCAAGTTCGGTAAACTTTGAAAGATATTCACAGATTCGGACTTTCAGCATCAGTAACTCGTTAGATATAGGTTGTCAAAACATAAATGATGCTTCCTTCCCATCGTTGTAAGGTAGACAATGTGCTACAAGCCCAGTTTTATCAAAAGTAGCTGTCTTTCAAGCTGCAGAAATAACATAGGTGTCTATGGAGTGCACAGGGACCGTCTGCAAATTGCAAAACCGCTACAACAGCAAAGAGAGACACAAATATTCAATATTAATATTCAACTTCACTCTTATACACTGTAATGTCACCAAAATCACTGCAGCCTTCAACTGGCTCCTGTTGACAAAGTGTTTTAACAGAAATGTAAATGCTGTAATTTGATTGTTTTAATAAACCATGTAACTTGGATGGATGCTATGCTGGTGTGACCACAGTGCACACGTCACATGTTGCTCACAGTGGTCCAAGGGACCGCTCAGGGAGTTTGTGTTTGCTCAGACTCATGAAAAATTAGAGGGAACATTGCTTGTGACCCATGTCACACGTTGTTTTTCAGTGTAGACCTGACTTATGATGGATTAAACCAAAAAGGTTATTTTCTTCTCAGGTTTTTCCATTTTAAGTATTTCTTCAGGCCCAGTGTGATGAAAATATCTGACCTTTCACTAGGAATAAAACAGAGTTTGAACAGTGAAAACAGTTTTGTGTAACAGCAATCAAGTAACTACAAATATTTCTTATTTATTAGGAAAATTATCCCCATGACCCTTCAGATTTGTATCTTGGTAGCTAAGAATATTTCAGGTTCAGACTTTAAAGTTGGGAACCACTGATCTAATCAGTGTTTCTGTTTTGCAGATTTCTTACTGAAGTTTGAGATTTTTTCAGACAGAAACTGATAAAGTTAGGTAGTATGGATGCCCCCTAATAGTCAATCAAACAGCCCCTAAGAGGAGACTTCATCATGTCATGTGCATGCTAAATGACAATCACCCTGAGAGGGCAAGTGAAGAGGCAGACATAACCGGTAAAAACTGAGGATTTCTTAAAGAGCAACTGGCTGGTGGCAGCATTATGGAAGGTCCTATAAGTTTTTGTAATTATTTACTGAGGAAGAGGTGCTCTAGCTGACCACATTTCATCATCCTATAGTCCACTGTATGATTAGGGTAAATAACTAAATGTTCAATTTCCTTGCTGTTTTTTCTGACACTCCTTAGCCAACCCGTTTCTGTTGCTTCTGCAGCTCAGTTTGTGCATGAACTTGTAAGATGTATATTATAAAGGCTCATTATGAGCTGCAGTTTTATATTTCTCTGTAGTGTAGGTAAGTGTTAACACTATTAGCCCATCCAACACTCTAAGCACCGGAACTCATAGAAGTAATGTCTACTGGTCAACTAGGAAAATCTTTCGTGGGGTGGCCTTATAAATAGGACAGAACATTTTTTATTACTTAAAATTAGTGGTAGGATGCGATTAAAAAATGATCGTATTAATTAGAGGCTTTGTTTTTAACGCAGTTAATCGCGTTTTTGTCAAATAGCGATATTTAACACAATAAGTAAAGTTTTTCAGTTTCAATAAATTTTATTTGATGACTGATTCAATGAATAGACCTATACGTGAACTTTAACAACAAAAATGTTTGTTTCATTTATATTTATCGACATTTTTCATCTGTCCACTACATTCACAGATTACTGCAAACTCAAAGTGCAATTATAGATTATATTCAACATTTTAAGACTTTTTGTACTTTCATTGCACTTTCATTGTCTTGATAAGTGGTCTATTATGGGATGGCAACACCGTTTGCCGGTACCAGGACTGTCGTAGCTATCGTTAGCTCTGGTGCTAACAGCAACATGTTTTGCATTGAGGTGATACCGTTGGCTTGAAGTGCTACAGTGATAAGTGATAAGTAAAGTCTTTGTTGCACAATTTGCACACAGCCACGCTTTTATTCAAGCTGCCATCAGGAAGTTTTTTAAAAGAAAACTTTGTGCCCAACAAGCTCAATGCGGTCTCGTCCTCCAAATGTTCACCAAACTTTTCTTGATATCTTCTTTATAGCTGGCAAACAGACTTTAGGTTCACTACCACCACCTACTGGGCTGGAGTGTTCATCAGTGTCACTAGTGTGCCAGAAATTAGGGAACTGAGAAAGGTACGATTAAATGTGCTGGGGGTTTTTTTATGCATTATTTTTTCTGTAATTAATAAATCAAAATTAATGTGTTAAACTCCCAGCCCTACTTAAAATGTTAAACAAGAAAGAACACTTTCCATCTTTCAGAAAAAAGTGCATTTGCCACTGTGAACATCACTTGCTTTCACCCTGGCTGCTAAATGCTTTTCCTTGAACATCAGTTAAACGTTTCTTCTCTCATCCAGGTGGACTTGGCCATCCAGGAGAAGGAGCAGTACGTAAACGTTACGAGGTGGTTCGACCACATCCAGCACTATCCCGGTGTCCGACATCACCTCCCTCCAGTAGTTGTGCTCAAGAACAGAATTTACACCAGCAGACACCACTGAGACCTGAACCCCACCTACCCAGCCTGACTCATCACACTCTCTCTGTCCTCTGGACCAGACCTGGGCGTATAATCTCATAAAATCCAAGAGTGTATCACATCACAAGCTGAGGATGTTCCCACATGATCATATCGATCTGCTTTGGATCATGATTCCAGCCTCCATGTTTTTTCAGTCACATACCTGAACTCTGTCTGTTTCCTCTTTGGTTAATCAAAAAAATTTAGTGGGAAAAATGTTTTAGTGTATAAGGTTCTACTAAGGAATGCTAATAAAAATCTATTTCAGTTCTAAGTCTTAAAACAATGTCAGTGTTTTTAATAGTTGCATTGCCTAGCAGCATTGGGTTTTGGTTTTAGCAAGAGTTGGAGGAGAAAGAAAGAAGGTTCTGTGTCATCTTAACCCCTCAATCATTCTGTCATGCTACGCTATTTATAAAAAGTCTGGTGTCTTAATCGTTATTCAGTGATGAGAGATGGTTAGCTGGTTTATGTTGTTTGTGCGGGATATGTGTGACTTTCAGAAATCTCATATGACTGTTTTCAAAGGGAAGGCTGTCTGGTTTGCGGTGAAGGGCCGCTAGCTCAGAAAAAAATGTGTTTCTGTTCATAAATTAAGATGTTTAATCTGGGCCTTGAACATGTGATGAGAAGTATTACAGGTTCAGAGAAGACTTAGGATGGTGCTTATCTAGCGGTGCATTATGTCTTTGAGAAATGCAGCATCCTACCTGCCATGTCAATGCATTTCACCACCAAATCCATGTACTGGCTGGCTCAGCATCATAACCCCACAAGGACCACAGTCCATATTGTTTTGCCATTTCTCTGACCCTGTATCTCATCAGTCTTTGTGCTCTTTTCAGTCCAATTATTGTTTTTGATAGGATTTGTACGCTTTTACATGCAACCCTGGCCATTTCACCGGACAGTTTAGCTCCTGTGTGTGTGTTTTTGTTCACTCCTGATTACACTCCTGCTCTCTGTTCCACTTCCTCACCACCAGTTGTGTGGGCAGCAGTGAGCAGTTGAGCATCAGCCCCAGAGTCAGAGATCAGAGTGAGGCTCCAATCAGTCCCACTACCGCCACTGTTGATGCTGCAGGCCAGAGAGAGGGCACTGGGCTCACCAGCTGCCACACAGATCCAGCCAGCCAAGGCCAGAACCCAGGCCCCTGGGCGACAGTCAGCCACTGTGTGTCATTTCAACCCTCACGCTCCCACGGGGGCTACTGGAGAGAGAAGGACGAAGGGAGGCAGCGAGAGAGCGAGGGAAGGAGTAAGGGAGGGAGTCCACACAGAGGAAAAAGAGCACCCAAAGGCCGAGGGATCTTTTTGTGACGTGAACAATGATCTGTGCCTCCGAAAGCCTTACCGCTGCTGGCTGGGTGTTTACTACTAGCACCATTAACAGGCCAGATCATGGCAGTGGTGGCTGAACCTGTAGATTAACATCATGAAAGTAATGAGTAATGGAGAAAACACTAAATATATGTGTTTGATTTAGAGGAAGACCTCAAATATACCTCTTGCTGATTGATAATGTCATTGCTTTCTGACTGTAACGCTTTGCTCGGCTAGAACCATTCAGCAGATAAATGATGGGACTGATATCTTCATCTAACAACCCTAATATTCTCTGTTCTCTTTCTAAATGCTGACTTTTCACTCATGTTTTTAAATTCAGAGCCTCTGCATATTGCCTGTTGCTTAAAGCCAAGTGGTTTTGTTATCAGATGTAAACATGATGTTAATCCTGTGCCAATAAATCAAAGGGATACGCAGCTCATGACCCCTGACTCTGTTTCATATTATCCAGTGTGTACTTTTCGTGTTCCCCAAGAATTTGTTTTGCGCAAATGAGCCAGAAGACAAGGCTGTTGTTCGATGAAGTTCTGCAAAGTGAACTTGCTGAGTGTTTGTGGCAAGCGGTACAAACGAGATGTGAAGGATAAAAACAGCTTGCAGTCATTTGAGCAAGCCTTGTGACTAGTTGAGACAGTTTAAGCTGTGGTCCTCCATTAAAGAAGCCCTTGTCCTCGCGCTTTTGCTAACATTTGATTGGAATGTGCTGTTTCAAATGTACAGCGTCAGACAGTTGAATTTAATTCTGAGGTGTAGATAATCAAATGTTACCCACAAAAGTTGCAGCTGAGCGAATAATTCTGGATTTGTTTCTGTTTGTGGCGATAGCTGCCATAGTGACAATTAAAATGCCTTTTAGAAACCTTGCTTTGCTACACACAAGATGCATCTCTAAACGTGCCTGGAAAATAGCTGTCAATAAGCTTTAGAAGGCAGCCAGATTCATTTTGCACTCATAGTGACAATTAATTGGTAAAAGTAGTAGAAGTCACAATATCTATAAAGTAAACATTTAAGAAATTTAGGCTGAAACCATTAGAGACGTGTCGAACGATAGACCCAGTTTGATCTCAAGTGGGCCAGAAAAGTAAAATCGTAGCATAAAACCTATAAATAACACACTTTTCCTGTTTGTTTTAGTGCAAAATAATACATTCTGAAAATGTTCACATTTAATAAACTATCTTTTTACAAAGAATTATGAACAATTTGAAATTTCTTTAGAAACATATGGTACATTTCAACAGTATTGTGCCTCAGTTTATGATTTACACACAACTTACAGATCATGCCAAAGCTGTGCCCACAACAACGTCATTTTGCCAAATAACAAATTAGCAACAACAGAAGTAAGCAATCCTAATAATAAAAAATGTTTTAATACTAAAAGTAAAGGGCAGCTTATTACAGGTTTCTTGGCCTACATCAGTAAATCCTTTGAGCACTGAAGAGTTAAAATTATAGGAAGGAAAAAGGACAACGTACAAGAACTGAAATGCCTCAAAACATCCTGAAATTAGTTGAATTTTTCCACATTATCAAAACTACTTCATTTCTAGAGCAAAACTTAAACGCTTGTGGTCTACAATAATCAACCAAAAAATTAGAGGATGAAAAAGAAATGACTCAATTTGATTTCAAGTGGGCCGGAAAAGTAAAATCATAGCATAATAACCTATAAATATTTTTTTTTTAGTGCAAAAGAATATTCTGAAAATGTTCATATTTAATAAACTATCTTTTTACAAAACATTATGAACAACTTGAAATTTCTTGAGAAAAATCTTAAATTTCAACAGTATTATGCCTCATTTTATCATTTACACATTACAATGTACAGATCAGTGTGTCTACGGGCACAAAGCATTCAGTCACAGGTATCTGGAACTGAACAATCTCAATCTGTAATTTTTTTTTTTTTCATAAATGTAAAATTGGCAGTTGATGCCTTCTCTGTAATTTTCAATCTACGGGCCAGATTGGACCCACTGCTGGGCCAGTTTTGGCCCTCGGGCCGTATGTTTGACACCCCTGCATTAGACCATCAAATTAAATCGGTGATTCAGCCCCTGATTGTAGTTATCTGGGGTATAAACAGCTGCATTTAAATTAGAAAATATAGCATAAATATCACATTTACTAAAAAAAAGAAACTGATTAAAGTTACAGCAAAAAGGAACATTAAAATAAAGTGACAAAAGAAACCATTACAGATAAATGTTGAAGGTAGATTTGTAACTTTTTTTTAATTGAACATGTTTGTCTCTACATTTTATCAACATTTTGTTCATTTGATGGCCTCCTCTAGTTCATCTGTTGACTTTGTATCTTTATATTCTTGCAGAGTCAAACTCAGTCACTTAAAGTCAGTGAGTTTTGATTTCTTGTTAAATGATTTCCATATTTTCCAAGACATTCTTTGAATTGCTTCAAAATTATCCCAAGTCTGAAATGATAATTAGTCAGTCGTTTTGAAACTCCTCTTGGCTCTGCGCTGATGCTTTTGGCAGAATCTCAAAATACTTGTGTGGTTCAGACTCGCAGTCAGGTTCCTCCCTGATCAAACCTGAGTGCAGTCAAAGCCAGACACAGTGATGAGGCCACATCGGGCGACCAGGACAGAGGCACCAATTAGGGACGACCTTCGCACCAACTTCTGAAGGCGAGAGGAACAACACTCTGCAGGGGTGGCCCTCCGTCGCGGCCCTGGGTCGACACGCTCAGAACCCACCCACTGTACCAACTGTGCCCCTGCAGCCCCCAGCAGCCAAATAGAAGCGCAATTTAGCCTGCCATCTGGTGAGGGAGTGATCAGAGGTCAGGAAGGTAGAGTTGTCATCAGAATTTACTGATGACTTCACCTTTCACTGTGGAGCTGTGGCAGGGAATGGGCCTGAAAACTACTTCTTTCTGTCTGCAGCAGAAAAAGCTGTGAAAAGCTGTTAAAAATGGGACGTTTTTGCAGTTTTTAGCATGAAACAGGACTGTAGATGTAACTGAAATGAAAAAGTTATTTTAATTTGTAGGTTCTGTATTTTAAGAAGAATAAACAACCTGTTGGGTGTTTTGAAGACCCCTAAACACTGTGATTTTGGCTTGTTCCAGACACTTCAACACCTGCATTGCATAAATGTACACTATCAGTTAAAAGTTTGGATGCACCTTCTCATTCAGTGGTTTTTATTTTATTATTTTGTACATTGTAGATTAATATGGAAGGCATCAAAAAGGTGTGTCCAAACTTTTGATTGGTAGCGTATATATTTAAATTAGAGTGTGTAAATGTGGCCATGTGAATATTTTTCTTCACATCATGTCAGCATCCATAAATCAAAAACAAAACTGCCAGACCTGTTGAAATCAAAAATGACTAATCAGTCATTTGTCAGATCTGCTCCTAACAATGTCATTTAAAGAGGACTACATATAGCAAATTCTTTTTATAGCAATGATATATTTTGAACAGATTTTCACTCTTCGTGCCAAAGATGTACCCACAATTAAGCCTCTTTGCCAAATACACAACAAATCTGCAACAATGGAAGTAAGAGTAATTTTTTAATACTGAAAATCAAGGAAAGGACAACTTATTTGCAGGGTTCTTGGCATATAGCAGTAAATCCTTTCAGCACTGGAGTTAAAATTAGAGGAAGGAAAAAGGACAATGAACAAGAACTGAAGTGCCTCAAAAAATCCTGAAATTAATCTAATTTTTCCATATTATCTAAACTACTTCATTTGTAGGTCAAAACTTAAATGCTTGTGGTCTACAATAATCAACAAAAAAATACGAGGATGAAAAAGAAATGACTCAAGGAGACATTCCCATGAAGGGAAATGGACAATGCTTGTTTTCACTTTTAAAGTGGTTAGATTGTTTTGATATTGTACACGTAGTGATCTGCAATTTGTTGCTCAATTTGCACTGAAAGGAATCAAATGAAAAATGGATTTGAATATCTCCATTTTTTATGTTTATCAGTTTTTAATTGATGACTTTCTGGTTTTTGCTTTTGAATTAGATTTGTTTTAAAAAATGAAATTAAAAGAAATGAGTCATTTTTTTTATTTCTATGTTTTGTGCTTGTGGTTGGACTGTACCATTCACACCAGGGGGAGCCGCCTACAGCTGGCCACAGACACAGCGGCACAACAATACTATGTGTTAGCCTATGTAGCACATCAGAACATTCAATCTTTTGTCTTCTACAATATGTTAGGCAGTAACATGCTATAAACGCTATTTTATCATATTATTTTATCTGTAAGATTATAATAATAATGTTTTCATGGCTTTACTCAGTGTCTTCACTTCAGTTAATTTATAGGCTATTTTTTTATCTAGCCATTCATTCATTTATTTACTTGCCTAAAGACTCTGTTTGAAAATCTGTAGTGTTACACACACACACACACACACACACACACACACACACACACACACACACACACACACACACACACACACACACACACACACACACACTCACACACACATCTAGTTCACTTAGAGGGGGATGAGGGGCACAAATAGTCTATTTAAACACTGCTGCTCTATGTTTATTCAGAACAACAGCAGCAACAGTAACAAGACTTCAGCCTACAGCTTCAGTCTGTGAGTAATGTTCACACGTCTCCTATTGTTCAGTCAGATGAGCTACATACATAATGCGACTGTGCTACTGGTTCACGATGAGCTCTAGACTCCCCTGGGTGCTTTTTTTTTTTTTTGTCTGCATTTGTTCTCATTGTTTAACTCCACAAAAGAGGTGTCAACATTGTATGAGATTGATGCATATTTTAGTCTTGCAGCCAAATATTTTCATATTTAGTGCTTGTGTGTGACCATCACTGGCCCTCCCTGAAAGCTAAGCAGATATTCTTTATTAGAATTCCCTATTATGAGCCAGGGAGGGCAGTGCTACACCTCAGTGATGTGTGGGGGAAACAAAGACTGGACAGGACGAACAGGACGAACAGGATGAACAAGGATAGAAAATAACAGGCGGTGCTATTGCAATTAAAGATTGTAAGGTGGTGTATTATTCCCAACTACTAACTGCCGATCAATAAAACAGAAAGAAAAAAAAATAAATTAAAAAAAGAAAACCAACACAAAAGAAAAAGAGATTCAATAAATAAATAATTAAACAAACAGTACTGATCACCATAATTGTGGATGTCTTGACAGTATAGAATAGGATGGAATAGAATAGGCCAGAAGAGGATACCAGTGAAGTGGAGAGATTGAGTTTAGGGTAGAGACTCTGGAGAGATTCTCAGCACATTCTGGTGGGTCCCATCATTCGCTGACAATGGGACTCGGCAGTAGCTGGCGAGACCTGATCAAACATGCAAGTGTGAAGGACCCCGAAGCCCAGAACAGCAATCACGGCAAGGCAGGGCCAAGCCAACATGGCGCCCCTCCCCCTGGGCCGTAGGAGCCACAGGGCGGCACCCCCAGAGAGCCACCGGGGCCACCGTGAACGACACGGACCCATAGAACAAGAGGGAGCAGCTACCGACACCCCCAGCGCGCCAAGACCGACCCAGGCGGCCCAGGGCACGAGGACCCACCCGCCACCCAAACCCCAACCCCGCCCACCCCAGCCCCCACCCCTCCCTATATGTGCCTAAGAGTAGCTATATACAGTGACGTGTGAAGTATGTGAAGTGCACAGTAAGAGGCAGTCTGGTGTTGATCCGGCCCATGAGGACAGAGCAGCAGGGGAGACAGGTAGTAAGACCACCGGTACTGATGCAGAGGGCTCCCAAGAGGCCAAGGTGGGCCCACACGAACCCGACTGGCCCAGCCAGCACCGAAACCCCCAGAAGTCACAGCGCTAGAGCAGCGCCCCGGCAGACGCCACAGCCCCACTGGGTGCTAATGGTACATTCCAACCATGAGTAAATGTTGAGAGTTTTGTTCAAAGATCTGATTTAGAACAAGTCAAATGTGACCAACTAAAAATTAATCCAATAGGCACTTATCCATTAGTTAATTAATAGGAAGAAAAAATAACAAATAAAGGTTTTATATTATTTCATTCATGTGATTCAAAGTGTCACATGGACCTGGTATGAAGCCTTGGCATCATGTACTCTTCATACACACTGTGACTAAGGTTTTAACCCTCAAATGCATGTTGTTCAAAAATGACCCAGTGAGGTCGTTTTCTTACAATATCCTTGTAATGAAAAGTTTTTATCATTTCATTTTCCAGCTACTCCTCAAAAAACATACTTTTATTATTATTATTATTATTATTATTATTATTATTATTATTAATAGTAATAATAATAATAATAATAATAATAATAATAATAATAATAATAATAATAATAATAATAATAATACATTATACTTTTGATATCATTCCGTTTAAATTTTTAAGGTGCCTTTAATACTTTTAAAGAAATTGTGATATTTGTATTATGACCCCAAGCTCTTTATCACTCATAATATCATACAAGAGGTAAGAGGAAAGGATGGAGAGCAGCAACAGCTGGAGGAAAAGAGTGCAAACAAAATGGATGTTGACATTCTTCTATAGCTGTTCTGTGTAATATTCTTCTTTTTCAATTATCAAAATATTCAAAATCTGTTATAAAGTGAAAAAATGAACCTATTTCAAACATGAAATCATTCTTGTGTGGACAAAAATATAATACAAACAATAATACAAATTATTATTCTTAACCAAAATGACAAAAGTGGAAAAAAACACATTGATTCTTATGCAGGTCATTTTTTGACCCACTTATGGAAGAGTGTAGGATCCAATCACTTGTGCATCTAAGGGTTAATTAAATCAATCCTGCCCACTGTTATGTCCACGCAACTTGCAACATTATTTGTTGTTGCACAGTGTGTACATACCCTGGAAGGCCTCAGGAAACTGCAGCATCACATTTAAAGTGAGCTGAAGGTCCAGGTTACACGTCAACATTATCTGTTTGGCTAGAAATGCCATGAAATCATTTAAAAAGCTGTCGAGCTCATGATCAAGCTTTTAAGTGTTGGAGGAAGAGTGATATTATTTCCCATAATTTGAATGTGAGCTGGATTCACAGGTTCATTGGCATTAACAACACTTAAGTTCCACCAAAAAGCATCAAATCAGTGCCGTCAGTGCTGGACGGTGAGCCTAAAGCTGCAGGATTCATTTCTTCTGGATGTCACTGTTTTCACTTAATGAGAGAAATAAAGGTTTTACCCGTGTTACCCCCTCATCCTCTCCCAACACCTTTGTCAACTTAAGTTTACTAACCACATCAGATGGACAACCCCCACTCCACCTACGCAACAGCAAACAGCTACACAGTCACCACCACCCTTCATTAATTCTTATTAACAACATCAGGGTGAGGGAAAAGCATCGGCGTCGACATCTGCTAAGAACAGGGCTCGCTGTCTCTTGCTGACTGATTCAGTGGAACAATCAACACCGCATGGTGGTGAGGGGAGCGTTAGCATGTCGTAAATTCTTTTGACAGGATTTATCGACCACGCTTTATCGTGCGCTTACACGTTGTGACAGTTGTACCATGCGCCTATAAAGATGGCATCTGATTGTCTATTGCAGTTACATGAGTGTATGAGCAAGGATGCAGCTATGAAGGACGCAAAGGGACGGGAAGGGGGGCATGTGTTTTTCACAACATGTTCTTCACTAAACCTATTCCTGTGGACGTGAAGGAAAGAAATGTGTCTTTACCTCTTAAAGAGCAGGAATGAATGTGCTCACAATGTGTGTTCACGTGTATGTTGATAAAGATGATAGTCACTACTCATTATCATCAGTGCAGAGAGATAAGTAATCATGGTCATATATTTTATTTTTATCTATTCTCATTCCTTTTCATCTTTTGTTGGATTCAGTTTCTAAAATCACATGGCAAATATGTGGCGGAGTCTTTATGCCAAAATTAGCAATTGATGTTCTCTGGGTACAATATAAAACTTTAAGATCTTTTTATTGCCAGAATTTGCCTTATTACGCTTTGTGGTGTGCTGGGTCTGGGTGTGTCATGTTAATATTAGTAATGCAGATATGAAGGTTAGAGCCTAGGACTTTAACATTTGAATGACATTCAAGCTCTTTTCAAATTAGTTCACACTTTGCTGATTAAGCCGAACAGCACCAGATAAATCTTTTAGTTATTTTGACAGTAAACCAGAGTTTTAAAACAATAGCTTTTGGCAACACCCCCACACTGGTGCACCAGTAGTGATGTGTTTGATGTCAACCAGCAATGATTAGTTTACTAGAGCTGAAGAGGAGAGTACCCATAGTGATGGAAACTGAGTATGTGACAACAACTAAAAGTATTGCAGAGCCTATTGAGGACACAAAGAAAGTTTTTGATACTTGCTATTGTGTATTATTGTGTTTTGGCAGAGTTGTAGGTGAGTTGGTGTGCTCGCGCTGCATCAGCAGGGAAGGGTAAGTGGATAGAGAGGTCTGCACATGCTCAGTAGAGTTGCATCCCAGTCAATTTTAAGTCAGGAAGGTGTTAATTTATGGAAAAATCTTCTCAATCTATCATTTTGATGAGCAGATATGCATGATCAATGGCCAGAGATTGACTTCAAGCAACATCATACCCACAAAATACATCCAGTGAGTCAAACTAATGCACGTGCCAAAAAGTGCAGTTCCTCGAATTTCCACTTGAGGCAAAAGCGAGTCAATCCCCATAGACCCAAAAAGTAAAACACCTAACTTTACAACAGAAATAAACATGCTTACAGCCTGGTGCAAAAAACATTTATGGTTTCTGTAGCTAATGTCCTTGTTCATGACAACTATCCAGGGGGTTAGTTGTTGCTTCCTTCACCTGTTTAAATTGTATTCGATGCCTAAAGTTAGACATAATTAAAGACGTGATAACTTTGAGTGGCAGGTGCGTGCAACATAGGACCGTCCATGGCCCACCTCAGCTTCAATCATGCTCCACCTCTTTGAGTTTTATATTAGTCAAAAGTTAAGAGAAATCAGGCTCTGCCAAGGAAACGCCTGTGTGACATCTCAGAGGATCCTTCTCATAATAAAACAGAATTATCCCCACATGTTTTGATCAGGTCTGGTCCTACTGATGTATACTTATCGTGATTTCCTCTGTGATCACTGTCTGTGGAGTTATCATTATCTAACATCATAATTAGTTTGATTGCACTTAAAGGGTTCCATATTACTGTCACCAAACACCAGTTCACCATATGTAAACCTTCATACTAATAGAGCTTCCTGCATTCTTGTCATTCTCTCTTCATCTTTCTTTCTGTCTCTAGCAAGACACAGCGTAACCTCGGATTGCATAAGGATCCCAGGTGTGAAGAGAAACCAGAGTTTTACGAGATGCACTCACTCAGCTCATCAATCAGTGAGATGGGTGGTTGATTCGGCACGTAGGTGCTAAACTACACATGTGTGTCCCGGGGCAAGGAGATTGCACAAGACTGCACCTTAAGTCTTCCTCTCTCACACACACGCAGATGACTCTTCTTGAATTAGCCGCCTCGATCGCTCCTCACCCCTTCTGCTGATCTACTTCAGCTGCAGCTTCTTCGTGTTTTTTCTCACACTGTGTGTGCATGTGTGTGGTCATGGGTTATGGTTTCGGCCTGGGGGTAAGAGGTGAATTAAGGGTGGAAAAGCGATGCAGAGGGTCCACCCACTCAGCTGAATGAGTTGAGGAAACGGGCCTGTAGCAATAGTGGAAAAATCTGAAAAATATTCATACACAAACTTGTAACCGTTTTAAACATTTGAACTACCTCATTTGAATGATTCCCTGTTAAAATTGGCCCAGCCTCGGCTGATACGAGGGCTTCTCGTTTGCCATGCCATCACATTGTGTGGCCCTGTCGCAATCCTCATCCCTTTATTCAAATGTTCCACAAATTAGCCATACATTTATCCCCACTTCCTGCTCCATCCAACCCACAGGTCATGCCACTTAACTTCAGCCAGCCCCCCTGCTGTAATAGGTTCTGATAGGAAGCCTGCAGGGAAGTTGACTTCTCACTGAGAAGTGATACTAAAAGTAATTGCAGCTGAAACCCTGTGACAGGGGAGTGTGCTTTGAAAAAAGTGGGGGGAAAATGGAGTGCAACACGGGGAGGATGGCATTTGAAGTCAGCACAGAGGATAGCAGGGGGGGAGGGAGCAGAGACCACTGCCCTCAGCCATTTCCTGTAATTTGACCTCCATGGGAAAAAAAAAAACAGCAACAGTCTCCTACTTTGCATATTCCTTCAGCTCATCTGCATACGTCACCATCTTTTATTATTACAACAGTTTGGTTTTAATTTGAGATGACTAATTTATTTCAACCTAGAGTTAATGCAGCGTACTTTCTCTTTGTAACACATCTCATTTCCCCAATGATTAAAAAAACATTTCATAGAACATAAACAAGGTTTCATATCATTAACTTTGAATATGACTGGTTACCTTAATGACCCCCCTCAGTTTATTATTCTTGTGTGAAAATCAGCTAGTTATTTTTAATGAGGACATGGATTTGGTGCCTGGTGGTTACGGCTGACACAGAGGACTGCTGCAAGAAATGACCTGGCACAATGTTTTCACCATAAATACAAAAGATTTTATTCCAAACAGAGAGGGTAGTCCATCTGCAGACAATTTAGGACTGTTCTTAAGTTCCAGTAATTTAAATGTAAACTCTCCCTCCAGAATCTCTGGTTTCCCCTGGGCAGGGATTAATTCAAGAAGAGAAAGTATTTCTCTTAAACATGCTGTGAGCTCCTCTGGTTCCATTTTAAAGATTAATCTAATCGCCATTAATTGTCTAATTTCTTTTCTAACTTTACACCTCCACCTTTTCTTGATCCAAACTGAAACACAAAAATCTGTACTGTTTTTAATTTAATTATCAGGATTGTCCCTTCTTTTGAATTTTTTTTCACTTGAACTGAAATGTTGAATTTGTGTACATGCGGACAAATACTCATGTAATTATACAGCCTACAAATATGCAGTCATTTTCCAGTAAAATACAATAAAAATAAGGGTAATGTAAGTCTTTTTAAATCAGTCTATCAGGTATATTGTTTCAGCGTCTTTGAGCTTTTGGAAAAGCGCTTTATAAATAAAATTTATTATTATTATTATATTATTAGTGTACAAAGATGGGTATAGTCCCACTGCAAAGGTGCTTTAAACTTTAATTCTTTTCAACAGCCAGCAAGGCTCCTGTGATTGCAAAATAAATCAAACTGTATAGAAATCTATGAGAAAATGACGGTATTTTTACTTAATCAGTTAGCTCAGTTAACATTTTCTCTAATAAGTTCTATGGTCTAATAATTTTAAGTCTCATTCAATACAGCATGATGCAAATTTTGCAAATTATGGCCCCATTTAGAGTAAAGTAGATAATACTGAAGGGTCGTCAAATCAAAATCTTATCAATTCCACCACTTTTCTCCATTTTTTTTACATGACCAACACATCTCTGCTTGTTATTCACAGCTCCATAGAAATGATTAATTTATTTTAACCCTGAGTGTAAATCAAATATCTAGGCTGATGACAATTAAATAGGACAGGTTACTGTATATGTCTGCACGGTAAACATTGTGCAGTATGAGACAAATGACAGAACAGCCAGTCAACAGGACTTTAATTGATTTATCACAACCATGAACCAGACACACACTTGACTTATGTGAGTGTGTGTCTGTTAGGAGGGTGGCTTCACTGCTGACTGGTTATATAGTGGATTAAGGGCATGAAGCTGCAATCTGGCAGAGAAAGTGGCCCACCAACACACACACACACACACACACACACACACACACACACACACACACACACACACACACACACACACACACACACACACACACACACACACACACACACACACACACACATGGGCACATAGCGAAACATGGCAACAGGGCTCCTGACTGAGAGGCTACTCAGATGACTGCCTTCCCTTTGTCTCGACATCACACACAGTACCAAAACATGCACACATGACATCCCACAGAGGAACAGGGCCGCATCATCGCAACGCAGAGAGTCAAGGATAGTCAAGATATGCAAGGTGAGAAGAATGATGGAGAACTAATATTCACCCCTCAGTGAACCACTGAATTCAGATGTTTATAAGTCTTATACTTCGTTGAGTTTCAGGAGGAGCATTACTTCGTGATCAGAGAGAGGAAATCTTTGAGATAGACATGGATCTATGAATAATCCTGGGTTTTGTCTGATAAAATAGTTGTAAGAGAGAAGAACTGAATATTTTGTTTGCCAGTGTCTTTGTATATTTAGATATCACACAGTGGAGCCACTTGCATTTATTGGTGGATTTTAAAATAAAGTAATAACTGTATTTCTCAGAGAATTATAAATATCTTAAACCCACATGTTGCTTTTCCATCCTGGTAGAAAGTTTCCACATCCGACATTTCAGTTTGAATGTAGGAAAAGTGTATTTTTAGAAAAAATTATTTTACTTTTTTGCATTAAGTCCATGAAGTCACACTGTGTGCAAAAGCTTTTAAAAGGAAGCAAACTAAAGAGAAACGGTGACTTGTGAAGAATGTTGTTAAATATGAAGTGAGCCATTTAGACACATATTTTCACAGGAGTCGGTGGATCAAATTGGAGTTAAATCAACAGAGGACGCACATATTATTAATTGTCAGGTGAGTGCGACAGAATGAAAGTGGGTGTTTGGATACTGCAGAGTAAGAAATCTGTCAAAGTTCACATAAGGTGGCAAAATAAAATAATAAAAAAAGGAAATAACAGAGAGATGAGATGCAAGTAATAACTTACTTGCATCTCAAAAACCTTCAGCTTAAGGGCAGATTGTGTGTGTTTAACAGTGAGAGGCATGGATAAGCAGAAGACTAACAAATCACTCAAAGGTTAAAGGCAAACTAATTCACCAGTTTGCAGTGTGCTGTCGACGGCCGTTTTTTCTATGGAGTTGCCCCTTGAAATTAATTATAGGCTCACTGTGAAGTGCAATAACCAGTGGGCCTTGTTGTGAAAGTGAAGGGCCAGAGGCCTTGAGGCACATCCTTAAATTCAAGAAAGAACAAGTCTCAAAAGCGAGTGAACAGTTGGTTCAATAAATTGACTAATCAGCTGAAGAGATAAACACTGTTAATAAAGTTCAAATGTCATGAGGGAAATGTTTGCCCTAGAACAGTTAAGCTCCTGCCTAAAGTGACCCGAAGGGACAGTTGTTGATTTGTGCACAGAGTGTTTCAGAAAAATGTTAACAGCATTTGATCTTGAGGGGAGATCCAAAAACACTCCTTATTCAGGCTAATTTTAACAGCACATGACACACAGCTGATCACTGGCCTCTTTGAAAAGAACCCACAAACGAGGGTGGCATGAAATCGACATTTGGACAGGAAAACACAAAGTCATCTCTGTGTCTCCTGATCCTCTAATGTTTTTCTGCTAAGGTTAACACATGCACACACAGTGGACTATCTATCCATCTCAAAGATGCCTCAGCATTTCACAAACTCAGACCCATCCAAAACCACCAGTCTTTGAAGTAAAATCCCGAGGATATCAACACAGTCACACACACACACACACACACACACACACACACACACACACACACACACACACACACACACACACACACACACACACACACACACAGGCTCGCTCTGCCTCAGGGGTGAAGGTGGGAGGGTGAGCGGGCAATGAAAGATGCTGTTGATGAGGCAAAGGGCTGGGTGAGGGGATTGGAGGATGCGGAGCGCTGATAGAGTGCTGATACACTCGACAATAGACTCCAGTGTGTGGCATTTAGCTTCAGGACGAGCCACATGCACACAAACAAACACAGAAACACACGAAGGCATACTTACATCTAATCTGGCTCCCAATCATATACATAGACTGTGACTATTATATTTCCTCACAGAGATGTATATACAGTATATCCACACACACACACACACACACACACACACACACACACACACAGACACACACACACACACACACACACTAGCACACACACACACACACACACACACACACACACACACACACACACACACACACACACAGACACACACACACACACACACACACTAGCACACACACACACACACACACACACACACACACACACACACACACACACACACACACACACACACACACACACACACACACACAGGTCATACCCACAGGGAGGGAAACTTTGCCTTTTTTACAGCGCTTGCAGACTCCCCTTGTGACTTTCACAGCTGTCATGCTCTTCTTTACAGCCTTCATTCATCTGCTAACCAAAGGGATGAGAGCATGTGATGGCGACCCACAAACACGCACACAGACACGCATACACCCACACACACACACGCACAGAATTAATGTACACAAATGCATAGACACAAGTAAAGAGTGAAGACTCTTGCCAAGCACAGGACATGGTGTTAATGTGGTGTGTTATTTGTCCTAATGTTATTTCACACTCTGCTCTGCCATTGCAACACCAATTTTATGGACTATTATCTATTAGATGCTCTCTTTTTGGGCAAAATTCTCACAAAGTTTATCATTGTTGATGTTGTGGGAGAAATAAGGCTATTTTGATTTTTTTTTTTTTTTTTTTTTAGCAGAGTAGTAGAAAAACTCAGATTAAATTTGCTGGACTCATCAAAGGAGATCTTCCAAGGAGCACATTCTCTGTTGTGGCACAAAAAAATGAGATAATGTCACCTTTCCACAAGGCTTTCATTTTTTAAAAAACTCCCCTCTACAGCTAATGTGACACCACAGTCTTAAATGCTTCAGTGGTGAGTGTGACACAAAACGAACACAAAAATGAAAATGTCCCCTCTTTCTACAGCATCTCCACAGAGCAGTTGAGTCGCCTTTCTCGTGGCATTAGCCAGAAGTGCTGTGCACCCCGCCAGTTGGCTTTTGTGCTTTTTATAAGTGACAGAGTGTGATAGACCCTGCCCGCAAACCCTCCATTACAATCATATTGGTATCCTCTCAACTTTGTTCCTATGGGGCACCGTCACTGTCAAGACTGGCTGAAGTTTAGTCAAAGACATTAAGAGAGCACCTCCAGGGACAAACATCAGCCGAGAAGAGAAGAGAAGAGAAGAGAAGAGAAGAGAAGAGAAGAGAAGAGAAGAGAAGAGAAGAGAAGAGAAGAGAAGAGAAGAGAAGAGAAGAGAAGAGAAGAGGCCATGCAGAACTGCCTTAATACTGTGATCCATAACTTTCAGCACATTCAAAGATGGCCAAGCATCTAGTGTGGCATTTGTGAAGTTCCCTCAATATGTTGCTACTATGCAGGAAAATACAACCAAGTGACATAGATGCACATAGTTTACTGACTGAATTTATTACGTTAGACAGCACAGCATGAGCACTGTGCACTGTTCAAGTGTTATTCTAACTGTGATTCTTTATGATGTGCTGGTTTATTAATCAGTGTCGATTGTGACTATGCTAAAGCAGTATGAAGCGGCCCAACAGTCTGCCAGGTTCTGTAGCTGCAGTCCAACTAAGCTGAAATCTTGTCCCGTATACTGACTTTCAGAGTCGCATTCCTGTATTGACAAGCAGAAGTTATGAGTCTGCTAATTTCACATGCAGACAAGTGAATTTCTGTCTCTGAGTATTATTGTCCATTTTTAATACTGCTTTGTTTGTTATTTGCAATTTTTTTTTTTTTAATCCATAACTTTTTATGCTGCAATCTTGTCCAGGTCTCCCTTGCAAAGGAAACTTTAATGGGATTCACTTCATTAAACCTAACTTAAAGTTATTTGATGGATTTATTTTACACAGACGGGCATTCAGAGAGACATGATGGATAATACTGTGATTGTTTACTTTCTGAAGTAATCTGCAGCATAAAGTGGAGTGTAAAAGTTCATTCTTGACCCTTAGCAACTCTTTAAGGCTGTGCAGCATTTATATTCATCTTCTGGGCACCGTGGATTTCCGTGCCAAATGTCATCACTATATTCACTTAGAAGCTGTTGAGATATTTTATTCAAACATTGTCAGCCCTGCAGTGGCACTAGGAGAAAAATTGGGGCCTTACCAAAATCAGTTGAATTCGTCCCCTGGGGACCGTGAATGTCTGTCAAAATTCCATGGAAATCCATTTTGTAATTTTTGATATATTTCAGTGTAAACCAAAATGATGGTCCAACACACAGATATTATCATCCCTAGAGCCATGCTTTGAGTGTTTTCAATGCTTTCCACTGCATGTCATCAACGGATGGACTTTGTTCAGTTGTTAGTTGCCTTAGATATGAGGGCAGCACAATGATATGAGCTGATAAAGGCTTTTACATGAAATACTGACCCAAAGTGAACACTGACTGGCAGATAATGCCTATCTGGCTTAAAGTTTACATTTTCGTTTAAAACTGTTACATAGAATAAAACATCTACATGTAAATTGAAGTAGTTGTATTATGTTGTGCAGTGAACATTTGAAAAGCGTGGTATTTTATGTCTGCATCTGCCAGTGAGCCATCACAATAAAAGTAGGCAAATAACATATTAAATCTGTCATAGGACATATACCGATCAGACATAACATTATGACCACCTCCCTAATATTGTGTTGGTCCCCTTTACGCTGCTAATACTCCTATTACCGAGTGGGGCATGGACACAGGACCTCTGGGGATGTCCTGTGGCACCGGCATGCTGACAGTGAATTCTGTGGGTCCTGTGGGTTGTAGAGTGGGACCTTCCTAGATCAAGCTTATCCTGGATCATCCCAAAGATGCTCAATAAGATTTGGATCTAGGGAGTGTACAGCTTAGCTCTGACGTGTTCCTCGGGCCACTCCTGGGCAGTTTTTGGGGTGTGTCGGGGTGCATTGTCCTGCTGAGAGTGGAAACTGGCATCAAGGACTCCTGTTACCATAGAGGTTTAGGGGTTGAGGGTTTCTTGACCTGCAATGTTTAGGTGGGTGGTACATGTCAAACATCCACATGAATGCAAGGTTTCCCAGCAGAACATTGAATTAAAACAAGATGATCAATGTCATTCACTTCACCTATCAGTGGTCATAAATGTTGTGGCTAATCGGTGTATAGTACATATGTGCATATGGTGGCATTGTAATTTCAAATATTATATGCTATATCAATATTGCTTCATATGTCAATTCCAGATAGTCATTTTCTAAAAAGATATTACTTTACATACTGCTCTCCATCTTATTCTTCACCTCATTTTCAAAATTCTGTAATTTCTTTCATGAAAACATGTTCTTATATTGAAAAATTTTATTTCCAACATGACTTTTCAAGCCTCAAGAAGCTCAGCAAGCACCAGCTCACACCCACACTCAAACCAACATAGAGGAGTGACAGTATCTCCCTGAAGGAGGGGTGCTGCCATTTCTCGCCATGGTGGTCATCAGTGCTAAACTCCTGTCAGGTTCCATCTTACATCCCAACACACAACTACACACACACACACACACTGTCTTGTCTCGGGGTAGGACAGGATCTCCATGAGGGTCAACATGTTGACACACACACACCAGGGAGCAGTGCCGTTGTTGGCAGTCTATACCTCTTTACTACTGTCCATGTCATTTCACCCACAGGAAACCCGCTGTGGCTATTAGCATGTCAGCATGGCAGGGATACTCTGGGCCCAGAAGGGTTTGCAAACCAGTTATCGTTGGTTGATGTAAAACATTGGAGACCACCGATGAATATCGTCACACAAACTAGATTTGAAACTTTGGTATACAGTGAAATATACAGAGAAGTCCAACAATGTAAAAACCTTTACTTTCTCTCATCTCCAATTCATATTTTATGTTTGAATCCTCTTTTAGAGAGTTTTCTTTCAACCCTTTGAAGCGCAAAATGGGTCAAAAGTGTCCTAAATCTGATGGAAAATGTGTATCTCCTGACCCACACTGCGCATCAAAGGGTTAAGTTCCTTAAATTCTAACTTAAAATTAGTTTTTTTTATGAATGCCACAGGTCATAAAATTGCCATTTGATGAGAATGTGAAAATTATTGCAGCCTTCTAAGGTGTAATTGTGTCCACACTTAAAATTTCTGATTCCATGTACTCTTTTAAAAATATAAATATAATGTAAATTCAGCATTGTGTAAGGTGACCAAAGCAAAAACTCTTACCTTGAAAAGTTTTTCTGTCTTTCATGCATTAATATATTTAATGTCTTTATCTTTAACTGTCACTTTTTTGTTTATTTAATGTGAGGCCTCTTTTCATGTCATCCCTCATGAAGCAAATTGACTACATTTGCAGTTTTTCCACAGCAACTGTACGATCTAATGTTGACTAAATTGACACCTTAATCCTTAAGGCACTTTTTCACACATTCAACAGTTGCTACAAATCTCACTTTTCAGACAGGCCTTCCTTGATCATTCCCCAAGATGTTAACTTTGACTGAGGAAACATTTACTGTTTTGTTTAATGTCATTTTTGATCATGTGCCTGACATTCACAGCTGTCTAACAACTGGGACAAGAAGAGATAAAAAAAAAATAAAAACCTTGGTGGAAATGCCTTTCCCCTCAAACATGGTACATCTCTCCCAGGTGACTGCTTAGCACTGGCAGTAATTGAAAACTTGCCCCTGGCTCTGTGTATGTGAGGCTGTGGAGTGTGTGTGTGTGTGCAAATCATGAGGCATGTGTGCATGCGGGGACACTCTTTTCACTGTGTTTGAGCGTGTGCATCTGCTAGTATCAGCATGTATGTGCGTGCATGTGTGTTTGTTGGTGTTGGAGCAGTGTGTGAGTGTGTCTTCATTGCTCTACAGGTTCACACTAATAAGTCCACCTTTCCTGATGCATATTGTTGGAAGTGTAAACATTTTTTTTACCCCGACAGGAGGATGAAATAATAACATTTTTTTTAATAACCCCCCCCCCACACACACACACACACACACACACACACTTTTTTTTTTTTTTTTTTTTTGCTCCTCCACAACAAGGGGCCAAATCTCTTCAGCATTTCCAGCCCTGTGAGCTAATTTGACAGCTCACGGGGGTGACGCTGATTCCACTTCGCAGAGACAGGTACCCTAGGGCTAGCCAGCTGGATCGCAGCGGATGCTTACAGATTTGGCTTTAGCTTCATGCTGGGTGTCATCTGTCTCTTTGGTCTGGCGCAGGATAATTTTTGTGTGTGTGCGTGTGCGTGTGTGTGTGTGTGTGTGTGTGTGTGTGTGTGTGTGTGTGTGTGTGTGTGTGTGTGTGTGTGTGTGTGTGTGTCCGCCCTGACATCATGTGCCTGAGCAGTTTGTGCCTGGCAGGCCTTGTCTGTCCAGGTTGGCCATCAAACACAGCCAGCATGGCCCTAATCTGACGAGGCACTGCTCCAAACATGCCACAGCAGCCTGAGAAGTGTATGTGTGTGTGTTCCTATAAGTGTGTGTGCATGTGTGCGCGACCCCAGGGCAGACCCCCTTTTTCCCACTCCTTGCTTTTCTCTGTTCTGTCCCACGTCCAATATCAGCCGGTGCACACACAAGCTGAAGAAAAACTTCAAAAACCATCAAGTGGAGCTCAGTCGATTCTTCCCCTGAACCTCACAGTCTCAACTCCTCCTCTGCTTAACTTGTAGTGTGTGTGTGCAGGCATGTGTATGTGTTATTCCAATTCATGTGTGTGTGTGTTTGAAATGCCATAGCCAGGCGAAATGATTTTGCCCGCAACAAACGGAGAGATATCTTTGTCCAGTACTCCCTCCACCCACATCTGTCACTTTGATTGTGGTCACTTTGCAGGATGCTCTGCCTCAACAGGTCTGGAGCCTCCCTCAGCCTGTTGCCCTCAGTCGACTTCAGCACTGCCTCCTGGAGAGGCAGGCGATCCCTCCCCACACCAGGATGGGTGAGGACAGGGGAACAGCCCCCCATGGGAGAAATGACAGTGCAGTTCCCGTTAATCTCGAGGATGAGTCCCAAAATGGCAGCAGGGGCCCCGCCACAAATGCTAATCACAGCCGACACACTGGTCTCCCCCTGTTCACACACACACACACACATACACATACACATACACACACACACACACACACACACACACACACACACACACACACACACACACACACACACACACACACACACACACACACACACACACACACACTTCCAGTCCTCTCTGAATGCCTGAGTGCCAATCTCCAGCTGGAAGGAAAAGGGGTAGTCATCATGAGATACATCTGACAAGGTTTTGTTCCGTTTTGCTGCAAAAGAGGAAAAAAAATCTTTCCTTCCTTGAAAAGCGCAGGATGATGAGTACATATGTTGATTTTCAGGCTGTAAGCCATGTACCGCCACTGTGTCTTCCCATCAGGCCATGGGACGGCATGACAACGGGATAGTGTGACTCTACATAGTGACTTGTTAAGTGTTGCTGCATGAGGCTCTTAAGTGTGTTTACTGGGTCTTTACCTTCCTGCTGCACTTCGTCTACCTCTCATTTTGTTTTTCACTTTCACCCCCTACCTCTTCTCCAGCTCTGAAGCCTCTAAGCAGGAAGAGGGACCGGAGAGTGGTGGCGCCCGGACCAATGGCCTGTTTCCTGCCCCAGGAATGAGAGAGAGACATTCCCTGAAATAAGAATCTGGATATGGAGAGAGAGAAGGGTAGAAGCAGGTAGGTGGGCTGTTGGGCAGCAGGTCTTCTCCTACCAACCCTCCTCCACCCCCATCTTCCCTCCAGCCCAGAGGCCTTGGCATCCAGTGAATAACACCCTCCTCCTCCCCTTCCCTTTTCCTTTTCCCACCACCTGTTCAGAGCCGCAGTGCAGTCAGTGGCGTTCAGCGTGTTGTGAACACAGAGCAGCGGCCCCGCGGCCCTCCGCCTGGACCTCAGTGTCAAGACCCAACCAAACTGAGAGACAGAGAGAACATGAGAGGGAGAGAGAACGGAGAGCAGCTAAATGCAGAATAATTATACCCAGTGGGTAATGCGAACACCGTCGTTGCAGGGGCAGTGTGGTTGGGCCGGGGAGGAGAGAGAGACACAGAGGCAAGAGCGTCACTGGGGTGAGCTCGCAGGGCCAGTGGGCATGTTTGGTAAACCAGGCTCACAGACCTCCCACTGCACTGCTGAAGCACCGTTGGTGGAAGTGCTGCAGGAGATCATCTGGATACTGGCGAGCTTGTAGTCACAGGGGGCTCAATGCTGCAGATATGTGGAAGTGTACTAAAAAGGATGAGGGAGGAAAATTTTGTCTCCTATGATGAGGAGAAATATGTATGTTTAGACTAATAACACACACACACACACACACACACACACACACACACACATATATATATATAACATATAACAAATGTCATCTAATTTTTCAAAGCCCTTCAAAATAATACTAACTTTATTTTGTCAATTAGATTTACACTACATTATTGCTTGATTAAACTACTTCATAAAAATATATCAAATGGCTCAGTTATGTAGAAATATAATTAGTAAATAATTATCAATATTTTCAATAATGTTATTCCTAAAAATTAAAAAAAAAACATTTAACTGACATAAAATAAATGGATGTAAACAGAATTTAATTGGTGCAAATTACCTAAGCAGAATAAAAATAAATCCATATTCTTAAAGGCTTAAAGTATGAGCAGAATTAAAATGAGGACAGCTACTGAAAAAATACATTATTGAAATTGATGCTGACATATTTGTATTAAGTTTTACAAAGCTATAACTTTGAACACAGCCTTTCTTCTAAGTGACAAATTTGGAAAGTGTCCCAGAAAGGCTTTGTACTCGATGCAGGGGGTGTCAAATAAAAAGCAGAATTCACTTAATAGACCTGTGAGACAGAAATGTAGAGAAACATGATCTGCTGTTGTGCGACAAGCTCTTGCATGCAAACTGCAGCCCAACATCAGAACGCTTGTAGATAATGATGCAGAAGGACAGATATTTCCTTGTTATGTTGATGTTGGCCCGGCGTTCCACATTCTTTAATGCTGTTGAAATCTCAACTTTGGTTAAGTTTTTTTTCCTTTATTAGTGGAGAACTGAACACTTTTTTTTCCCCCTTGAAAATCAGTCAGGAGATATAGGCTTAAAAATGTGTTTAAAATTCTGATGCTATTTACAGGAATTCACTTTAAACTTCAACTAAAGCATGCAAAATGTAAATTAAGCTGTATGTAATGTTGAATTATGAAAATGTCAACAGGTTTTAGAGAAATTCTGATAAATATTTCAGACCTTATATCCCAAATCATCAGGCTTTATTATGCATTATGCATTTTAATCTGTTTTCACTTATTTACAAGGAAGAGTTTTGTCATTTTCTTGTCAAATAATTAACTAAATGAATTATATTTTCTGCAGAATACATAACAATCAATAAAATTCAAATAAAGCAGTTGATGAGATACTTTTAGTATCTCTATTTTCATATTTTCATCTAAACAAAAAAGCTTTTGAGTTTCTCCATGGAACAAATATTCTGCATTTAATTATCATCTACATTCTCAGAGTTGATCCTAATGTTTTTAATTTCACCCTGCAGAATCATGAATAAACGAAACAAACAGGATGCACATTCCTGTCAGAAAGACCTTTGCTGGTTCTGACATGTTTTGCAGTCAGAGATCCTCTCGTGCTCCTCAGACACAAAGAGCAGGACTTGTTTCCATCCCTCAGCCTGTTGATCAATCATTTAATCTCTCTAATAGGACCAAATCAAATCTAATGAAGCATGTAATAAGTATTTAACTAAACAGTGTGGACAGTCTGGGGACTCAAGTGGTGTCTTCATTTTCCCTTAACTGAGCATGACAGTCCTAATGAATTTGGGGCTCACAACCAAACTTTTGACAGCTAACATGCAACGTTTGCCCCAAACAATGCCCCGTCTCACTCCAGCTGAATTACTTTTCTCTTGCCACAAGTGCTGTGTTTATTAATGTATTTATGTCAATGTATTTGCATTTCATAAAGTGGAATAAAAGCCGTTGCTCATCCAGGATAATTCAAGCGGTGATGTGTTGCCAGCCCTGAATTTTAGAGAATAATGTGAGATATATAGTGCCATCCTGTGGTGAGTGTGGTGAAGACAGTTCCTCAACTACAAAATTCTAACTAATCCATATATCTGTATTTAGATATTAATATATGTCACTAGTGTATAGGGAAATTTTTAGGTAAGTTTTTCATTTCGCTTAGAGCTTATTTCTAATTTATTTAGATATTATCATACATATGTATATTTATATATAGTAAGTCTGATAATATGCACATAGAGACTAATGTAAGGGTTTATGCTATTGTAGAACTATTATCATAAGATATGTGACTGTTTCCCAAAGAATAACCAGAAGTAAATTGTAAATGAAGTGTCACAACAGAACTCTGTAGGTGCTTCACTGCCTCTCTATGTATAATCACACATGATACTGAAATGTTAATTTAAATATATGGATAAAAGTGTCTGATAAATGAAATTGTAGAATTGTAAATCTATAAGTTACCCACTCCTAATAAATTGTCAATAATGAGACATATTTTATCAATTGTTAATTTGTGTTTTACAGATGAGCTTAATTAGAACAACTTCTTTTTTGCCATGTTGTAAAAAATCCCTCCGGCTGCTGTTTATCCTTTGTCTAAGATACAATTCAGTGCAATATTAGTAATCAACAAATCAGTGCTTATGTGTTTTCCACTTTCTAATAAGTCCAGTTTAAGGTTATAAATGTTAATAAGTTGTTAATAAATTTGATTTCAATGCACTGCAAGTTTCCCCACATGTTAAATGAACTGGAGAACCATTTATGAAGACAAAGAAGAAATAAGTGTCCTGTTGTTGCAAAATAAACAGCAGCTGAAGGGGATTTTGCCAAACCTAAAAGTTACTCCTTTCAATGAATATTGGCTAAGTTTCACATTTAAAAAATGCAGAAATATGTGGCTATAAAAGAATAACTGTACACTGTTTTGATCCTTCATTTATATCAATACTATTTTGTAATTTTAAAATGTATATGTTTCTGAATGCTCTGTTATTTTAAAAGGGAATTAACTAAGCTGCATAATCCTTTATTTAAGCTGTATTTTAAAATAAAAATAGCAGGTTTTCAATGAACTTGCTGAATTAAGAGTGCCAACTGCCCCATAGTCAGTGGAAAAAATTGGGTTACTGAAATATTTATGAGACAGACATGTTCTTGTGTTACAAGTTTGGAGAGTGAACAGATAAGTAAGTAAAAAGTTGAAGAGGCAGAATTTGTTTCGCCACAAAGACTGTTTCTCCACAGAGCAAGACTGACATCTGCTGTCGGAGTTAAGCAGAACAGACACACAACACTCCCTCTTATAGAAACTTACAGGCACTTTAAAAGTCTCAGAGTAAACGGAACATCCCCGTAACCGAAAGAGTTAATTAATTTTATGTGGACTTGTAAAAAAGATCAAACGGTCAGAGGAGGAACTCTCATAAAGTTAAGTGTGACCCCCCTCTTTTTGCGTCTTGGTTCAGTCCACGGCCTCGAACCCGGAAGTCGTAGTAAACATATTTTTGAGTCAGCTGACTTAGATTCACCTGACTGGAATTATCACAGCAGCCTTACTCTGTTTTTAAAACAGCAGCTGATATGTGTTACTGCTATATATCATTAATTATCAGGCTAAAAATCTAGCTGGACTACTCATTTTGTTTCCACACTCAGATGTCAGTTAGCTTTGGAGCATTTAGCAGCTAGCTGAACCAACCAGCAGCTCAACAGAAAAAAAAACAAGCTGTTCAGCTGCTGGAACGACGTCCAGCAGAGTATATAATAATGGAAAAGATTGCGAAAGGTGAGTGAAACCCACGGCATTCAGATCGTTTTCGAAGTTAGTGTGTTAGCTTCGCTTTTTGCATTTCAAAGCTCTTGACAGTGCAGCAGATCTTATTGTGTACACACTTCTGTATGCTGCTTATGTACAATCTCCTGACCGTACGTATTCTGTTTTGTTTTTATTTCATTTCATTTACCTCCCACATTGTATATATATTGCCTCTTTCGCATACGTTATCATTTTTAATATAGTCTTGTTTTATATGTACATTTGATTTTATTATTTAATGTTGTTATTTTATTACTCATTGCTTGTTATAGATGCACCGTCCAGTGGCAGCTATTTATATTTTTGGCATGCCCCCATATATGATGACAATAAAGCTATTCTATTCTATTCTATTCTATTCTATTCTATTCTATTCTATTCTATTCTATTCTATTCTATTCTATTCTATTCTATTTTAGCAATTCCTATTATGTGCCCACAAACAAGAGGCTAATTAAAATGTGAATGAACTGTGACTGACATGGAGATCTTGTCATTACAGTTTTGAAGAATGTGCTTTAAAAAGGCTTGTGTGTAAAAATACCGTGCTTAAAAATGTATGCTTCACTATGCATCTAGATTTTCCTGGTTTAAACTGTATTTACTATAAGACGTGTTGATCCTGCAGATGTGGGTGACATCCAGTCCCGACTGCTGGACCACAGACCTGTCATCAATGCAGAGGTCCGCTACTTCGTGAGGGAGTTTGAGGTACTTGACGTAGTGTTAGTAAGGGATCTGGGCCCTACATCCAGCTTCACCAGCTCTCACATCATGTTATGATACATATAGGAGTTGTAGTGGTGTACTGAAGCACTGCAGAGGTGGCCCTGGACCACACACTTTCTATAACCTCCAAGGCTTCCTCACTGTAGCTGAACTAAACTGCTGACATTCATGTGAGGAGAAAAAAAACAACAAGGATGTGGGGTGTATTTTGTGCATTTGTTAGATAACAGACAGTATAGATATAGGGATCAATGTAATATAAGCGCTTGGTCGGGCACACTAGAGATGTTTCATTTTATGATTGGGAACTTAACCCCCTGTAAAGGCACACGTGTGTTGATTTTTGCCTTTTTCACAGTAGATGTATGTTATGTATAGCTTTAATCATCTCAAAATGCAGGGTTGATACCGATTCCAGTTAATAGTAATCAAGAAGAGTGATAACCACTATTTGGAAACAAAATACATTTGTAGTAAGAATGAAAATGTTGGTGTCCAAATTATTAAGAACACAAAACTTTAGAGAAATGTTTGTATTTAAATTATGTTTTGTATGTGTTTAATTAAAGGAGAACTTTTCAGCATAGTCAGACAGTGTTGTCAGTGAGACATTGCTTAAAACCAGAGCGGGGACTACAGATAGAGAAAGGCAACTGCATCAGAGCAGCAAAGTAGCACATTTTTCAGTCAAAGTCTTTTAATTGATATTTCAGTACAACTTAATACAAATACAAGAGCATTACTGTTCAGTTATTTGAACATGTTTGAACAGCAGTTACCACCATTGTCAACTTATAAACAGAGCCGCATAAGCAGTTGGACAGAACACATATTCATTTTGTCCAGGATCATAAAAAAAAAAAAAAAAGGTACTGATAGCCAGGAAAATGCTGTATATCACATGATATTAGGCAGATAATCGGTTGATATTCTTGATTCTAGACAAAATAGTCCTGTAAACACCAGTCTGGTTTCAGCATAATCTACAACTCACTGCATTTTGGGCTGTAGCTAAACATTATTTTCTAGTTTTTATCACAGTGTCTTCACTAGGTTTTTCACCAGATTTTACTATAATGTACTTCTCAGAGTATTGAGGGGTTTACTTTCAATAAGTTTATGAATGCAGCATTTGATTTGACTGCAAGCTGACTTTTTCTGCTGCTGTTTAGGAAAAACGGGGCCACAGAGAGAGCCGACTGCTGGAGAATCTGGATAAAATGGTGGTGGAAACAAATGAGCAAATGCTCCCGACAAATTTAGACGACGTAACCAAGCAGCTGTCTGACGTCATTAAACGGTGTAAGTTAACTCACCTGACTTTTCTTTTCTCTTAACATTACGCCTAAAGATAATTTCATACTCACACAAACGCTATTTATATAGAAGGAAAGAATGATAAATTGTATTGCACCATTTGTCAGTTTAAGGGTGTCAATTAAATGTTCTCCTCATTCAACATAATGTACTGATTGTTTTGTTATTGGCTACAGTAACTTCATTGAAATGCTATTTGCAGAGAAATGTTAAGCAATAGTGAATGTTATACCTGTTGAAACACAGAAAGTATAATTTTACTGTGTCCTGATTCCTCATAGTGGAATGACATATAGGCACGGACATTGTGAAAAGTCTGGAAAGTCTCTTGAGTATCTTTTGCTTCTGTCCCACAGTGGAGGCAGCCAATCACATGGCAGAAAGAGTCCAGCAGAGGGAGCTAGAGGCACAACAGGTAAAAACTCAGGCAGCGGAGCAGGTGGACACAACTTAATAGCCTCAGAAAACCAGATTGCATTGTTGGAATTTATGACTTTGTGTACAGACCCTTCATATGCAGCACACTACATGATCAGCTTAAACCGTTTGCAACATTTGTTGTGCTCTTCTCATCTTCACATGTTCTTCCAGAACACCCAGCTGCAGGCGAACATGGAGCAACTGAAAGATGAGTGGGCAGACTTTTTGAAGGAGCAGCAGAGATTAAAAGAAGAGGTGGATGAGGAGCATGCCAAGGCTGTAGGACAACTGAGCACTAAGTACAACGAGAAGAAGAAGGAGTTGGCCCAGTTTCCGTTTGTCTAATCTGTTGCTATTTGCAATGGTGTGACTGAACAAGTAGTCTTTCTTATTATATGAACATTTTATTACAGACATGGATGTCTGTTCTGCACATTCAAAGCAAAGCTACTGCCTCTGCTTGATATACTTGGTGGTCAGTAGAAAAAATGCATAAAACCCAGAGGTTTTGCACCTGCATACGTGTCAGCATTTTCCAAATCATAAATATGAAAGTGTGATTAACAATGTGGCATTTTCACAGCCCCTGAAATTCATATTTTTTTTCTTTAGCACCTGGAATATGTTTATTTTATTTTATTTATTTATTAGTTTATTTAATAGGGACAGTGCATATTAATGAACACATGCAACAATAGCAGTGTAAATATGCCAGATTATAGCAGAAATGCTAATTTCCATCTGTAGTCCCCAGGCAGGTGACAGAAAAAGAGAAACACATCACAATACAAACAGAAGAAGAGTTACACTAAAAATGTTCACAGGCCTGGTTTTCCTTAAGCCACTGTTTTAGGTGAAGCTTAAATGTACAGCTTGAAGAAAGTCTGGAATATGTCATTTTAAAACAAGCAATTATTTGATTGTTCCTTGGCTGTGAAATTTTTAACATTTCAAGATTCTTAATGGGTGCCTGCCTGAAGGGTTTTGATGATAAATTAACGTCATGCTGAAAGGAACCTTGAGTTTGGCACCAAGGTGAGATATTCCAAGCACCAAGAGTCGGATCATTAAATGTTAGAAGGGCCCTTCTGAGCAGGTGTGTTTAACACCAGGCCAAGTGTTGAAGAAACAAGCTTAAACAGAACACTGTCCAGAAGAACTCGTCCCTCACCACTCTCCTGTGTTTGGAACTGTTCACTTCTGACATTAACTTCAAGTAAACCAACTGTCTATGAAGTAGCTTTCATTATAAAAGCCTGAATGTTCAGCAGCAGATGTTTTTAATTTGTTTTGCCAAATCATATCTGATTTTAATGAGTCACAAATCCAGTATTTTTGTTTCCATTACATGCAGAAAATATCTAAAGGATTTAGGGTGTTCTGGTTTGAACTACAGTCATGTATGCATTAAAGGAAGTTCAGTGGCTGTCATACTTTGTGTTTAGAGTGTGTAACATTCCCAAAATCATGAACACAAACTAAAATATCGATGTATAGACCGGTCATAAAATAAAGGAAAAACCAGCATAAACTGTCTTAGTAAGGTGGCCACCATGTGGAAGAACAACAGTCAAAATCTATCAAAGGTATTCAACTGATGTGGAGATGTAGTGATTGTTTAGGTCATAACATATGATTCACATCATTTTCATACTCATTCAGTGACCCCTCATGCCCTGTGGATGGAGGCATCGACATCCTGGAAGAGAGAGCTTCCATCAGAATAGATGTGGTCACTCAGAACAACTTTGTATTTATTTGCAGTGACCGTTCCTTTAAGTGAACCATGCCAGCAGCATAACAGAGCCCTGAATCGTCAGTGGTTCAGGATTTTCTCTTTGTCTCCTGTCGGTGTAGCAAAGTACTGCCTTTACTGCTGTCAGTCAGACATATTTAAATATATAACAAAGAAATTGTAAAACATTTTCAAAACATGTTTAGACTCAGCAAAACTGTTAACACAACAGTCAGCATCAGTCTTTTTCACTTGTAGCAACTTATAATTAAATTACGTTCAACCAACAAACTATGTTGTGTTAGGAGAATTGTTCTTTCCTCTATAACTGATTGTATTTTTATTTGTTGGGTACATAAGTGCATAGACATAAGTTTGCTTCTTTTTTTAAAAATCCTAAAGTTTGGTTAACAAGTCAATTCATTTAATTTACTGCAGCTTGGATTTGGTTTTAAATCATTTAACACAGAAAGTGTAGTTTAAATTACACACAAAACATTACCAACTTTATCATGTCAACTCATCAGAACAATGTTTGCATCTTAAAATGATTTTCTAAATAAATTTTATTTATTTTTTAAAATCTTACAACCATGCATCTAATGAAGCAGTAGTTCGGGTCCCCTGAATTACTAAACCATTAAATAAAAGTGTGTTGGTCTGGAACCTCTGAGGTCAATGTTAACACAAACAGCCCTGTTAATGAAGTGTTTTGTTTTCCTAGCATACTGTTGGACAGGTTAATGGATGGGTGGGCACACTGGGCACATTCCTGGCATGGCTGAGAACAGAGTTCATCTCGGACAAGTTAACAAAAGAAAAATACAAGATACCTCCCGTCACACACCTCTACCATAAATTCATTCAAACTAACGTACAATATATGTATGAACCTTCTCATGCCCCCGAGTCAATGTAGAAGCTGGTTTGGGCTCTTGGTCTCCCATAAACTGATGTAAAATAAAGTTTGTGTGTGAAAACTGAAATACGGAGTCCGTCTGTGGCAGCACAGCTGACATGAACTAAGTGCTGTATCCCCTTTCACAGAAGCTGCAGTTTTTTTTCCATTTGGCCAACAGTGACCTGTCTCCCCCTCTGCTCTCATGCAAGGGTTGCTTTGGTTGCTTGGCCGGTTTCAGTGCATGCACACGTGATTAAAGCTGGAGACTCGGCAGTGGGCATTTCTTCAGGGGTCACAGAGGGCACAGACATGCCAGCAGATGTTTGAGCAAAGGGCCAACCTGCCCTGAGAACGTCTGCTTGTATCCCTTCCCTCTGCCTCGGTGATGGCAGCTGTCCAACATGGACGTGGCCCGTCATCACCTAACGAGGAGTGACAATACGGAAACATGCCAACCTCTGCCAGCAGGCCACCTTTTCATCTGCCCTTGCTTATGTTTTGGTTTCATTTGAAAGAAAGAAAAACAGAGTCACAGTAAGAGTCATATGAGTGTTAGCCATTCATGAGGAAAAGGTCACAAGCTTGCATTAAATACTCTTTGGGCCTGATAAGTTCAGAATTTGTACATGTTGTAATGAGTTTTGACACTACTGTGTAATGTCACATTTAGAAATAAATTGAAGCATGAGAAACTGCAGAAATTTCTTGATTGAGTTTATTTTCTTTACTTAGAGCAAGTAAGAAAGGAACACAAAATTTGGATCTACAGACATGAGCTTGTTCTTTGCTGGTTTAAATCTACCAAACTAGAAAATAAATACCCTCTAATTCGGCTGAGGTAATGTGGGGAAAGTTCGAACGCTCACAGATGAAAGCAACCTCTTATTATCCAATACCAATTGCACTACGGGACTATTGCTGTCAATAGCAACATGGTCCTTGCCAAAATAAATTGACATTAAGCAATCTGGGATTCAGATCAGCATCTGTTTGTGAATAAAAGATTGCAAAAACGTCAGGTTTTGACACTCAGGGGAATTTTGCTTCTAAGTTAAAGTGCAGACTGAAAGCAAAAAAAAGTAAAGCCAAAAACCCCAGCACCTGTTCAAGTAATTGTTGTCGCTGTCATCGTTCAGTGACCAGTCAGTGTCATAGCTGCATATATTCAAGCTCATTTAGGCAAATAATCTCTAAGAGAACTAGTTTATACACAGAGAAGAGAGTAGAGAAGCCTATCTTCAACGATCAGAAATTTTCTCACTACAGAGTCAAGAGCGTGCAGCCCAGTAAGCCGATGCTATGTGCAGGAACCAGCTGGGCACCAGCTGAAATCTCATGTTATCATCCTCCTCTGTCTGCTGCCTCATGTCTCTGGACTGTCGCTGGCTTGTTTTTGTCTCCCGTGTCTATCTGAAAGCAGTGTGTTCTTCCTGTTTTGCAGGCGAGTGGTACTCTGTGGACATGGAGCTGCTGTTGTCTGTGCCAACATAAATGGTGTAGGAAACAGCAGCACCCAGCTGCGGCTCCATTGAGCAAGCGGGGCAGCGATGAAGGGTGTGGTGGTGAATGCAACGTGATACTCGGTCTGAAATAGAGCTTTCTACATCCACTGGAACAGAAGGAAATGTGGCACAGGGATGAAATGTACAGATAACACAGGATATTTACCAGAAGCAACATCTGATCTATTACTAAAAGTATGCAAGGGTCCGTTTTGGGGATGTCACCACATTTATTAAGCCAAATTTAAATTGATATGAACACTGTGTGGACAGCCCTGACATGGTGATGTTACACCAAGCCTGCAAGCTTTTTACCCAAAGCTTCCAACATCAACAAACAACAACAAAACTTTAACTTGAAATAGGTCATTTGGGAACACCTGGCAGATACCCAAGGGCAACTGCAATGTCCCTGATTTATTTTTCACCTTTGTTGCATCTTGTTCCCCGCCTCTCTGCCCCTTCATACTCATGTCATACCTTTTCTGTCAGCTGTTAAATAAAGACATTCAAAATATTAAAAAGTGTTGTTACAAAGAGACGACTCTGAGAGCGATTATTAGCAGTATGAATCAGATTATAAAAGCAGCTTACAGTGTGGACTGGAAGAAAAAAAATTGCTATATAATATGCACTACCAGTAAAAAGTTTGGACCTTCTCATTCAATGGCTTTTATTTAATAATTGTATTAAATACAAGCAGTACATATGAACAACATATGAAATTATGTTGTAAACAAAAAAGTGTTAATCTTCAGTATTAATCTACAATACTTTTGACGAGTAGTTTACTTAATAGAGAATTAGGTGTGCTGACATGAGTTAAAAATACATTTGACACTGATTACATGCCCATACAACTTAATTATCTCTGCAACCCCCCAAAAACAGACCATATTCATGTTTTCAAGAATTCAACTATTGACTGATTTACCTATATCTTCAGGGATTGATATGTCACATACTACATCTACGTCTCTGAAGAGTAATTCTATTAATAGTAGAATGACATACCCTACCGTTCAAAAGTTTGGGGTCATCCAGGCAATTTCATGTTTTCCATGAAAACTCACACTTTTATTCATGTACTAACATAATTGTACAAGGGTTCTCTAATCATCAATTAGCCTTTCAACACCATTAGCCAACATAATGTAGCATTAGAATACAGGGATGATGGTTGCTGGAAATGTTCCTCTGTACCCCTATGTAGATATTCCATTAAAAATCAGCCGTTTCCAGCTAGAATAGTCATTTACCACATTAACAGTGTCTAGACTGGATTTCTGACCCTTTTAATGTTATCTTCATTGAAAAAAGGATTTTCTTTCAAAAATAAGGACATTTCTAAGTGACCCCAAACTTTTAAACGGTACAGTACATCAAATACATCTTGTTGATTATTAGAAACTTGATGCACTTGTCTGGGACAGAAAGTACACTATATGTAATGTAACATTGTGCTTTTTTGCCAAGGCGTCATGCCACAATGAAGATTTACCAGTGATCATAGTCACCTGAAAATAGTTGAGGAAAGACTGTTAACTATGTCCTAAACTCACTGTTTTAATGTGCCTTATATTTTAATTTTACACTGTAGATTCTGTCTGTGAGGAAATATATGTATTTATTATATTACTGAAGAAACGACCGTATTGTTTTGAGGGTGAATCTGGTCTTAATAAACACAGTGTAGGCATGCAGTGTTAGATGATATTGCTGTTAAATGTAGATGCACATTTCACCCAGATTATATAACCATATGCAGACTCAGTTTAATAAAAAGGGACACTTTACAGAGTGGTTTGCATGTGTGTGCATGGTGTCCACCTTTTACAAAACACAGACCCACGTGTGGTTTCTTATCTGTAGGGGAAAAAAAGATTCAGTGTACATTTTTATGATTTTCAGTGAGGTCAAATGCACTATATGTTATGGCTTTACATCCATATGCTCATTCTCTCTTCCTTTTATCTGCACTGCTTTAAAACGAATAAAAGACAAGTGGAGCTTGAACTTCCATGAAGAAACCAACACAATGCACATGACCCCAGAGGGTTGCTACAGTTTCTATGACAGCTGACTTGGCACTAGAAGGCATTTTCTCTTTGACCCGATCACCTTTCAGTTCATTTGAGTGATGAGAAAAAGCAGATCTAACATGAACACAATTTCAGCATTTTTTGTCTCGGAACAATGGAAAGCGAGGAGGTAGGTCACCCTCGCTTCCCTGACAGCCTATGAGAATTTTCAGCCTCCACATGCTCACTTTCTTTCTTTTGTGCTCTATGATGGGCCCCTGTTACTCAATTACTAAGGAGTGCAAAATGAAAATGCCAATGAACAAAAGCGCCACACTTCCCAGTTAATAACCCGACATAACAACACCCCAGGGAGCCGGTGATGGGTCCTGGGCGGATGGTAATGCAGGTGGTAATATGAATTCTTTGGCAATAGGAAACGTTCACCCAGTGGATCACTAAATAAGAGAGGGAGAGCTCTCAAAGCTGCTGTATGAAATTGATATTTCTCTGAGGGGACGTTGCAAAGCTTGCTGGATAGTCTCAGGCCCTGCCAGCTTTAGAAAATGAGCACTGGGTGGCATATAAAAGCAATCATTGGAAAGAAAAGAGTTGGAAATTAAGTGTCCCACCTTTCACTATAAATGCCAGTTCCCCTTATTGGCAAGCACTGATAGGCTCCCCGGTGCAGGCTGACACTGTAGCATGTCAGTTTTTATACTGCTCAGGTCTTTACCTCATTCTTAAAGGCTGCCTCAGACCAGATTCTTGATAGACACACTCTCCATGACCATTTTTTTTGTGCAAGAGAGAGCCAGAAGTCTAATTAGCTGAGCTGCACATGATGTTTTGTGTCTCTGTACAGTTTCATCAGACAGCCTCGCTAATATAGCAGCTCCGTGTCCCTGCCTGGTCCAAGAAACACAGATAAGAGTCCAGCAACAACAAACACCTTCCTCAGTCAATCACAGGCCAAACAATAGCCAGAGAGGACGCAGAGAACAGGTTGTCATCGACCAATGGCGACCAGCAGCAGTGAAGCTTGTTGTCGTCTAGATTCCTGAACCTTTGAGGAATGTCTGGCTTCACTGACAGCCACATTACTTCCCCTGTTTTCTGTACCAGACAGGTATTTTCCTGATGTTATCTCTCTTTGACTGATGCAGTTTCAGTGATGCAAAAGCTTTTTTATGGCATCCAAGTAGCCTAACATGGTTCACCGCTCTCTCTTCTGATAGCAAACTTATTACTGTAGATTTGTGATAAGTTATGAACAGAGCACTAAACATCCCTGTAAAATCTAATTTGGTATAAACAAAAAAATTTACAGTGGAGGGTGCAGGTTGACGTGTTTTATGGCATTTCCTATTATGTTGAGAATATGACATTTGCTTTTTCTCCTTGTTTTCTGATTGATGGGGTGTTCCCATTTTAACAGCTCTGTTTACTGTTGTTTTTGTTCTTCCACCAAGAAATGCGGCGGAGTTATGTGACAATCGACTGGTTGGTTTGTCTGTCTGTCTGCCTGTGTGCAGCATTACTCAAAACGGATTTGAATGAAATTTTCAGGGAAGGTCAGAAATGACACAAGGACCACCTCATTAGATTTATAAGCCACAGTGATGCGGCTTGTAGTCTGGATCCACGGATTTGTTAAAGATTTCTGTGTCATTGCGAGATAGTGGCACGGTGTCACTGTAACTGTGACAAGTAAATAGTATGTCAGCTGCCTGCTGACGATTACATGATTGTGATCCTACTGCAGATCAACCGCTGTGGACCACAAATTATTTAAAGATTTCATCCATCGGAAATCATACAACTGAGCAGCCTTGGCGGAGTACTGCACTCTCTGAGGGCTTTTCTTGTTGTTTATGTGATGTAAACTTATTTTAGCACACACCACAAGCAGTTTGTGGGTGGTTTTTATTGTTTGTTTGTTTAGTTTTTTTTGTCTAATATCCCATATTTAACTGCATTATGAAGTCCTGCATCTCTATGGGAGCAACACAACCGTGGGTAGAGGTAGAGAGAACTCGAAAGTGTCTTCTGTGCAGTATAACAGCTCTAATGTCATAAAAAAGAAAAAAATAAACTTGAATTTCTTTGACCATTTAATCCATTAAAATTGAAAAATCAGAAGGCTGCACAGTGGCTTGGTGGTCAGCACTTTCGACTTGCAGCTAGTAGGTCCCTGGTTTTTGTCCTGGCCTTCCCAGGATCTTTCTGCATGGAGTTTACATGTTCTCCCTGTGCATGCATGGGTTTTCTCCGCTGATCCAGCTTCCTCCCACAGTCCAAAAACATGCTGAAGTTAGTTGATAATTCTAAATTATCCATAGGTGTGTGTCACAGTCACAGCCAGAGGCTGTGATTAGGTGGCAGTGCTCTCTCCTCCTCCGGCCTGTTTTTTCTCTCTCTAGGTGTGTGGCAGTGGTGGGGAGCAGGTGTGGCTGATTACCAATCAGCTGATTGGGTGCAGGTGGGAGTTGCTCATCAGGCTGGCTGTGTTAGAGAGGAAGGCTCTCCAACCAGGGACCGCTCGCTGTAATGAACAACATGTGGCTTCTTTTTACTTGCAGCAAGGGTAACCCACGCACAGTGCAACAAGACACGTCTCGTGTGAGCTACAAAGAGGTGGTCCCTGCCGTTCTTTATTTATACAGTTGGGTTCACAAGGTAATGATATGCGAGTGGGTGTGAATGTGAGGTGTGGTCTGTGTGTGTGGAAAAATACAGTAAAATACAGTGGGGGTGGTAAATGCATTGAAACAATAGGTACAGATTTCAGTAAGCTTATGTACTAAAAACATCATGTGTAACAGTGTAACACAGTTCATACCATAGCTATTAAGCATAGCTATTAATGATAATATAAAACCTTCTAACAGGCTGGGCTCACTATAAAGAGTGGCTCGTCTTGTCAGTTGGTGCTGGACCGTCTCCTAACTGTTAGTTGACTAACAGTTAGTGTTGCAACTAGATCTGTCTGAGCCACTGCGTTTCCTAGCTCTGCATCTAAACCTGTTCTCGCTGCACAGTATTGACTCCTGCCTACTTCTGTTTACCGTCTCTTCTGGTTGGAAAGCCACCTGGCAGAGGTTTCCTGGCTCTACGAGGACTGGGGCTTTCTCCAAGGAGTCTCAAAAGGCTAAGGAGGACTCTGGCTGCTGCCACACCACTACAGGAACGCCATTCTACTGGGAGCTGGAACCACCGTCGCAGTCCACTTACCTGCATGCCTAGGATTCCAACTGCTGACTGCCGAACAACTGGGACAAGACTCCTTGGTTCCAATTCCATACCAAAGAGGGACTGTTCAGCTAAGTTCTCATTCTACCAGCATCAGAGAATAGAGCATTGTTGTTTTGTGTAGTTGTTGTTCCTGCTAGTTTAGTGGGATTCAGGGATTAGAGTTGGGTTCTTTGTGTGGTCTAGGTTTAGTAGTTTAAGTTTTGTAGTTTTCCTGCTTGTAGGTATCAAACGTGGGTTTACTATTCTGTATGTAGTGTTTACACCTTCCCTCTAGGAAGTCTTGTTTTGTTACGCCAACTGCGTATTCTAAATAACTTCCATTTCCAGTAATAGAGTTCTGGTTGTAGTTGTTTTTGATTTTGCCGTTGTGCAATATATCTTGTTTAAATTGAGTCACTAGTCTGCTGTCTCATTTCCCTGCTTTTGAGTCTCTGCACCCGCCATAACAGTACGGTCCGGCCAACATGAGTTCAGCAGGGCATGAGATTGTGGTCGATGAGATCCCCGTTGTCACTATCCAGCAGGCTATTGCTGACCAAAATACTGCCTTAGGACAGCATGAGGAAATGTTGCGTAGCCTTATGGATAGCAACAACGTGTTGTATAACCAGCTCTCTGTCCTTACCGAGCGAGTGACCAAGTTGGCTAGTGTTTCTCCCCCTCTGGCACCTGTAGTCATTCCATCACCTATCGTAAGTCAGGCTCCTCCAGTTAAGGAACCCCACGTCCCTCTCCCTGAGAGATATTCTGGTGATTTTGGTTCATGTCAGGCTTTTCTTACTCAAGTTTTGCTAGTTTTTAGATTACAGCCTAGATCATATGCTTCAGAGCAGGCAAAAATTGCCTTCTTGATTGGCCTATTATCTGGTGCTGCTAGGGACTGGGAAACTGCGGTTTGGGAACAACAAGGCCCATTGTGTAACTCTTATTCTGCTTTCATTTCCGAGATGAAGGTCTTTGATCATCCAGTCCGTGGAAGGGATGTTCCGGACAGGATTCTGTCATTGAGCCAGGGAGCCCGGAGTGTGGTCAAGTATGCGATGGAGTTCCAGACCCTGGCCTCTGAGACCCGTTGAAACGATGAGGCCCTTCGGAGTATTTTTTATTTATTTATTTTTTTAAAGGGTCTACAGGACTTCCGTGAAGGACGAGTTGGCCGTGAGGGATGACACGGCCTCTCTGGATCAGTGCATTGATCTAGCCATCTGGCTGGATAACAGACTACAAGAACGGCGGCGTGAGAAGAGGAGCCGAGGTTCTGGTGGAGTGTCTACGGTTCCTGTGTCCACGTCTGTGTCCGCTTCTTCTACTGCTGCTTTGGAGCCAGAGCCCATGCAATTGGGCAGGGCTAAATTATCTGTGGAGGAAAAGGAGCATAGAAGCGCAACTCGTCTATGCTTTTTCTGTGGCAAACCTGGCCACTACATCGCCATCTGTCCAAAACGCCAGCCAAAAGACCAGGCTCCCCAATAAACGGGGAAAGACTGGAGAGCCGAACTTAGACTGTTTCCCCTCAACGTTTTCTGCTTCCTACCACCTTGTGCTGGGGGTCGGATTCATTACCTTTCTCAGCTCTGGTGGATTCGGGAGCCGAGGACTGTCTGGACGCTGATCTGGTGCGTCAGCTGGGAATACCTACAGTCCCTTTAATGCAACCTTTGGTGGCCCGGGCCCTGAATGGCCTTCAGTTAGCCCAGGTTTCTTGCAAGACTGTTCCAGTGGAATTAGTGACTGCTGGCAATCACTGTGAAAAGATCTCATTTAGTGTTTTAGAACATTCTGAACCCCCTGTTGTTTTAGGTTACCCTTGGCTGCAGCGCCATAACCCGTCTTTGGACTGGAAGAGGGGGGAGATTGTGGCAAGGAGTTCTGATTGTCATCAGAGGTGTCTTCTGTCGGCTCAGACACAGTCTTCTTCTGTGACTCCCTCACCTCCAGAGCAGGTAAAACTGGACTCTGTACCCATGCAATATCATTATTTGGCTCCAGTTTTTTGCAAAGACCGTGCTTTGTCTTTACCACCTCACCGTCCATATGATTGTGCCATTGACCTCCGCCAGGGGGCAACCTATCCTTCTAGTAGAATGTATAACCTTTCCAGACCCGAACAGGAGGCCATGGAGACTTGCATCCAGGAGTCTTTGGCTGCAGGGATTATCCGTCCTTCGTCATCCCCACTAGGAGCAGGATTCTTCTTTGTGGACAAAAAAAGATAAGACCCTACGGTCCTGTATTGATTTCAGAGGTTCAAACGATATAACTATCAAGAACTCCTACCCTTTACCTCTGATAAACTCTGCCTTCACCCCTCTCCAGGGAGCACAAATCTTTACCAAGCTGGACTTAAAAAATGCCTATCACCTCATTAGAATACACCAGGGTGATGAATGGAAGACTGCTTTTAATACCCCTTTGGGGCATTTTGAGTACCTTGTTATGCCTTTTAGCTTGACTAACACCCCAGCAGTTTTCCAGAACTTAATTAATGATGTTTTACATGACATGCTGGGAAGATTTGTGTTTGTGTATTTAGATGACATCCTGATTTTCTCTAAGAGTCTTGAGGAACATGTTGGTCATGCAAGACTGGTTTTAGAGCGTTTATTGAAAAACAGACTTTTTGTGAAGGCTGAAAAAATGCAAGTTTCATGCAACAACTGTTTCATTTTTGGGATATGTCATCTCCCCTGGACAGGTGAGAATGGACCCGGAGAAGCTGTCTGCGGTACGGGATTGGCTGACCTCTGGGAACCATAAGCAACTCCAACAATTTTTGGGCTTCGCCAATTTTTATCGAAGGTTCATTAGGAACTACAGCAAGGTGGCTGCCCCCTTGACTGCTTTAACCTCTACCTTTAAGTCTTTTCAGTGGATGCCAGAGGCAGAGGCTGCCTTCTTGGAGTTGAAGAACCGGTTCGTTTCTGCCCCTGTTTTAACCCAACCGGACCCTTCACTCCAGTTTGTTGTCGAGGTTGATGCTTCAGAGGTTGGTGTGGGAGCTGTTCTGTCTCAGAGGTCGCCTAAGGATCGGAAGCTCCACCCATGTGGTTTTTCTCCAAGCGTCTCGTCTGCTGAGAGAAATTATGATGTTGGAAATCGTGAGTTGCTGGCCCTAAAGTTGGCCCTAGAGGAGTGGAGACATTGGCTGGAAGGAACAGAGGTACCCTTTGGGTTTGGACCGACCACAAAAACTTAGAATATATCCGATCAGCAAGGAGACTCAATTCTCACCAGGTGCGATGGACTCTGTTTTTTTGGCCGGTTTAACTTCACCTTAACCTATCGTCCTGGTTCGCGTGACGTTAAACCGATGCTCTGTCTCAACAGTTTGACTCCTCCGACGTACCGAAGTGTCCTGAACCAATCCTGCCTAATTCCTGTTTGGTGGCTTCGCTTACCTGGCAGGTGGAGGCCCGGGTTCATAGAGCACTTCGCTCGCACCCAGACCCAAGTAATGGGCCTCCTAATCGCTTGTTTGTACCTGACCCAGTTCGTCCTCAGGTCCTGCAGTGGGGCCACACCTCCAGGATTGCCTGTCACCCTTGCTTCAGCTGCACCCTGGAGATTCTTCACCAGAAGTTCTGGTGGCCCACTATGGATGTGGACACCAGGGAATTCATTAAAGCCTGTTCTGTGTGTGCTAGGAACAAGATGTCCAATCAGCCATCTTCAGGACTGTTACAACCCCTGCCTGTTCCACATCGACCATGGTCTCATATAACGGTGGATTTTGTCACCGGACTGCCACCCTCTCGAGGTAACACCACAGTCATGACCATTGTGGACAGGTTTTCTAAAGTGGCCCATTTTGTACCGTTGCCTAAACTGCCATCTGCTAAAGAGACTGTGGATGTAATGGTCAATCAAGTTTTCCGTCTGCATGGTATTCCTTCTGATATTGTTTCTGACCGTGGCCCTCAGTTCACTTCTGCTGTTTGGAAGGCATTCTGTGCTGTGCTGGGAGCCACGGTCAGCTGAACTTCTGGTTTTCATCCACAGTCAAATGGACAAATGGAGAGGACAAATCAATCTCTGGAAGTGTTTCTTCGCTGCCTGGCCTCAGAGAATCCTTCCTCCTGGTCTGATAGACTTACCTGGATTGAGTATGCACAGAACTCTGTCGAACTCTTCTTCTGGTTTATCTCCATTTCAGTGTTCCCTAGATAGCAGCTGCCTCTGTTCCCATCCCAAGAGCAGGAGATTTCTATTCCTTCTGTTCAGGCAATGGTGAGGAAGTTCCGGCACACCTGGAGGAAGGCTAGAAGAGCCTTGTTTCAAGCATCTCGGAGGATGTCAGAGCAGGCCACTCGCCGCCAAAGGCCGGCACCAGAGTACCGCCCTGGGCAGCAAGTCTGGCTCCGGGCGAATGATATTCCACTGAAGGAGGAAGCTGGCACCCTGGTTCTTGGGTCCTTTTACAGTAAACTGCGTCATTAACCCCAGCTCGGTACATTTAAACTTGCCTGCTTCCATGAAGATTCATCCAACGTTCCATGTCTCGCTGATTAAGCCGGTTGTGGAGAGTTCTCTGGCCCTCCCTGTCCGTCCCCCTCCGTCTCCCAGGGTCATTGATGATGCTCCTGCCTATACAGTCCGTAGGCTGTTGGCTGTTCATCGCAGGGATCAGGGACTCCAATTCCTGGTGGATTGGGAGGGTTACAGTCCCGAAGAAAGGAGTTGGATCCCGAGGAGGCAGATCTTGGACTCCTTGTTAATCAGAGACTTTTTTTCGTCGACATCCTGCTCGACCTCGTTGGGCACCAAGAGGTGCCCGTAGAGGGGAGGTACTGTCACAGCCAGAGGCTGTGATTAGGTGGCAGTGCTTTCTCCTCCTCCGGCCTGTTTTTTCTCTCTCTAGGTGTGTGGCAGTGGTGGGCAGCAGGTGTGGCTGATTACCAATCAGCTGATCGGGTGCAGGTGGGAGTTGCTTATCAGGCTGGCTGGGCTCACTATAAAGAGTGACTCGTCTTGTCAGTTGGTGCTGGACCGTCTCCTAACTAACAGTGTTGCAACTAGATCTGTCTGAGCCACTGCGTTTCCTAGCTCTGCATCTAAACCTGTTCTCTCTGTGCAGTATTGACTCCTGCCTGCTTCTGTTTACCATCTCTTGTGGTTGGAAAGCCACCTGGCAGAGGCTTACTGGCTCTATGAGGACTGGGGCTTTCTCCAAGGAGTCTCAAAAGGCTAAGGAGGACTCTGGCTGCTGCCACACCACTACAGGAACGCCATTCCACTGGGAGCTGGAACCACCATCACAGTCCACTTACCTGCATGCCTAGGATTCCAACTGCTGGCTGCCAAACACCTGGGACAAGACTCCTTGGTTCCAACTCTATACCAAAGAGAGACTGTTCAGCTAAGTTCTCGTTCTAGCCGCATCAGAGAATAGAGCATTGTTGTTTTGTATAGTTGTTGTTCCTGCTTTTTTTTTTTTTTTGTGGGATTCAGGGATTAGAGTTGGGTTATTTGTGTGGACTAGGTTTAATAGTTTAAGTTTTGTAGTTTTCCTGCTTGTACAAAACCCAAAACCAGTGAAGTTGGCACGTTGTGTAAATTGTAAATAAAAACAGAATACAATGATTTGCAAATCCCTTTCAATCTATAATCAGTTGAATATACTGCAAAGACAAGATACTTAACGTTCGAACTGGTAAACTTTGCTATTTTTTGCAAACATTAGCTCATTTGGAATTTGATGCCTGCAACATGTTTCAAAAAAGCTGGCACAAGTGGCAAAAAAGACTGAGAAAGTTGAGGAATGCTCATCAAACACTTATTTGGAACATCCCACAGGTTAACAGGCTGATTGGGAACAGGTGGGTGCCATGATTGGGTATAAAAGCAGCTTCCCTGAAATGCTCAGTCATTCACAAACGAGGATGGGGTGAGGGTCACCACTTTGTAAACAAATGCGTGAGCAAATTGTCGAACAGTTTAAGAACAACATTTCTCAACGAGCTATTGCAAGGAATTTAGGGATTTCATCATCTACGGTCCGTAATATCATCAAAAGGTTCAGAGAATCAGGAGAAATCACTGCACGTAAGCGGCAAGGCCGAAAACCAACATTGAATGCCCGTGACCTTCGATCCCTCAGGCGGTACTGCATCAAAAACCGACATCAGTGTATAAAGAATATCACCACATGGGCTCAGGAACACATCAAAAAACCACTGTCAGTAACTACAGTTCGTCGCTACATCTGTAAGTGCAAGTTAAAACTCTACTATGCAAAGAAAAAGCCATTTATCAACAACACCCGGAAACGCCGCCGGGTTCGCTGGGCCCGAGCTCATCTAAGATGGACTGATGCAAAGTGGAAAAGTGTTCTGTGGTCTGATGAGTCCATATTTCAAATTGTTTTTGGAAACTGTGGACGTCGTGTCCTCCGGACCAAAGAGGAAAAGAACCACCCGAACTGTTATAGGCGCAAAGTTCAAAAGCCAGCATCTGTGATGGTATGGGGGTGTATTAGTGCCCAAGGCATGGGTAACTTACACATCTGTGAAGGCACCATTGATGCTGAAAGGTACATACAGGTTTTGGAGCAACATATGCTGCCATCCAAGCAACGTCTTTTTCATGGACGCCCCTGCTTATTTCAGCAAGACAATGCCAAGCCACATTCTGCACGTGTTACAACAGCGTGGCTTCGTAGTAAAAGCGTGCGGGTACTAGACTGGCCTGCCTGTAATCCAGACCTGTCTCCCATTGAAAACGTGTGGCGCATTATGAAGCGTAAAATACGACAACGGAGACCCCGGACTGTTGACCAACTTAAGCTGTACATCAAGCAAGAATGGGAAAGAATTCCACCTGAAAAGCTTCAAAAATTGGTGTCCTCAGTTCCCAAACGTTTACTGAGTGTTATTAAAAGGAAAGGTGATGTAACACAGTGGTAATAATGCCCCTGTGCCAATTTTTTTGCCATGTGTTGCTGCCATTAAATTCTAGGTTAATGATTATTTGCAAAAAAAAATTAAATTTCTCAGTCTGAACATTAAATATCTTGTCTTTGCAGTGTATTCAGTTGAATATAAATTGAAAAGGATTTGCAAATCATTGTATTCTGTTTTTATTTACGATTTACACAACGTGCCAACTTCACTGGTTTTGGGTTTTGTAGGTATCAAACGTGGGTTTACTATTCTGTATATAGTGTTTATGCCTCTAGGAAGTCTTGTTTTGTTATGCCGACTGCGTATTCTAAATAACTTCCATTTCCGGTAATGGAGTTCCGGTTGTAGTTGTTTTTGTTTCTGCCGTTGTGCACTATATCTTGTTTAAATTGAGTCACTCGTCTGCGGTCTCATTTCCCTGCGCTTGAGCCTCTGCACCCGCCCTAACGGTGTGAATGTGAGTATGACTGTTTGTCTGTGTAGCCCTGTGATAGACTGGTGACCTGTCCAGGGTGTCCTCTGCCTTTGCTTCAAGTCAGCTGGGATAGACTCCAGCCCTCCCATGACACTAACAAGGAGTAATCAATGTGTGGATAATGGATGGATGAAAAACAGGTTCGCTCTACATACATGGGTATTTTGCCTTTTATATTTGTCCCATTTCCCCACACTACGGATTTTCCCACACTACTCTACACATCAACTCTAGAAAGATCTCTCTAGTTTCTTTCAGTACTTGTCTCCTCTGTGTCAGGTGTAAACACTGCCTGCTGTTAACCTGAAAAACCAATCATTGTCTGTTACACTGCTGAGTCACTCAAGATTTCTCAGTTGCACTAAGAAGTGCAAACTTGATTTTTTATTTATTTTTTTATTTTTTTATTTTTAACAGAATCTTGGGGTAAACATGCTATTGTTGGCTTTAAAAAAATGTGTAGAATAAAGTGATTTAAATGAAATATAAGTTCACGTTTGGATTTGGTTCTTTTTCCTGTCTGAACTGCATATTATTAAGGCTTCTTTGAAAGACAAAGAAAACTGCAAATTTAATGACTGTTTTTATTTTTACAGTTTCTGGGTTTGGAGAATTGGAGTCAGTGCACTGGTATTATCTGAGTGGCCTTTTCATTTGCATATTTTTTACTATTCATAAATTTGTATTTACACAAGAACAACAATGATAATGCAGGAACTTGACATTGCTGGTGCTTGGTAATAATTTTTTGACAGCAGAAACAGCACACAGGTGAAACTAATTATACTACAGATGGCTGAGTTCCAAAAATTGTCCCATTAAGTCTGAACAATGAACCAACATGAACAATATTGAGACCCTAGAATTAGCCTCCATAAATTGAGCAGACTTGTTTTAATGTTATCAATTACACCTGTGCTTTCCTTACTGTGACTTGCCAAAATCTCTGCTGTGACAAAATCCCCAAAGAGAGTCTTGGAAAGTGTGGTTATTACCTTCTACACAGCACAAAGAAGAGTGAGAGCCACTATACTAGTAGGCAGATATCGCCCTATAATTCATCCAGGAGATATGTTGCAACATTTGGATTCATTTGGAGTCATGTATCAGTCCACCCAACTAATGTCAGTCCAACATTACCTCTCTTTTATCTCTGTTTTTGAATTACACCAGCTCCTAAGGGAATGCTCTTTATCTGCTGGCAGGCATTACATTACAACCACTGACGGGTGAAGTGAATAACATTGATTATCTCTTCATCATGGTGCCTGTTAGTGGGTTGGATATATTAGGCAGCAAGTGAACATTTTGTCCTCAAAGTTGTTGTTAGAAGTAGGATAAATGGCAAGCACAAGGATTTGAGCGCATTTGACAAGGGGCAAACTGATGACTAGATGACTGAGTCAGAGGATCTCCAAAACTGTTCCGCTTGTGGAGTGTTCCTGGTCTGCAGTGGTCAGTATCTATCAAAAGTGGTCCAAGGAAGGACCAGTGGTGAACAGGGTGTCCATGCTGACCCCTTTGCACCACCAAAAGTGCCAACAATGGGCACCTGCGCATCAGAATTGGACCATGGAACAATGGAAGAAGGTGGCCTGGTCTGATAAATCACGTTTTCTTTTACATCATGTGGATGGCCGGGTGTGTGTGGATCACTTACCTGAGGACACATGGCACGAGGATGCACTATGGGAAGAAGGCAAGTCAGTGGAGGCAGTGTGATGCTTTGGGCAATGTTCTGCTGGGAAGCCTTGGGTCCTGCCATTCATGCAGATGTTACTTTGACACGTACCACCTACCTAAGCATTGTTACAGACCGTGTATACCCTTTCATGGACACGGTATTCCCTGATGGCTGTGGCCTCTTTCAGCAGGAAAATTTCCCCTCGCCACAAACCAAAAATACTTCAGGAATAATTTGAGGAACACAACAATGAGTTTGAGGTGTTGACCTGGCCTCCAAATTCCCCAGATCTCAATCCAATAGGCATCTGTAGGATGTGCTGGACAAACAAGTCCGATCCATGGATGCCCTACCTCGCAACTTAAAGGGCTTCAGGGGTCTGATGAACTTCATGCCTCGATGGGCCAGGGCTGTTTGGCAGCAAAAGGGGGATCAACATAATATTAGGCAGGTGGTCCTAATGTTATGCCTGACTGGTGTATGCTCAACTGGGTTCATAAGTTAAATGCTGACTTTGATGGTGAACAGGAGGTGTGAAGTGGATTTTAGAGCTTTTTTCATCAAATATACAGACAGTGGCAGTCCACTTGGCCTCTTAGAGGGAAGGGTCACTGAAAATCAAGACAAAGTTGTTCTGAGTGATCACTTTTATTTGACGATGAAATATTTCAATCCTGATATGAGCGGTCGCACAAAGGGGCACTGAATGGTTTGATGAGCATATAAATAAAGTCACTCATATGTTATGGCCCTCACAGTCACCAGATCGCAACCTAGCTGAACACCTACGGGAGGTTTTGGACAATGTGTCAAACAGCACTCTCTGCCACCCTCAGCAAAACACCAAATAAGGTCATATTTTTGAGGAAAAGTATGTTCCATCTCTCCAATGGAGTTCAGAGACTCAGTGCTAAAGCATACTGAACCTATTCTGGCAGCACATGTTGGCCAAACTCCTACCAGAGGCACTATATGTTGGTTCACTTGTATTTGTCAGCCATCTGCCTCATGTGGCTGAAAATGTCTCTAAAAGAAGCTATGGGTGTCTGTTGGAAGACATCTCTCTGTGGGTTTGTCACTTGCACATACAAATAGCCTCACCAAGTGGTCTACTGTTAGTTTAAAATATTGAAAAAAAAGCCCCTTTAAATAACCTCTCACTGTATGTCCAGTTAGAACATCCTGAAAAAACTCTGTTTCAGTCAGTTCACCTGACTTCATCACTGCATGTCTTGCCAGCTCATTCCAGTCTAGATTTACATCTTTCTCCTTTGAAATGTACCTGTTTTGACATTGTGAAACAAATTGTATGATTTAAACCTAATCCACTGGTCATGTGAAAACCATTTTTTCTGAGTACTTTTGATTGGTTGTTTATAAGCCATTGCCTGGGTATTGATTTAAGGAAATAAGTCATGGAACAGAAAGGAGTAAGTTAGACAATATAAAAGATGATTCAAGGCCTTGGTGCAGTGGGTGCAGTGCTCCGCAATGATTGAACTAACAGAAATGTTGCAATACAGGGTTTTAAAAAAATACAAAAAAATAACGATAAAACACTCAAAATTTCCAAATATATTGTTCGTCGCAGCATCAATGTTTGGTCTGTGTTTCTCAACACGACTCTGTGTGATCTTAAGCCAAACCCAGAGGCCTTTTGCAAAGGAATATTATCATTTACAGCACAGCTAGAAGTACTATAAAATAAAACTGATAGTTGTAAAAGTTTAAATAGTCCGTGAAATCAGAAACCATACTCAGTGAAAAGGTGCGACATGTGGTCTCCAGACTGGGATGTTTGTGGCCACAGTTCTGGCTGGTCATATCCTACTCTACTGTCACCTTAAATCCACTGAGAGAAGTGGAATTCTGAACAAAGAAATGTTCTTTCACAGGGTTTTCCCACTGCAAACACATTTAGACAAGTCATTATTATTATTTTCTGTAAAAAATAAAATAAAACACAAGCACTACGTCCTTACCATCTAATTAAAACACATTGCAGCTCATGAAATAGAAGTATAAAGTGTAAATGACTCTTCTTCTGCACAAAAGTCAGTCTCTCTGCTTGTAATGGATTATTCTTTCATGTTTTTTGGAAGATAAAACTCCACAAGCAGAGAGCATTCATGCTAACTGAGCATTCATGCCCTTTCATAAAACACTGTCATTCTGGGGAAACCTGGACCCAGGAAAGTGGAATTCCTCCCCTGCTGCTCTCAGATCAGACCGTTTGCTCTCACTCAACGATCTCACAATGAGATCTCCAAGGAGCATCTAATATCCCACCTACCTCAACCCCTGGAACTCAATAAATCAATCAGTTGTGCTTTACAGGCCTGCATGTGTTACCCATTCAGGAAATAGAGATTCCCTGCTGTGGATCACAACTACAAAAAAACCAAAAAAAAACTCATCCTGACTGACAGAACAATGAGAGAGACAGGAGACAAAGGAACAAGGAGCATGTGTCAGTGTGTGTGTGACTGCATGCTTTTTTGTGTGGATTTGGTGTCTCTGTGTGTGCAACTGGAGCAGCTCCAGCCCATGAACCCCCATCTGAATGCGAGTTCAGCCTCTCATCCCAGCTTTCTCCAGGGAGGCCCGGGCTCTTGGCAGAGGAATGCATGGGAGTGGGCTCCTTAAATAAAGGCAACTCTCTTTCAGGGCCCTGGACAGCCCTGGGCTTTACTTTTCATGGCTTCCCTCCCCTGTTCCTCTGAACCCAGGAGGGCTACTGCTTTTTGCTGCAGTCGCTTCTTCGTTTCAAGCGTAATGGCTTTACCTTGAGGCCAAGACAAAAAGTCACGGAGGGAGGGAGAGCTCCCGAGCTAAAATTATGACCCATCTGCTGCATGGTCTTGTTAAGCTCTGGATGTCATGACATCTTGTTAGGACTTAACATAGTCTTGTCTTTCATTCAGCAGATGAAGGGGTTATGCTTATTTAGATATTTAAAAACAGCGTGGATTTTGCACAAGTTCACTCACAAACAACCAGAAAAAACAGGATGAACACGTGAGGAGTGATGGAAAGTTTGGCTTTCTCTCTTCAAAATAAAGCACAATCCTAAAGGGACTGTGTTGAATATGAATATCCATTAAACTCATGTCTTTGTATAAAACTTGGTGCTACAACCAGCAGCTGGTTAGCTTAGTTTACCTCAAGCACTGGAAGCAAGCAGACACCCAGAGAAAAATGTTACTGCTCACAATAGTCTTTTCTTTTTGTCATCACACATAGATCATCTTCTTATTTGGAGATACTTGAATTCTGACCTGTTTCTCCCACATCCTCCTTTTCAACAAAAAAGGAGTAAATTAATAAATCAAACACAAGAAAAGCAGGAGTTCTTTTGCTGGCCTTGTTGAGCAATAAATAAAAAAGTAAGAGAAGAATTCCAGCTGGACAGATCGCCAGTGCTGAAACAGAGAAGCAGAGACAGATTAACACTCACACCTACAGCCAATTAATAGTCAGCAATGAATCTATCTTCTAATTCGCACAGGGAGAACGTGTAAACTCTGCACAGGAAGGCCCCAGCCAACCAGCAAGTTCGAGTCCAGAACCTTTTTGCTGTGAGACAAACTGTTATTAACTAGACATGTAAAGAAAACTTCCATTCAACTCTGAGTGAACTCTGAGAAGGAATATAGAACAAAGTAATAAAATAAAGTATGTCCTCAACATACCAGCAGAGTTTCCTCTACATTTAGTCAGCTGTGATGCTGTAGTTGCATGTTAGCATCAGCAAAGGTAGATGCTACAGTCAGTATTTAATCTGTCTCACCAAACTCAGCACTACACTTCCTTGCATTCCCAGCAATAGGCCTGTAAAGTTTGAAGTACATCGAACACATGGTTGTCAAGATATGTGAAGAGCAGACACACACACATACAGATTCATGAATTTGAGATAAATCAATGAGAAACTGAAGTTTATATATATATATTATAGGTGAGACATCTTTGACAAAAAATGAAAAAAACACAGAGTTGAGACTTTAATCTGATGTAGTGCAGACTTACTTATCAGCCAGTCAAATGTTCTTTTGGATCTGACTGTTTGTTTGCTGAAGAACTAATTCCGTAACTATTTCTTGAGCAAACAGCTAACTTATTGTGGACAAAAAAAAGAATATTGCATAGAATATGCAATGCATTTCACTGTGCATTATACTATGTATAATTGTGTTTGTGATAAATAAAGATCTTGAATCTTGATTAGAACAGGATAGCATTTAAATGCTAAAGATGAGAGGAAGGCTTTTTCTTATTATAAAAAATGTTCAAAACATCACATTTTTGTTAAACTGACCTCAGAGAACTGGACATAGAAATTATGTTTTTCAGGATTTTATGTACTTCCCTCTGTGGACAGTTATGAGGATTTGTCCATTTACCAGCACTTCTAAATCTCTTCAGTTCACAAATTGTACGTCATTTAAAAAGGTATAAATGACAAGTAGTGGTTTTACAGTGGGTTAAATACTCCAGGCTTATTTCTCACGATTTTCTTGAGTTTTTGTCTCACTAAGAAGTTGCCTAGCAATCACTTTAGACTCTAATCCAAAGATGCTGGTAGACTAAGCTCAGCTGGCTGCCTGCTGACTGTAACTTTATATTTAACATATAGACCAGAAAGTGATATCAATTCTTGTGATTTTTTTCCCTTTACACTTGAAGCAACAGTTTTACACCATCAACTTGTTCGTTCTGCATAATGAAGCAGGAAAAATGTCTATTTAGTAACTTCTATCCCTTTTGCTGCCTCAATTTCAATGATTCAGTGAATGCATAAATTTAAACTTGTGCTCGCTGCTCTGCACCCAGTAGTGTCATTGATGTCTAGCAGCTGTGTGGCTGGAGTACAACTAAGCTCTTTAACAGCTAGGATGTGGGGAGAAAGTCGGAAGGTGGGGGGCAGAAACACAAAAGGAAAACCAGAAAAACGGGGGAAAATCAAGGAAGAAAAAGTCAAGGTAAAAGAGTGAGAGATAAAGTAGGAGAAAGCCATTGAAGAAGAGACAGATGAAGCGAATGGCAACAGCGAGAAAAATGAAGAATGGAAGGGAGAGGAAGAACATGGAAGGAGGAAGACAAAGCAGAGATGTAAGGGAAAGTCACCATGAAGGGAAGACTGGTCCTTGGCCTGCAGATCAAAGCCGGCAGCAGCTCCAAGTCGGTCCTCCCAGCACCTGCTGCTTCCCCACAGCCAAGTCAAACACATTATTCCAACAGACGCGCAGCTTAATGGCTTCTGTGGAGAGACCTTTACTGGGTCCATGACTGCCTCTGCAGACGCTCTGAGCTGTACGCTTCGCCGACACACACAGAAATACACGAAGGCTTCCTCAAACTCATTCATACTCCCTGCTTACACAGAGTGACACATCCAGAAACTCACTCAGCCTCCGCTTTCCTATACGTGTGATTCATCTGATCATTTTACTGCACACCTGTTTGAATTATGGACAAATCTAAGCACCTGTCAGAATCATAAACCTTCTTAAAGCAGCCATGGATTAAGCAATCACACTGTCTTTCCCACAGTTACTATGAAGTATTATCACATGGTTGAGACATTGTGACCCTGTCTGCCCACTCGAATGCAGCACTCTTTTAAAGTGACCTCGGTTATGCTTGGACCTGAGTCAATATTGAGCAGAGAACAAATCATCCTTAGAAAAACAGTAAACATCTGTTTTGTGACTTGGCCACCACTCACTGGCAAAGTAAGCCTGACCTCAACAAGGCTGGGCCCCTTTTACATTTTCCATGAGAGCAAGTGGGACTACCAGTAAAGAGGGTGACAGCATCTGTAATTTCTTTCTTGTTTTTTTTTCAAAAGCAGGGAAAAATAAAAACAAATCTCGATGCAATGAAGGCAGGTACTACAGCGCTCTTAAAGTATCTTGCAGCATTTCTTTATATACGACTTTTGTTCAGGCAAAGTGTGGCCTCCTTGGTTATTGATGACATTTATGGCTCGCCTCATATGAAAAACGGTCTGCTGAAATATCACTTTAGAGCCTTACTTTTCCTTGTTACTTCAAGCCTCCATGGCAGCTGCTGGATTTGTAGCTTGTCAGTGATATTTGGATGTATGCAAGAGCAACTAAACATTTTCTTTTCTAGGTATCAAATATCATCCTTTACTGATCCTTGCAGGAAATCTTGTTTTCTGTTTCAGAGGCTGGGCCCGGCTACAAAGGAGCTCATATGGGCCTGGTAGTAATTCAGTGTCTTGCTCAAGGACACTTTAGCAGAGTGTGTGGGCTTCAAGGAGGTCTCTGTTATTATTTATACCCCAATATTAATATGTGTGGCATCTATCATTTGACAGTGCTGAGGGTAATAGATTTATGAACCCCTTGAAAAGTGGATCGTGAAGGACTTAAAATGTCAAAAATGTTAGTTTCCGGAGGCACCAGCGATCATATTGATGGACTAATTCTGAAAACTCCACGGATGTCCATAAATCCAGGTCCTCTTTTCTCCTCTTCTCTCATATTCCTCTCTTTCTCTGCCCCACCTCAACCCCCTCACACTGTGGTCAGCACATCCTGATGGCTTTACCAAGCAGGATGTGAGGCTTTTTTACAAAGAAGGCTGTGAACCAAGAAGCATCTGTAAAAGGCAGCCTCCAGATTGAGGTGGGTCCTGTCACCACCTGTGATGTCTCAGCTCAGGTGGCAGATATAAATATTCAACTAAGGGCATTTCTTTTTCATTTTTTGAGGTGCATTTTTAATGCAGGGCCCTTCGCAGCTTATAAACAGGATCAGAAACTCTCACACAGGAAAGGAAACTTCTTCTACTTGCTCCTGTTAGAGGTCACCACAGCAGATCATCCATTTCCATCTTCTTCCTGTCCTCTGCTTCTTCCTCTGTCACAACACATCTACCTGCATGTCCTCTCTCACCACATCAATTAACCTCTTTTTTTCCCCTTTCTCTTTTCCTCTCACCTGGCAGCTCCATCGTCAGTATCCTTCTCCCAATAAATATATATCATCTCTCCTCCACACATGTCCAAGCCAAACCAGCAAAGGAAACTTTGACATGCTGTCGCAGTAAGTCAGTAAAAGGAGAGCTACATCACAAGTTTTATTCTTATACCAAAAACAACTGTTCATGATAACAGATGTCTATAGAGGAAGCCAAAGTCATCATAAATTTTCCATATGAACCTGCAGAAGGTTTATTCTCTGCCAAAAAAATCTAAATAATAAATATGATATAATGTCAGGGCTAACATGCAGCTCTTTTGCAGGTACAGTGTTTACAGTGTTCACAATAATTTAGTGTACTATAATGCTAACGATGGATAACTAGCCTTCAGTGTTTCCATCTGAGGCTGATGGAATTTGCAAAAATTTAAGTATTTGGTTTCAAACCTAAAATATTGAGGAATGAACCCATAAAGATTTAATGCAACATGTGCATGTACCTGTGTAGGGCTTCAGAGCTGTCCAAAATACAGTTAATTACTCCGCCAAGGAACGTGGTGGAGTTATGTGACGATCGCCGTACGTTTGTCCTGTCTGTCCGTCTGTCTGTTCGCAACATCACGCAAAAATGGAATAATGAATTTGGATGAAATTTTCAGGGAAGGTCAGGAATGACACAAGGAGCAAGTGATTAGATTTTGGCAGTGATGCAGCTTCTAGTCTGGATCCTCGTATTTGTTAAATATTTCTGTATCATTGTGAGATAGCAGCAAAGCATCACTGTAGCAACAGGTGAACACTGCCAGCTGCCTGCTGACAATCACATGATTGCGATCCTACAACAAATCCATCGTTGCGGACGTATCAGGACTTATCCATCAGAAATGATACAGGGAACAATTGATTAAATTGTGCATGTGTTTTCGAGTCCAATCATTTCACGCCGCCCTCTACATATTTAGGTCATGCGATTCGGTATCCGTACAGAATGTACAGATGCATACCACACGCCTGTGCTCAGCACAAGGTCATTTTTTATTAAAGATTTCATCCGTTGGAAATCATGCAACGACTGAACAGCCTTGGTAGAGTACTACGCGAGTGCTTTTCTTGAATGTTTGCCATATTTTGTTCATATATTATTCCATTTCTTACTAAGTGCACCCCCACGTGACTTTTTTACTAGATGAATTTGTTGTTTTTACATGTGCACTGTAAAACAAAAAACATTTTTTATTTATGAAAATATGTTAAAATTGAAAGTGCTTTTAATAGTATTTCAATGGTTAAAAAAGTCATATTTTCTTTTTTAAAAATATAAATTATATGGCTTTTACAGTTACAGGTTGTTACATTACAGATGTAAATTTATGTTTTTCTGTAACTATTGCATATTTTTATGTAATTTGGAAAATACAGGAAAAAAATCTGAACAAAAAAAACTGCAGAAAATGTAAAAACATTTTTGTATCATAGACATTAATTTCCAGATCCTGCAATCCATGTGCTAATTTAGTTCCATGATGACTGAACAATTACTCCAAATTAGTTTATATTGCCATCCATTTAAAAAAAAAAAAGGTATCACAATGAGGTTGTTATTGCAGGAACATGTTTTCAGTCAAACAGCAGTGATTTCCAGCCACACCTGTCAACATCCAACCTGTTTACAGCTTCTGCTTGGAGTTTCCAGCAGTAAGAAAGCAGCAAACCCTGCAGGCCTTGTGGAAAGAGATGGTAATTCCATACTGTAGATACCTCATGAGACCTGGCACGGCTTTAGTCATCTGCCTGGATCCAGCAGAGAGCAGTAGAACATAAAAACGCTTGGAATAGAGAGAGAGTCACCATGGCAACCCACAACCAACATAACCATCTCATATCATTCCTCCTTCCTCCTGTTTCCTTCATCTGCTTTGTCTCTCTATCCCATTCCTTTCCTAAAAGATTCTTTCTTTCTTTGTTTCTTTCTTTGTTTCTTTCTTTCACTTTTCATTTCTCTTTCGCTCCTCTCCGACACTCTCTCAATTCCACTCCCCCTTTTTTAGCCACCCAGATGAGTAGACAAGGTGCTTTCCAATTTCCATGCTTCAGTGTTCTTTTCTGGGACTGTTCCAATCCTGTGGGAGAGCCCTTTCTCAACTACTTTTTTCCAGCACAGGTGCGTGCTGCAGTGGTTTCAGTAAGCTGTCTGCAAATGACATTGGTTCCCCTCTGTTGGTCACATCCTGTGTCCCGGATATGATACGGCTATGAGTCTCCGCGCTCCTCATGGAAACACTTCTGGCTTTGGGTTGTATGATGTTTAGTTGTGGGAAGGATGATGTTGAAAGCTTTTTTACAGAAAGACTGAGTGTCCAGCATGGTAATTCCCATACGTTTACATGACAGAATTAGATTTAGTCAGAAATAGCCTCTGAAATATTCCAGAAAGTCTACTAAAAGGTTTTCTCAGCGTCTCCCTTGACAGTGTTCAGAAGCTGATCCCAATTTATGACGGATGCTGTCTGTGGAAGACTGTATACTAGTGTTGGAGAGGAGGGTCAGGATTGTGTCTGTGATTTGTTTTAGTTTAATTATCTAGGTGAAAGGAATTCAGGAAGATATTTATGTTCATAACAATAATAAATACTCAGCATAAGAAGTGTAGAGCAGTAATGCAATACTATGGAAAACAAACTTATTTGTTTTCTTCATAAGTCAGATGAGAAGATCAATTATGCAGGTTAGTTCAGCCCAAACTCTAAAGCTCACAAATTACATCTATCATTAAATCTTTAATCTCTAAATAAAATCAAATGTAAAAACTACCAAGTTTTTGTTTAGGATTGTTTCCATCATGTGATGGACTGTAAACATAAATAGATATAGATAAAAAATATAGATATAGATGTACACTACTGTTCAAAAGTTTGGGGTCACTTAGAAATGTTCTTATTTTTGAAAGAAAAGCATTTTTTTTTTCAGTGAAGATAACATTAAATGAATCAGAAATACAGTCTAGACATTGTTAATGTGGTAAATGACTATTCTAGCTGGAAACGGCTGATCTTTAATGGAATACATAGAGGTACAGAGGAACATTTCCATCAACCATCGCTACTGTGTTCTAATGCGACATTGTGTTAGCTAATGTAGCATTAGCACGTTAGCTAATGATGTTGAAAGACTAATTGATGATTAGAAAACCCTTGTGCAATTATGTTAACACATGAATAAAAGAGTGAATTTTAATGGAAAACATGAAATTGTCTGGGTGACCCCAAATTTTTGAGCGGTAGATATAGATACAGATATAGATATAAATATAGATATAGATTCTACTCCCACACAGGAAACAGTCATTGTTAACTCCACAAAACCACAATGTGTAGTTTTTACACTTCCGCTGTCCAGACTAGTGAACAGTTATTTTGATAAGAAGAACAGTTACATTTTCATTTTCAATCAACCAAATTGAAAAACATTTTTGAAAATGTGCTTTGTTTAAAGCAGCAAGGCCAATATAAAAATCTATGTCATCACACCCATAGTGGTGGAAAGCAGCTAAGTACATTTACTTAAGTATTGCATTTCGGTGCTTTTTTTGAGATGCTTGTACTTTACTTGACTACCTCCATTTCGTGCTACATTATGCTTCCACTCCATTGCATTTCAGAGAAAACTATTCTACTTTCTACTCCACTGCTTACATTTTCTTCACTACATAGTTAAAGATTAAACTAGTGGTTTACAATCTTTTTGACTCCTGATGTCTTCCAAAAAGCTGTGCACAGTCAGGTCACATTTCAGATGTCTAAGAGTTGCTAGCTGCTCGGCCAAACAGATTTTTCCCTCTGTGGTTTTGTTTCACTAAATGTTCAAATGATCCAACATTTCACAATACTTTTTTTAAAAACTCCAAAACTAAAGAGTTTTTCCTTCTTGCTTCTCCTATTATATCTGATGAGCCCTGAGATTTATCTCCTGTCTCTGTGTATAAAACTGGATATAAAGTAGTTCTAACTAGCTCCATCTGCAGCAGAAACATGCTGCTGACACACTGATGCTTCACTTTTATTAATGGAACAATGTCATATACAACAATATATCAGTCAGAGGGACTAAAATTGTACTTTTGTTGCATTTTGCAACTAATATTTATGTACTTTTACCTGAATGTGACTTTTACTTGTAATTTTTACACTGCTGTATTGAGTCAAGAAGTAATCTGAATCTTTCTTCCACCACTGCAGGAGTGTGATGGAAGAGTCTTTACCTGAACACCCCGAGAAAAAATCACTTCATTCAGGTCACTTCTTCATTCAGGTCATTTTCTTACACCATACACACCTCATGGAAAAAGCTTAGAGTTATTACTCACTCTGTGAACTTAGAGGCCTGCAACGATATGTAACTGTGGCATGAACTGTTTTTAAATCCACACATTCATCTCCTCTCTGTTATTCACTGTCTCTCAGTTCTCACTTTTCACCCCGTTTACCACCTGCTGACTCTCACACTTTCAGCCGCTAACTTCAGGCAATTACGAAAATAAACAGAACGTCCTCGGGTCCCCAGAGTCCATTCGTCTTTCTTTTTTCCTATTACACCACACTATAGCTGGCCTGGCAAGGTTCCTAGCTATCAACAATGGGTAACCAGTAGACACCCACAACTATGTGGCCTCCATTTCAGTGGGCGAAATGTAAAATATGTCAGCGGCAATTTGGTCATATTTACCACAGCTATATGACATGTTGAGATTAAATAGTGATGTGTGGTTGTTGGCTTACCATGGTAACAATAGATTCCCTCTGGGAGAGCCTTGACCCCTGTGTAGATTTTAATTAATCATGTGCAAAAGTCAAGGAAAATAAGCTCATATATTATTTTTCACCTCCAATTAACTATAAAGGCATTTGTGTTTTCAAGTGAGTGAGCAGCAGCTGGAATGTAAGAGAGTGTTAGAACCACGGGTTATGAGTGGTGTCAAGGCCATTTCTTGATATAACAGCTCAAATAAACTTCAGTGGGTGAGAGTATTGGTTCTGCTGACATCTTCATGTCAGCAGAGAGGACTAAACCAGAGCAGGAATATGATGAGAGCAGTCACAACAGTCAAAAAACACATTTGATATGAAAAGAAAAAGCTCTTAGCTTACTCAGAGCAGTGGCACTAGTGAACTTTTATGAAGAAATAGTGATTTGTTTTCTTGTCAAAAGTTTGCTAAGAATATTGATATCGACTACAGCCACCACTCAAAAGCACGACAGAAAAAGGAGTGAGAACTAACTTCATCTGTCCAACGATGCCTACCAGCACCTCTGTGGTTCAACAACTTACAGCTAAATAGCAAAAAATTAAAGAAAAGCACTCGGAGAGCGCAGTACTCCCCAAGGCTGCTCAGTCTTTGTATGATTACCGATGGATGAAATCTTAAACAAAAAATGACCTTGTGTTGAGCACAGGCGTGTGTTATGCATGTGTAACATTATGTACAGATGCCGAATCGCATGACCTAAATATCTACCGGGTGGCGGGAATTGATGGAACTCAGAAACACCACCACAGTTTAATAAGTTGCTCCTTGTATAATTACTGACAGAGTCCCGGTGGATTTGTAGTAGGATCACAATTGTGATCGTCAGCAGGCAGCTGACGCAGTGTTCACTTGTTGTCATAGTTACGGTATCTCGCAATGGCAAATCCTTAACAAATCCATGGATCCAGACGAGAAGTCACATCACTGCCAAAATTTAATCACTTGGTCCTTGTGTCATTTCTGACTTTCCCTGAAAATTTCATCCAAATCCGTTTGTCCGTTTTTGAGTAATGCTGTGCACAGACAGATAGACAGACAGAGTCATGTACCCCGATCACCACATATCTTCACGGTATTTCTGGTGGAGTAAAAAGTGGCAAAAATGGTAGTTTGTCATTTTGTAGAGGGTTATGTGACACATGTTTCTTGAAAATAGTTCTAACTCCCTTAAAGAGCTCCTCCTGACCAATGACAGTCTCAGAAGATAGATTCATACTTCCAGGTTTCCAGAAGGAACCAAACTTGTCAGACTTTTTAATGCTTTTTACTGTTTTTCTGTTATTTGCAAACTATCCATCCATCCATTATCTATACACCGCTTAATCCTCATTAGGGTCGCGGGGGGGGGGGGGGGGGGGGTGGCTGGAGCCTGTCCCAGTTGACTCGGGCGAAGGCAGGGGACACCCTAGACAGGTCGCCAGTCTGTCGCAGGGCTACATACAGAGACAAACAATCACTCTCACATTCACACCTACGGGCAATTCAGAATAATCAATTAACCTCAGCATATTTTTTGGACTGTGGGAGGAAGTCGGAGTACCCGGAGAAAACCCATGCATGCACAGGGAGAACATGCAAACTCCATGCAGAAAGATCCCGGGAAAGCCGGGACGCGAACCAGGGATCTTCTCGCTGCAAGGCGAAAGTGCTAACCACTACACCACTGTGCAGCCCTATTTGCAAACTATCCATCCATCCATTATCTATACACCGCTTATTCCTCACTAGGGTCGCGGGGGGTGCTGGAGCCTATCCCAGCTGACTCGGGCGAAGGCAGGGGACACCCTGGACAGGTCGCCAGTCTGTCGCAGGGCTACATATACAGACAAACAAGCACTCACACATTCACACCTACGGGCAATTTAGAGTAATCAATTAACCTCAGCATATTTTTGGACTGTGGGAGGAAGCCGGAGTACCCGGAGAGAACCCACGCATGCACAGGGAGAACATGCAAACTCCATGCAGAAAGATCCCGGGAAAGCCGGGACGCGAACCAGGGATCTTCTCGCTGCAAGGCGAAAGTGCTAACCACTACACCACTGTGCAGCCCTATTTGCAAACTAACTGTATCTAATTTTACAAAAAGATTTATAGTATTAAATTTAAATGTAAATGTTTCATCTATTAAATAAACAGAAAATATCTATGTTAAAAATCCATTTCTATATTGATCATTGAAAATTTATGATTATTTTGTTACGTTATTTTACATTATACATGTAAATTCGGTCTCTTGTATTTTTATTGATCTCTCAGTCTATTTCAGAAAATATTGGGGAAAAAAGTAAAGCAGAAAACAGAAATTCCCATCTTTGGACAGGCTGGATGTTTTCTTGTTTACAGTATTTATGTTAGTTAAGCTAAGTGACTGCTGGCTAGCTTTACATTTGACACACAAGTACTGATATTATCATCTAACTCTCAGAAAGGAAGCCAATACGAGTATTTATTGAAATGTTGACCAGCTCTCTTAATCTTTTGGCTAACGGGAGAAAACCAGTCTTTCCTGACGCTCAGCCACATGGAAACGTACAGTGTGGCTGTTTTTCTCATGTGTATACCTGCTAAGGGCAAGGTCAGAAACTTGACTCTTGGTCTCATGTCATGATTCAAAAAGAATCCAGGTGTCTGCCAACTGCTGACCCTTAAATTTGTTGGCTGTTATTTTCCTACTTTGCTCTCTCCGAGTGAGGCCGAGGCCAAAAGGTAAGACGTTTCCACAAGCCCCTCAAAGACAAAGCGTGTTTGAGCTTTTACAGCCAGAGGTGAAAGATCGATCTTGAGGTCAATGCATCATCATCGATCTCAGCGAGGGAGTCTCTTACAAGTATATTGCCTTTCCTTTGAATGCATGCACTCCCTGTGGACAGAATAATCCTGTGTGTGTGTCTGTGCAACGCTGGAATTTCAATGGTTGTCTGGGGAACTACAGGACAATCTCCTCATACCGGCGGCCTCAAAAGTACTGACAAACACATATATCTGCACACAGAGCACTTCATAAACGCCTCAGCCTGTAACATACTGTATATAGAGAACTTCAGACTCTGGCTATGCATGGTAGGATCATTTGCACCCACTTTTAGTATGTAGCCCTGGTTTCATGAAAGAGCTCTGACAGTCTGGAATAGTGTTATATACGCTACCATAGCGGCTCTCTGGGCGACACCTCTGTCTGTTTCCATGCTGTAACCTCTTCCTTTCCTCTTCCCACTCTTCCTGTTGTCCAGATGAAAGGAAAAAAAGGGGGATGATTAAAGAGAAATATGGTTAATATGAAGGCTGTCTCCATTTGGTTTCATGAAATCATGACTATATTATAAAAGCAGAAGACTTTCCAGAGAGCTGTCAATTTACCGAGCCAGCAGGTACTTGCTGCTCTGGGAACTGACACACACAAACATGCTCCGCTGTGGGAATAGATGCATGATTTATATGCACTGTCGCAATTACGCAAGGCTACAGCCCCCACGAGAGGCACGATTTATCCAGTGTAATAAATTGGATTAATTATATTTGCCTGAAATGTTCTCACATTAAAGCATCATTTCCAGCGATGTTAGCGAGGCAACTCTGACTCATATCTGACCATCGGTGTTGAAAACCAACAGTCCATCTGTCACCTGAAGCAGCAGCGATGTGACACCTGAGCTGTGGTGCCCATATTTTACAACTAAAGCAAAATGTTAATGTTCATGCTCTTCATCCAGACTCCGTCTTCAGAATATTTCATCCTTTCATGGATGTCTTAATAGATTTACACCATGAGGTATTGCGAGAGCAGCTAGTTTGTTCTAGAAACACAGCATTAGGTGTGAAAAGAAACTCACACTGCCTGCCAAGGCGGTGCAGTCGAACGGAACTTATTGGGCCATTTATATTTTAACCAATTTGGCTTTTCCTCATGGTGGAGAACAAACTCTCCTCTAAATGTCTCTTAAATTATATCCCAATTAAATTCTTCTGGATGACTTCATTGACTTTCATCTCACATATTTCACATTTAGAATTTTAGCTTCATATTCATTATTTTGAATGTGGTGTTAGCTGAGTAAGACCCAACCATCTATAAAAGTTTACATACAATAACCTGTATTGCAAATGGGGTTGCAGGTATTTGGTTTAAAATTTACCAGCCCTGACTGTAAGATTTTTGCATTCATTAACAGCAGTTATTTAGATTTAGATGACAAACTCATGCTATTTCTTTGCTGTGACAGCACCATGTGAATAAACTACACCAACCAGTCACATTAAGAGCATCAGGCACATGTTGTGACACTAAAACAGCTCTGACCCATCAGGCCATGAACACGAGGGTTTCCTGTAATATCTGGAACAGTGACAATAGTTGCAGAATCTTTGGGTCCTTTAGGTTACAGGATTGGGTCTCCATGGATCAGAGTTGTTCCTACACAGATGCTTGATCAGATTGGGACTTGTTGCATTTGGAGGTCATGTCAACAACTTGGGTTCGTTGTCATGTTCCCTGAGCCTTGAGCATCCAAACAGAGACTCAAGATTTCCCAACAAAAAATTACATTGTGACGAGATAAATTTGTAATGTTGTGGGTAATCAGTGTATGTTATTGTGTTTTTCATAATTACTCCGCCAAGGACAAGGAGCCTCGGTGGAATTATGTGGCGATTGGCGTTGGTTTGTCTGTCTGTGTGCAACATTACTCAAAAGCGGATTAATGGATTTGGATGAAATTTTCAGGGAAGGTCAGAAATGACACAAGGACCACCTGATTTTGGCAGTGATGCAGCTTATAGTCTGGATCCACGGATTTGTTAAAGATTTACAACTGCTGAGCAGCCTTGGAGGAGTGCTGTGGTCTCTGAGTGCTTTTCTTGCTACATCTGTAGTAATTATAAAAGTAATAATGTTTTTTAAACTTGTATTCAGCCTTTCACACTATATATTACAGTAATCTAACTAAATGACTTCATTCTTATGTGCAGTTGCTGTTTTAGAAATAAGGGGGTTGATGATTGGAAAATTTACTTGATGATGTAAATATCCATCTTTAGCTTGCAGTATAAAGGATGCTGATGATCATAGAACTTTAAGATTTTTTTTTTAAAAAGATGTATGTATATTTTTTTCCAGGTCTTTCTGAAGATCTAAATCCCTCATCAGATTTTCCTACCGAAGTGAGTGACACTAAATGAGAAGCTGCAAACAACCAAGACACTATAAAATGAATATTTTATAACTATATAAACATTTTGGCACAATTACTCCTCTGTATATAAAAAAATACATCAAAGTATTTCAGCACAACTTTTATTTTTAAGCTTGTAGATTAAATGTATACGTGATAGATGTATAGGGGGAGATTTTGCTTATATCCCCCTGAATATTTAGAACGTGCATATGTCCCATCCTCCAATAAACTAGAAAGAAACTATAATAATAGTTTCAAATGTACAGAAAAGTTTTGAGCATGAAAATTAATCTTGCTTAATTATATGCTAGCTATTAAAATCCAGGGCGCTATAAATGAATCCAGATAAATAAATGTACTGACCGAATGGGTCAGACATTTAAAGGGGCTGCTTCCTCAATCAAAAGACACAAAAGAGGACATAGGAGTAAATCATGGCTATATTTGTGCTGCAGCAAGGATTGTATAAAATGAGAAAAAATGAATCTACATGACAATAAATATTTGAAAGCAGTACAGAACACCTGAGAGCCTTACTGTAGTATGTGTATGACTTTGTGTTTCCTTTACATTAACAATGATGTCAAGTACAAGAAAAGCACTCAGAGAGTACTCCACCAAGGCTGTTCAAGCACCCATATGGCATTGTCAGAAATGCAGCATTTGTTTATTAGTTATTGATGATCGCAAACCACAGTATAATAGAATGTGGCTGTTTAATATAGATGTATCCACAAACAAAATGACCTTGCACTGAGTACAGGCGTGTGTTTTGCATGTGTATGTTATGTACAGATACCAAATCATGTAACCAAAATTTGTAGGGGGCGGCGGGAATTGATGGGACTCTGTAACACCCCCACAATTTAATCAATTGATCCTTGTATCATTTCCAATGGATAAGTCCCAATAAATCCGCAGCAGTGGATTTGTAGTAGGATCGCAATCATGTGATCTACAGCAGGCAGCTGACTTAGCGTTCACTTGTAGTTATAGTTACAGTGACACCGTGTTGGTATCTTGCAATGACCCAGAAATGTTTAACAAATCCGTGGATCCAGACTACAAGCCGCATCACTGTGGCTTATAAATCTAATGAGGTGGTCCTTGTGTCATTTCTGACCTTCCCTGAGAATTTCATCCAAATCCGTCAATCCGTTTTTGAGTAATGTTGCGCACAGATGCAATAACAGACAGATAACTCCGCTGCGTTCCTGGGCGGAGTAATAAATTGATGCAGAAAATCACAAACTGGTGCATAAAAGTCACCAGAAGGCAGAAAATGAAGTGTTTAATGCTTAAAGGGGGAGGATGCTCAATGATTTCTAACTTTTTAATTCCATTCTTGAGCAACTGAATGAAGTGGAGTCATTCAGTCATTCATACACTACTGTAGGAATAATGTACCACATTTGCTTTAGTTCAGTGAGATTTGTTTATGCACTCCTTCCCCTCCAGTTGTACCAGACAGGCTTTCCCAAGTCTTCAAAGAGTGGCACTTGTTTGAACCTGTCTGAGTTGCAACGCGCTTGCGGGCTGCCACAGATCTACACGACACCGCTCTTGCATCTCCTCGGTCCATCTGCACTGATCTCCGTCCTGCAGCGTCCCATCCACAGTCCACATTCCTTCACACGGAGCCTGCCAGAGGGGGGGCGTGCTCGTCCAAAGTCGCTCGTTTCACACCAGCAGGAACACTGTTCACCGACAGAGACTCACCATGGCTCCGGCACTGCACTGCAAACCCTTTACGTTGTGTCTTATTTATTTGTCGCTGCTGTTCGCCGGCGTGTTTTGCGTAGACGATGCAGAAGAAGATGAGCACGCCGAGCACACGTACACTGTGGAGATGTTCAACGAGGCGGTGCCCACTGCACCCCACTTTGTCATGTTTTACGCCCCATGGTAAGTGAACAGTTACCAAGTTTTTTTTCCACACGACGTGAAGTAAATTAACGGTCGGTAACATTTTTGTTCATTTAATATCCCCCACGAACGCAGAAAACGGCAGAACTTTCACGTTAAAGCGGCATTAAAGCTAACCGGCAAGTTAGCAAGCAGGCTAGTTAGCACGCTAGCTGCTTGGCTACATCCACTTAGTGAACCGGCGCCGTTAGCGTAGCCGCTAACTAGCAAAATGCAGCTTAGAACTCTTTCCTTACGGGCCTCCATGCTAATGCTGTTAATGCTCGCTGGCTGCTGACATGTACTTTAAAACTTCCTAATTACCACTGGACGTTGTAGTTTGGCATTTAAATGCATTTAGTGGCGGTATTCGTATGCACAATTTGAGCAGAAATATGCAATCACAGTTCAAAGTTGTAGTTTGGGGAGCTGTGCTTACGTGGCACGCACTGATTGACTAATGTTACGTCAGTGGTTTCAGAACTGGGGTTCACGGACCCTCAGAGGGCCTTGATAATTCTCAATAATTTAGCATAAAAAGATGAGTTATTCTGTTTGATCGCTATGCAGTGTGAGGCACAGTGAGAACGGGGAACTGGAGATGAAGACAGGTTGTATGTGAAGATAAGATCATAAGTTCAGCTCTTTGTTTTGTCTAAGGCAGACCTCTACAGTGTCAGTATCTCCCACAGGGATATCTAGCACCAGTCCTTTGTCTCATACGCACACTGGTGTTCTGGATATAGTCTATGCACTTTTGTGTTTCTGCCTGCCATCAAATTTTGTCCTAAAAACCCTTTTACTGCAACAAAGCACTAACAGAAAAAGGATTCAGCTCAGATTTCTGACATCTCACAGACATGCATTCACATCTTTTGTGACTGTATTCTTAAGTGAAGACTATTCAGAATTGTTAAGGAGCTATTACATAAAACTGAAGTTCCATGTGCCTTTCAGTGCTAGAAAGGCACGTGGTAGAGCGGGTCGTCCAATGATCGAAGGGTCGGCGGTTCGGTTCCAGCCCTGTCCTAGTCATGTGCTGTTGTGTCCTTGGGCAAGACACTTCACCCACCTTGCCTCCCGTGCAGCTACTCACACTGGTGAATGAATACGTATGAATGTTGGTGGTGGTCGGAGGGGCCGTAGGCGTGGATTGGCAGCCACGCTTCCGTCGGTCTGCCCCAGGGCAGCTGTGGCTACAAATGTAGTTTACCACCACCAGAGTGAGAATGTGTGAGTGAATCCATTGTACGTGCTTTGAGTATGCGTTAATAGAAAAATCTAATCCATTATTATTGTTAGTATTATTATTATTATTAAATAACTATGTCTAAACTTAAAAGTACAAAGCACACTCCCTTATAATTCATAGTGCTTATTCAGGGGAAAGTCGAGAAGTTTCAGAGTTATGTCACCATCTGCATCGTTGTATTTCTAAGAATACGATGTCCCAGATAATCCACAATAAATATATAAACGTTTGCATCATCTTCATTCTGTGGGCTGTAAAGGTCAAGTCTTGGTTTCCTCATCAGTGTGGGCTGACGGATGTGGGTGCACGGCTCCAGTCATACTACAATAACTACATATCGGCCAGCTATGTCTTACTTTACTCCTTACATCGAACAGAAAATAACACACAGGGTTCCTGTAGATGTTTCTGAAACATAGCAGCAAATTACAGTTTGGACTTTGATTTCTGCCAAGTAAGGCAGAATAATAGATTAGAAAAAAAAAACATAATGCAGTTACTTTGATGGTTAATTGCAATATGAGTCATGATTTTCGTGGGAATAGTAATTTTTTCCATTCCATTTCCACTGAAAAAGAACATAAAAATAATGATGTGATTATTGCTGTGGTCTTTACTCTGCATCTGGAGAATATGACTGGTAGGGGCATCTATGCAGCACCACAATGCTTCATTCATTATGGTGTATTGTGAAACATTTTACCTTTTTCTTAAAGAAGCTGCAGTTCTTGGCTATACTGCGATTTTGATAGTATTTTGTTAAATTTTTCTGAGCACTATGGAATAACTTACATCTGGAGTCTGTACCTTCCTGTCCCAGGCACAGTGGATGGACACAGCAGGGAATTCCTGGAGATTTTCGAACTTGCAGTGTACAAATTAAAGTACCTCCAAAGTCCAGCAGCAACTACTGTATAGTTAAAAACAAATCTCCTTGACTAGCCACTCTTCAAAACATCATGTGCAGCCTTCGCAGCCACAAATTTTAGGCTGTTCTCCATTCAGTCCCTTGCATTCCTGGGGCAGAGGACGAACTTTATATTATGTGGAAAGCATGAATTGGCATTGTTTCACATCTCCATTATAAGTATTGTCACTTCAGAGATTTTGCATGCAGGTGATGGCTTTGAACAAGAATCATAACACAGACCAAAATGTGTAAAAGCTTAACGATTAACTTCTATTGTATACTCATTATTCACCCCTGTTGTGTCCAGGTGCGGCCATTGTCAGAGATTACAGCCAACATGGAATGAATTGGCAGACAAATACAACAGCATGGATGAGCCCCCTGTCTACGTGGTAAAAGTAGACTGCGTCCAGGACACCAAGTTCTGCTCCAATATCCACAGTGTTAGAGGATACCCCACGTAAGTGCTAGAGTCACACCAGATCTTATTTGTGTGGCTTATCAAGTTTATTGGCAGCCTAGCCATTCACTGTTAATATAAAACAATGCAGTAGGTGTAGCATTTTGGCTAAAACACCTCTTAAAAGTAGAGGTAAACAGTCTTTTTAATCACCGATTGACAGAAGTAACACATTGACCTCCATTTAGTTGAATGTTTTTCCATTATCTTTATGACAGCCTCTTAAATTGTGGATTTTGCTGACTGCATACTGTGTCTGCAAACACAACAGTGACTGGATAATGATTAACAGAATGACACTTTTTGCAACTAGACTTCACTTGTCCCTTTGAGTCTGGACTGATGATGCATTTAAACTCGACTACTATCTGCCAACTCATGCAAATCCAAACATTTTCTGTGTCATGTGTAGGCTGAAGTTGTTTAAGCCAAACCAGGAAGCAGTTAAATACCAGGGCGCCAGATCTCTGGAGGCTCTGGAGACCTGGATGCTGAAGACACTTCAGGAGGAGCCTTCGGTGAGTGGTGTCGCCTGAAATCTGCAAACTGGTGATGAATGCGAGAATCATGCTCATGTTTGTTGTTTTCCACCCTCCAGGAACCAGAGACCGAACTAGAGCCCCCGAAAGCCCCAGAACCCAAGCAGGGCATGCATGAACTCACTGCCCTCAACTTTAAGACCCACATAGCTAAAGGTAAACGTCTTGTTGAAGATATCCTGGTCGATGCTTCATTAAATGGCAGCAAACTTATGCAAATTAATAGCTAACCCCATCTTGTTTGTGCAGCTGCATCCTGCTGTAACGGATAAATTGTTTCTGTTGTGTCTAAATTTTCACATGTACTTTCAGTTTTCAGCCACTCTAAGTAGTGTTTCTGGATTCCTCATTAGAGAATGGAAACACTTCATTGCCTTCATTTACATAACTGCCATTTCAACATGAGTACCTGAGCCACGATCCGCAGCGTCAATCAACAAGAACCGCCTGTGTAACCTTCGTCTCCTGTCACCTCACGTTTCTGGCTTTTCAGGCAGCGATTGCAAAAATACGCACGATAGTTGTGTAGTTGAAATTACGGCTCTAAAGCTCCACTGAAGTTGAATGTTTTGAAGAAAAATAAATGATTTGTGGTTTGGAGACGAAAAAAGGCAGGATATGACATAGGCATTTTTAAAACAGTGTTTATAGGTCACACCTTCACATCTTGGCAACAGAGCTGCAATAAACATTGTGTAATTGCTTATGTATAACCTGTAGGAGGTGTGTATTTTCATTTACAGCTAGCTATACTGAGCTTATAATGTAATCAGCTTTGTATATTAACCAAAATAATTCAGCTTCAGTTATTTCGTAGATTTGTGTAAACTGGAAGGTGTTTTATTTTCTGCATTTTTTGTGTTTTTTCATTTGTAAAATCTTTCTGTTTCCCTGTGGTTTCTTTTTCTTATATGGCTTTTCTCCTCCTGCTTCAGGCGCCCACTTTGTGAAATTCTTTGCACCCTGGTGTGGCCACTGCAAAGCCATGGCTCCTACCTGGGAACAGCTGGCCACCACCTTTGAACACTCTGACACCGTAAAGATAGGAAAGGTACGTCCTTTAGATTGTGGACACATTCATAAACCTATTCGCTATAATGAGGTGCTGAAACAGAAGAACAGATACTGAGATATGACCACGATAGCCGCATTCTCTCTGTCTTTGTTTTTAAAAAGTTTACATTTTTCTCTTTATTCCCTACAAATCAGGCGTTCCTTGTGTCACACTTTCGATCGCAGACACTCATATTGCTGTGTAGTACAGCTCCAGTGCTCCATTTTCTCCCCTCTTTACACCATCAAGTTCCTGATATCTGTCAGGCAGAAGAGGATCCTGATCTTACTTGTTTGCATATGTGGTTATTAAGCAAATGCTCATCAGGGTTAATGTTTCATATTATGTTAATGACACATCTTCATGTATTTGTGACTTAGGTGGACTGTACACAGCACTATGAGGTGTGCTCTGAGAATGGTGTGAGAGGATATCCCACACTGCTCTTCTTCTACAATGGACAGAAGGTAAGGAGTAGCAGTTACCCAGATGAACTTGGCATGCCTGATGTTTTGACTTGCTTCTTGCCCACAAACATGACTGCATCTGACCTGCTGTCACTGTGGCTGTCATGTTTTTTCTCCTTGACACGTTCTTAGATTTACTGCAGACCTCTATTAAATTACATCATACCTGGATGCTCAAAATAGTTAAATGCATAAACTATGTACTAAAAAACATAGGCATGTCAGTCACAACAGCTAAGAGCTGATATTTCTATTGATTCCCGGTGGAGTAAAGCTATGACTGATAATGATCAGTAAAAACAAGGCACATAGCATCTGACTTTGCTTCATGTTGTTGGTGTCCAAAAGTGTCTGTAGTTCCTAAATACAATGTTTTCCTGAAGAAACCTCAGTCATCCAGGTTACTTCTTCACTATCTTAAAAAATTTCAAATGCTCCGTGCAGTTGTATTTCTTGCATTGTTGTATTAACATTTATTTTTGTCTTTTTAAAATATCTTTAGACAGAACAGTACAAAGGAAAAAGAGACCTGGACTCTTTCAAAGACTTTGTGGACAGTCAGCTGAAGACTGCACTCACTAAAGAGCAAGGTCAGGAACCAAATGAAGAACAAAAAGCAAATGAGATCCCCACTGATGAGCCAGCCAAAGAGGAAGAAAAGGTAGATGCACTACAGAAACGATATCAATTCAATTCAAAGCAATTTTATTTATATAGGGCCAATTACAGTCAAATTGTCTCAAGACACTTTACAGAACCCATATGCCTGACCCCCAGAGCAAGCCAAAAGGCGACAGTGGCAAGGAAAAAACACCCTTTTAACAGGGAAAAAAAACCTCGAGCAGAACCCGGCTCTTTATGTGGGGGGACCCATCTGCCTGCTGGCCGTGCGGGTTGAGAGGGACAGAAGGGGTGGGGGGTGGGGGGGTTCAAGGACCAAGGACCATAAAACACACAATTTCATACATGCACACACAGTATTACTGTTACGCAACCGTCTAGGGGGAAGGTGCGTAGCATAATGTTTGTTGAACAAAAAAAGGTGGAATATTTTCCCAGTTCCCAAAAACAATGAACAAGTTCTTAGACAAATTACCAAAGGTTTATTTACAATATTTTAGAAATAAAAGAGGCCACCACATGGGCTATTCAATCAAGCAACAAAATAACTGGATACAAACTAAAGAGGCATATTAGCACTCAAACGAAAGATCCTATCCAACAAAACCACAACTACTACAAAAAGAAACCTAGGTCTAACAAACAAAAACCACATGTATCTTAAACTACCAAAAAAACACGAGTATCAAGCCAAAGGTTGGAGTCTGGGAAAAACAGAGGGTGCTGCTGTCAGAGAGGCTCACAAACACAAAACACCCACTCCCAGACAACAAAACGGTTCAAAACTACAAACACAATATTACCAAAATACGGCCACAGCCGTAAGGCCGTAAGGCCATCTCTTCTATAGATGGTAGCAAAGGCATCAGACACTCCCAGATGGTTATGCTAGTGACCGACCCCCATACCTAAAAAAAAAAAAACCCAAACATTTCCCCCATAATGTTTGTTCTCTCAGGGAGGGAGATGCACATGGGACAGAGCATCAGCTAACACGTTTTCATTTCCTTTCTTATGGTGGATTTCAATATTAAATTCTTGCACTAGCAGTGACCATCTCATCAGCCTGCGGTTTTTGTTACCCATCTGTGCCAGGAATACGAGGGGATTATGGTCAGTAAAGACCAGAACGGGCAGCACGCTAGACCCAACATATACTTCAAAATGTTGCAGGGCGAGTAACAATGATAGTGCCTCCTGCTCAATGGTGCTATACTGGAGTTGGTGTCTGTTGAATTTTTTTGAAAAGTATGCAACAGGATGGTCAGCACCACTTTCATCCTCCTGCAGCAGCACCGCACCAGCACCACGCGCGCTGGCGTCGACCTCCAGCTTGAAGGGGCGCGAGAAGTCAGGAGCAGAGAGGACAGGTATGCTGCAGAGGAGCGCTTTAGCGGACTCAAATGATTTCTGGCATGCTGAAGACCAGACGAATGGCCGAGAGACACTGGTCAGGCTAGTCAGAGGAGCAACAACGTCAGCAAAATTCCTACAAGAACCTCGGTAATAACCTGCCATTCCGAGAAAACGACAGAGCTGGCGCCGGGTTTGAGGCACGGGATAATCAATGATGGCCTGGATTTTTGAGGAGAGAGCGCGCGCCTGTCCCTGACCTACCTCCTTACCTAAATACGTAACGGTGGCCCTACCGAATTCACATTTGGCCAGATTGAGGGTGAGGGACGCTTTCTGCAGTCTGTCAAAGATAACACGAAGAGCTTTCACATGCTCATGCCACGTGTTAGAGTAAACAACAACATCATCTAAATAAACTTCACAGTTACGAACACCAGTCAGAACTTTATGCATGAGCTGCTGAAAGGTGGCAGGAGCATTCCGCAGACCAAAGGGCATGACTGTATACTGCAGGAAACTGTCGGGAGTAACGAAAGCAGAGATCTCAGAGGCACGGGGAGTTAAAGGGACCTGCCAATAGCCCTTCAGCAAATCTAATTTCGTCACGAATTTGGCCGAACCAACACGGTCAACACAGTCCTCCATCCTGGGCAGAGGGTAGGAGTCAGGCTTTGTTACTGAATTAACTTTTCTGAAGTCAGTGCAGAAACGAGGGGTTTTGTCTGGCTTCGGCATGAGCAAGCACGGAGAGCTCCACGCGCTGGAGCTAGGGACTGCCAAGCCATTTTCCAGCAGGTAAGCTACCTCCTGCTGAAACAGATCGCGTTTAGTGGGATTCACACGGTAGGCATGTTGTTTAATGGGTGCATGATCACCGGCATCAATGTCATGGGACAGAACAGTAGTGGGGGAGGGAGTGTCTGAAAATAATGACAGGTGATTATTGATTAAAGTGTAAATATCATTTATGGCGGTGTCACTCAGGTGGGAAAGGTAGGATTTTAAATCTGTCAAAATTTCTGAGTTTTGAAGACCCCCAGCAAGCCAAAAGGCGACAGTGGCAAGGGAAAAACACCCTTTTAACAGGGAAAAAACCTCGAGCAGAACCCGGCTCTTTATGTGGGGGGACCCATCTGCCTGCTGGCCGTGCGGGTTGAGAGGGACAGAAGGGGTGGGGGGTGGGGGGGTTCAATGACCAAGGACCATAAAACACACAATTTCATACATGCACACACAGTATTACTGTTACGCAACCGTCTAGGGGGAAGGTGCGTAGCATAATGTTTGTTGAACAAAAAAAGGTGGAATATTTTCCCAGTTCCCAAAAACAATGAACAAGTTCTTAGACAAATTACCAAAGGTTTATTTACAATATTTTAGAAATAAAAGAGGCCACCACATGGGCTATTCAATCAAGCAACAAAATAACTGGATACAAACTAAAGAGGCATATTATCAAGGACCAAGGACCATACAACACACAATTTCCTACATGCACACATAGTATTACTGTTAACAATGTCGCAAGTGGTTTTTAAAGTTGTGGCTGATCTGTGTACACAAAAAAAGAGCACAAAACTACATCCAAACCATCGACATGTCTTTTAGATCCTATCCCAACTAGACTGTTCAAGGAGGCTTTACCTTTAATTAATTCCTCAGTGTTAGATCTGATTAATCTCTCTCTAGTAACAGGCTATGTACCACAGGCTTTTAAGGTTGCTGTAATCAAACCTTTACTTAAAAAGCCCACTAGATCCAGATGTTTTAGCCAACTATAGACCAATTTCCAACCTCCCATTTCTCTCTAAAATTCTGGAAAGAACAGTTGCAAATCAATTATGTGAACATTTACAAAGGAATAACTTGTTTGAAGAGTTTCAGTCAGGCTTCAGAGTGCATCATACCACAGAAACAGCTCTGGTGAAAGTTACTAATGACCTTCTCATAGCGTCAGACAGTGGACTGGTCTCTATACTTATTTTGTTGGACCTTAGTGCGGCATTCGATACAATCGACCACAAACTTTTATTACAATGACTGGAACATTGTATTGGCATTAAAGGGACAGCACTGGACTGGTTTAAATCCTACTTATCAGACAGGTTCCAGTTTGTGCATGTCAGCAATGACCCTTCTGAGCACACTAGGGTTAATCATGGAGTTCCTTAGGGTTCTGTCTTAGGACCAATACTGTTCACATTATACATGCTTCCATTTGGCAATATTATTAGGAAGCACTGTATTAATTTTCATTGTTATGCTGACGACACTCAGTTATATTTATCTATGAAGCCAGATGAAACTAATCAGCTAGCCAGACTGCAAGATTGTCTTAAGGACATAAAGACCTGGATGACCTATAATTTCCTACTACTAAATTCAGACAAGACTGAAGTCATTGTATTTGGCCCCAAACATCTTAGAAAATTGCTTTCAAAGCATATAGTTACTCTGGATGGCATTAAATTGGCCTCCAGTACTACTGTGAGGAACCTCGGAGTTATCTTTGACCAGGGCATGTCCTTTAACTCACACATAAAACAAATCTGTGGGACCACCAGCTATATATGTAGTATATTTAATGCCAGAGCCGTACACCATAGCAGTAAACTATAATCAGTTTTCATGTCAGTTGTACTTTGCATGTATCATCTGTCTTATCATGCATGTATGAACTTGTGTGTTTTATGGTCTTTGCCCCCCCCACCACACACACACACACACACACACACACACACACACACACACACACACACACACACACACACACCTCTCTACCTCTACCCCTCTACCTCTATCTCTCTACCTCGACCCCTCTACCTCTACCTCTCTACCGCTTCTGTCCCTCTCAACCCGCCCGGCCAGCAGGCAGATGGGTCCCCCCACATAAAGAGCCGGGTTCTGCGCGAGGTTTTTTTCCCTTTTAAAAGGGTGTTTTCCTTGCCACTGTTGCCTTTTGGCTTGCTCTGGGGGTAAGGCATATGGATTCTGTAAAGCGTCTTGAGACAATTTGACTGTTATTGGTGCTATATAAATAAAATAAAATTGAATTGAATTATATTAAATGGCCACATTCTGTGGTGCTGTGATTTCTGCCACAAAGTTTTTCAAGATTTCAGCCGTTGGAAATGCTAAACCGTTTGAGCAGTCTTGGTGGATTACTGCGCTCTCTGAGTGCGTTTCTTGTTTGGTAAGGTAAACTTCAATCCACTGACTGATATCAGAACTTCACGCATGTATTTGCACAGCTGACTCACTGCGTCCCAGCAGCTATCAACCTTCTGTTTCTCTGTTGATCTTGGCTGGTGTTCCACTGTGACTGTCCTGGTAAACTCTGTCACAGTTTTTTTTTTTTTTTAACAAGATGATGTAGGCATCATTGGGGGCCATAAACTTTGCAAACTCTTTCTAGTGTAAAATGAACACTCATGGTCAGGGTAGATGTAATTGCATACAAGTCAATTTTTACATTCCTGTTGTCTCTGCAGTCCAGCGTGTTGATCCTGACTGAGACCAACTTTGATGAGGCAGTAGCCAAGGGCATCACCTTCATCAAATTCTACGCTCCCTGGTGAGATCATTTTTATTGGAACATGTGACGAATAACTGTTTAGATGTTTAAAAAGCCTGAAACAATTGTGCATTTTTTTTATGTGCACTCGAGAGAATTTAATTCAAGTATCAAGTAAGTGTTGTCTTCCGCAGAAAAATTGTTTTAGCACTTCTCATTTGAAATATGTTTAATAAAGTTGTTTCAAATGCTGACAATACCTTCTCCTAAGAATCCACCAGTCAGAGAAAGTGATGTAACTCTTCTGTTATTCCTTTGTTCAGGTGTGGTCACTGTAAGAATCTCGCTCCAACATGGGATGATCTTTCCAAGAAGGAGTTTCCTGGCCTCACTGATGTTAAGATTGCCAAAGTGGACTGCACTGTTGAGCGCTCACTCTGCAACAAATACTCTGTAAGTATATCTGGATGTCATCCACACGTTGCACAATCCACCACCTCGTTTCTGTAAACCAGACATGTTGCACTCTGACTCTCTTTCTTTCTCTAAAATGATCTTCTGTCATCTTTTTATTTCTGCAAGATTAAGTGTTATACTGGATGTAATAAAACTAGGATGGTGGTTTATCTTAGTGCCATAAAATATTCAAACTGTCATGTACTTTAATTAGATGCTACGGACTGAAAGCAGACTGTGCACTGTTGTGGCTAAAAGAATGTTGGTGCAGACACAGTTTCAGCTTTGAGTTTATGTGGAGTAATATTACTGAGATGAAAGCCAAAGCTTTTATCTAATGTTGATGAGGTTTTAGGTGGAAAGAGTGTGAAAATACACACAAACATGGACTTCTTATCTTGTTTTAGATTCACCTGAAATGTGTCTTTAAGTGGGAAAGAGTGCAATCACATTAAATAAGTGAAATAACCAAAACTTTACACCTATAAACATGACTGATTTTTAACTTCCACAGCCATTAGAAGTTAGTTTTATGCTTGGCTGTACTCTCCAGATGGACGTGCTGATTGGTTGGTTGGTTGATATGCTCTCATCTTACCATATTCTCACTGTAAAATAATGGCTGATGCTGCTTTCATAAAGAGGAAAGCACTACATCAACAGCCCTGCTGGATTAATTTATAATTTTTGGCAGCAGGAGGAACAGGCTACCTGTGAACATCCCCTGTATTTACAAAACTTTGAACCTGCCCAGCCTAATGTAGACTGCTAGGTCTAATTTACTCAAATTTGGCTTCACACTAATTGACTCCACGTTGAAGAAGTCATTGGCGTGGCTGTATTTTGTTTAAACAGACGGCCAAAAAGCCTAGTGTAAATTTTGCAAACAGTAGTTTGCCTTTGAACAACCAACATGGTAGAAGATCTGAAACAGTAGCTAACTTGTCTGCATTAGATTCCACAAAAGTTCTTGTGCAGAGATTAGCAGTTGATGTAGTTCTTTTTTCAGAAATCATATGAATATGGGGAGGTGTGCTACGATCTGCTGTGAGTCTGTTATTACTCCGCCAAGGAACACAGCAGAGTTATTCGACGATTGCCGTATGTTTGTTTGTGTGCAACATTACTCAAAAACTGACCAACGGATTTGGATAAAATTGGTCAGAAATGACACAAGGACCAAGCGAATAGATTTTGGCAGTGATGCGGCTTATAGTCTGGATCCATGGATTTGTTAAAGATTTGTATCATTGCAAGATAGCGGCACAGCGTCACTGTAACTATGACAAGTGAAAACTACGTCAGCTGCTTGCTGACGATCACATGATTGTGATCCTTCTACAAATCCACTGCTGCGGACTTATCGGAAATGATACAAGGAACAATGGATGAAATTGTTGGGGTGTTTCTGAGTCCCATCAATTCCCGCCAGCAGCTACGTATTTAGGTCACGCGATTTGGTATCCGTACATAACGTATACATGCATAACACACACCTGTGTTCAGCACAAGGCCATTTTGTTTGTGGGTTCATCTATATTATATGGCCACATTCTATGTTGCCATGATTTCTGATCATCAATAACTAATAAACAAAATGCTGCATTTCTACAAATATATGCTGCATTTCTGGCAATATGGGAGAATGAACAACCTGGGTGGAGTACTGCACTCGGAGTGTTTTTCTTGTTTCATTATAAAATAACTTGGTTAAAGCGATTTGAAAATACTAGCTTTTATATTTATTTATTATTCATTGGCTAATAATGCTAGCAGGTAGAGTTCATTCAGGGCCTGTGGCTTGTATTGACTTTGTCTAGAGAGAGCCTGGAGTTTGTTTTTTTTCCTCCCCCTCTAATGACCGATTGATTGCTTCAAAAGTAGGTATGACTTCAGTTGACCAGCATTGTCTTTAACTGACTGCAGGCCTAGCTCTATCATAGCGGCTGTGGTTGTCTGTTATTCAGCTACATATCTGAAAATCAGAACGGTCTTTTGATGCTGTTTGGTTCATGGATACAACTCCACTGATCAGATTTTAATGTTAATGTAACATAAATTTTGAAAATATCTGTATTCTATAAAAACCCCTGCTGGTGTTCCTTTTTGTTCCAGGTACGAGGTTACCCCACCTTGATCATCTTCAAAGCAGGTGAGCAGGGCGATGAGCACCACGGTGGGCGGGACATGGAGAGTCTGCACAACTTTGTGATGAGGCAGGCGAGAGACGAGCTGTAGAAGCAGGGAAGTCGGCGCTCTACTCCACCACTCCACTCACCCACACTGCATATCTGGCCAGTAGGACACCATTCTCTCTCCTACAGTGGCCAAACCTCTTTATATCTTTCTCTCCACTCGGGTGCTGTTTAAGCAGGGTGCAGTCAATCCAGTATTCAAAGACAGAATAACTCATTAGTGTTTGGAATGTGAATGTATTTCTCATTGCTGTTGCCCAACCTTAAGTCCTCTGATCGTATGGTGTTGGTTGGGTCTGCGAATGAATATGTCTGACAACCACAAGCACTGCTCAACCTATCAGAACCAGAACTCCTCGCACAATTACCAAACTACGCTGTGGCACTAAACTTTCTCCCCGTTTAACAAAAATCTACTGTTTCTGAGTTTTTTTCGATGCAAATTTTAAACGTGAGATCTGTTGTTAAATCGTAAGCCATTAATGTTACTGTACTGTCACTCAAACGGCTGTAAAGGTTGTGGAACCCCAGTGTGAAGTTGAGTGTTAAGTTGAAGGTACTTTATTATCCCCGCCAGCGATGGCTCATCAGACTTAACTCTCAGGGAAACACCCATTCAGACTAGAAGACGTGGTGATGGAGGCCCCATTGTTATCACAGGAGCCTAATCATGACATTATTCTCTTAACAATCATGACCAGATTCTGCTTGTTTAAAAGTAAAGAGTTCTGATAGGAATTATGACTCCTGTGATCTCAATCAGATGTCCTTCTCTTCCTCCTCTAGCATTCAGAGTCTCAGGCCTGGACCATGTTGCCCCATTTCTCTATTACTGAACTGCTTCTGTTTAATTTTTCCTTTGTTTAGAGAACTCAACCAAATGCAGTTTGCTCAGGTTGGATGGCTATAGCTTGGTATGGAGGGCTCCAGACTAACTTTATTCACTCACTACTAAAAGTTGTAGGAGTGCCAACACAAATATTACTTACCTAGATATCTCCCATGGAGCATAATGACTGTCTCTTGCCGCCATGCATGTTGCTCTTGGATGGATTTAATCTTGTTCCTTCAGTGAATGCATCTCTGCCTCCTAAATTTCCACCCAAAATGCTCCAAAGTTTTATTTATAATTGCTAACACAGGCTCCAAAATTCTCAAGATGATATAAAGATGTGGAGAAAACCAATAACCTTGTTGTTTTGAGGAACAATAAACCAGTATTTGGATGGTTGGGTCAGTCTTCAGGAGTAAAATACCATCAATTTACCACCACATGATGATGAATCTATGATTGTTGTGGGTCAGATTTTTATGATCCCACTAAATATATCTGGATGATTTACTGTCTGATAGCAGAAAGCTGTGTTTTGTCAGGTTAATTTGAATATGACTGAATAATGGATGCTGGAGTGATCAAAGTCCAGCTACACCAGGTGCCGACTCACTTTGACTAATCAGTAAAATGATTCAGAATGAGAAGCTTTGTTTGCTAAAACTGATGCAACATTTAGGTCATCTGGTTTTAATTAGGTATTTTGACTGTACACACTAATTGGATAAATTTAACTGAAACCACAAGTCCACCCTGGACATGACATTGTGTTTTTTGTGTTTTGGAGATTCAAAGGTCCACGTATCAGTCATTAACCTTAGTGGAATAGCATTTGCAGTTTTGTCAATTAAAGTTCAGTTATTTTTTTTTTCAACCACGGTGTAGTAAACTGCACCCTAATGCTCTTTGACCCAGGTTATGTGAAACATATGTTCCGCATGATGCAGGGCACCATTTATCGTCTAACACAGGTACACAAACAGAGACACAGCAGTTTTTTTTTTGTCAGTAAAAGTTTTTATGGATAGCACATGGTCGAAAGAACTCCAGTGACGGAAGTATTTTATTTCCTTTTCATGGGTCGTGGATTGTGCACCACCCATAGATTTTGTACAAAAAGAGTGAATAATGGCAAGTTGTAACATGAGATTTCGTAATAAATTTTTTTCAAAAATAAGTTTGCATTTTTCATCTTGTTCTTGCATCTGTCTCTGTTAATAACGTATGTGATTTATCTTTTTTTTAATAAAAGGTGCAATAAATAAGCTGAGAATGTACAAGTATTTACAAAAAACAGTCTAAACATGATCACAAATGTAAACAGCAGCTTACCAGAGGTATATTTTGTAATTTATGATTGGTTAGGCACGTAAGGTACTTTGATTCTTATTGGTGTTAGTTTCTCATTAAAATATGTTCTCTAGAAGTTTCCAAAGCTCACAGTAACATGTTTCGGATGGGAAGATGCCACTGGACGCAAATCTTCCATCTTGGGGTTGAAAAAGCAAAGGGCTAATTTCAGAAAGCTGGCTGTTTTTGACTCGCTAAATGTTTTTCCACGATCTCTTGATGGGTTGTCAGGGGTGGAAGCGTTTGTTAACTTTGCGAGTGGAGCAACATGGAAATGGCCATTTGTGGTATGTCAGAGGGATAAGGCCGTATTCTTCGTTTCTTTGGAGAAAAACATCAGTTTAGCCGCAACATGCATCATGTTGAACCAGCCTGGTGAATCGCAGCTCAGCCCGAGCCTGGCAAATATTGACATGGAGAGGATATTTGGAGCAGTGCGCTGCTAAAATAGCCTGCGGTCACTTTGGTTCAGTCCATATTATATTTTGGGAAGGCAAATATGGCTTGAGAAGAAAATACAGAAGGAAAAGAGGAAGGAAATATGAATGTACTGACGTCAATGTATCATTCAGGTACTATTAGATTGTTTGGGTGAACAACATTTGCACTGAAAAGAAAACCAGGCTTGTATTTTCCCGTCTGACTCAAACCATTGATCCTCCCACAGGGTCATGTGCTGTAGACAAGTTCATCAGTAATTATTTGAGCCTCTTGTGAGAACTAGTCCTCCGTGTATTTTTGTGTCGGAGAGGAAAGAAAGCAGCACTCTGACTGGTCCCACAACAGTTCAGTTTGGCCTCCGCCCTCTCAGCGAGGGAGAAGGTGCAGTAGCCTCTCAGGCATTCATACACACACTTCAATAAACACATAATATACAAACTCAAACGCTCCCTCCTCCCCTCACACACATACAGTCATTCACTCAGTTGCAGACCCATGAAGGGAAGACTCCAGTCCACAGCTAATAGAAAAAGTGGCTCAACTCTGGAACAGGGTTACCTATAGATGACACCCATACGGCATCATTTCTGCAATGGTCCCCTCTTAGTTTGAGATCTGTTAATGGATGAACATTTTGATTTGAGCTGCTGGAGAAGAAGAACATGTAAATGATCTTTCAGGGTGGACGTTCCTCACAGGTTGAGGATTTCGGCAGGAAACTGGTGTCTACCTGAGGTCAACCTCACAAACCAGTCCTCGAAGGGGTCAGTGGCAGCCGCAGGCTCGGACCACCATGTTCTTGTATTTCTTCAGGATGACGTTGGAGTTGTCGTCGAAGTAGAGCACTGAAATGGCGTGGAGCTTGGTGGGGGCGCAGCACGGCTTCGGGACGTTCTCAGGGTTCATCAGGTGCACCTGGAAATGATGGGAAATACTTTAAATGGTTTTATGGCTCTAATGGTACACAGTACTGTTTCCATTGAACCAGTGTCACACATCCACCCCCTCAAAAGCACTTTACTGCATAAAACTAAATTTAAACTAGTTATCTAAAAATAAATTAGAGATGAGTAGCACTTTGAATAAACTAGGAGACTCACAAAGAATATATTTTAAAATAGAGAGATGCAGCAAAGGCCAGTATATGTTGATTGTGACTCCCAAAAAGATCTTACATTTCCCATAATGCATCTCAACAACATTCTCTGCAATAAATATTCTCTGAAATATTGCTAACATATTTCAGAGCATGTCCTAAATTTATACACAAATACTTGTACAAAACAGAAAACCTTGATGATGTTACTATGAAATCATCATATTAGACTTAAAATCACTCCTACAGACAAAGATGTTTATAGCCTCTCACAAGTTTAGTAGTTGGATCAATATATAATTGATGGACTTTTGAAGTCCATTGGATATATCCTGCATACATTTTTATTAAAACTAAAAAAAATATCTTTTTTATGTTCATTATGATCATGTCTTTACAAAATCCATACTTATTCACTATGCAAACAATCACTTGTCATTAAAAAAATGACTGGATATCACTAAAATGTCAACTAAATAACCATCTGAATTTAATAACAACCACCTTCTAATTAGCTAAACAGTAGTAAAACGAGCTTATTCAAAAATAGTTTTGATTGTGTTCTTTTTGTGAAGTTGAGATAATCATGACAGATATTTCTTTTTTGGCGATATATCAAATTTTATATGGATAATAACGAATTGTATCTGTGTCCAAGAAATCACTTTCAACTAAGTTACCCATTACAAAAACACCTCTTAAAGAAGTGCGTTAATTCCAGATCACATGACCTGCTCCACATGATGTCATTTCCTCCTGAAGAAAAACTGGCAAGACTCCATGGCTTTCTTAGTTATTCAATATAAAGTAGTGTGTGAGTCAAGTGTGGATTTATCGCATGTCAACAGGTTTATTACAATATTTTTATAAAGAATTTTCAATTTTACTCAATTATATATATATATATATATATATATATAATATCTGGAAGAATCTATCTCTAAAAATGCCATGTGGTGTTTGGTTATAGGCGGCCATGTTGATTTCAGGCCTGAAAGCAGCAGAAATGTCAACTATGACAGAAAAAGCCCTGCAGTTACATGTTGACCCAGTTCTCATTGTGACAGTTAAATTCAGTGGAGTATACGGCACGCTGTTGAACATTTAAAGCTGGGTGTGACTACAAGAATTCATATAATAAAAGTTACTCTAATGGCATTTTAACTAGTCGTAATCACCCTGTGACCAGTCAGTCCAGATATATAACATCATTCTGACTAGTCAAAACGACTGCTACAGGATTTCTGTAATTCACTTTTGTACAGTAAATGAATAGCTGCTGTTATCTCACATCATTATGACTAGTCTGGGTTGCTGTGCATGACGCTGCTTACTTGAGGCTTCCCATTGGACAGTGGCCCAGCAAAGCATTTGAACAGTGTTTGTAGAAGCAAAGACAGAAAAGAAAACAGAAAGAGTTCCCCAGCAAAGTCCTCATAGGCAGGAATAGGCAGGAAAACACAGAAACCGGGCGTTTTGTTCATTAGAGACTTGTGGTCGAAATTTACTGGAACTTTGGCCTCAGGCTGCTCTGACACGGCTGTAAAATGAACCACCCTGTTGTTATAACTTCTGACGTAACGACAGATATCTGCAACGTCACTCAAAACTCTAAAACAAGATATCTGTAATTATATTTTGACAGAATTCCAGTTCAAGATACACGACCAGTCAAAAGTTTGGACACATTTTCTCATTCAATGCTTTTTATTTAATTATTTTCTAGATTAATACAGAAGACATCAAAACTATAAAATAATACATATGGAATTATATTGTAAATAAAAAAGTGTTAGTCTTCAGTATTAATCTACAATGTAGAAAATAATGCAAATTAATAAAAAGTATTGAATAAGAAGGCATGTCCAAACTTTTGACTGGTAGTGTACGCCCAATGTCATTCTGACTAGTTTAAACTTAATTTAAGACGTCTAAAAAGGACAATGTAGATATCTTGAATTCAGGGGAATTAAAGATACTTTGAACTAGAATTATGACAAGTCAGAATTAAACTGTAGATATCTGAAACTAGAATTACAACTAGTCTTATTTCACCTGCAGATATCCACAATTCACACTGTAAACCCCATATACAAAAATGGTAGGAAGAACAACGATGTAGGAGTCTGAATTGTTCTTTTTGACAAAGTTAACTACAAATATGTGCAATACATATCCAGTCCAAATAATTAACAATACAACATCTTGCCATAGTAGTGGCCTTTTAAGTGCACAGGCCAACACATTTCATACGCTGCTGTTATTTTCAGGTACATTTCTATCTTGTTACACCACTGCACAAACACTATCAGTAAGTACTGGCAGAGAAGGGAGACAGGCCTAAAATGACTTCTCCTGCATTGTGTCGAGAATACACATATAGCGAGTGTGGTAAACCGTAGTGGGATGGTCTTACCAGTGTCTGCACAATGGCGTGGTTGGTGGCATTCATGTGGGCATTAAGAGGGAAGGAACACTCTCCGTCACAGTAGTTGGCCGCGTAGCCTTCAGGAGCGATGATCCAGTCCTTCGAGAGACACATCAAATGAGTTTGTTTGGTCAGGAAAGTTGTTGTGGTATTTTTCATCTTTGTAGTTTATGTCAGGTAGTATTTGTAGCTCTGTAAACTGTCACTGGCTGCAGTGCAAGTCTCTCAACAGCAACACACTCCTGTCCTTCTGCAGGAGTCCCGTTGGTGAAATCAGGGTTAACCTTGTCTGAGGACAAATCCCTGTTAAAACACTGCAGTCTGTGAAGTCGCTCAGGGAAGCAATACTCCTCTCCCTCTTCCTTCCTTCCTTTCTGTGTCTTACTGTTCGGCTCTGGCAAATTCTCAGCATGTTTTACCTCATTCTGACTTGTTTTTGTGTTTTAATCTAGTGCACCTTCCTGTCTGTGTCAATAAACCGTCTGTCTTTCTCTTCTCGCTTTGCTGCCAGTCTCTCTCTTTCTGCCCAGCTCACTTTCTCTCTCTGAGTGTGTGTGTGTGTGTGTGTGTGTGTGTGTGTGTGTGTGTGTGTGTGTGTGTGTGTGTGTGTGTGTGTGTGTGTGTGTGTGTGTGTATTGGTATTACTCATGTTGTGGGGACATAAATCATTTTACACAGTCACACTGTGGAAACCTGCTTTACTGTTGGGGACAAAATTCAAGTCCACATAATGTAAATCATTCTATTTTAGCACGCAGACTTGGTTTATGGGACTGTGAGGAGAGGTTTACGTTAAGACTTTATGTCTGACATGAAAGTAAGTCAATGTAACGTCCCCTGAAGTGATGGAAACATCACTCTGTGTGAGAGATTGCTGGCAGTCTCCCTCTAGATGTCAGTGCTGTGTTAACAGCTCACAGCTTGTTTGGAAGGATGTACGTAACTCTGCCCTGCCCTTCTATTTCTTTCTCTGTCTCCTAGTAAACACACACACACTTCAGTGAACTCCTACTGAGCTACTTTTAACTCACTCTCTTCAGCTCATCCTGTCTCACTTTGTAGTACCAGCTCCATAGATAGTGGTGGGGGTGTTAATAATGTGAGAATAGACAGACGATGACAAATAAAAGGAACTGAACCCTTGATCCCTACAGGTATAATACAAAGTTGTATCATCCTATGATGCTCTCTATACCCCTGTCCATAGGGGACTGAATGGTTGGATGAGTATGAACATGATGTTAATCATTAGCTAAGGCTTTGCAGTCACTAGGTCTACACCCAGTTGAACACTTTTGGGATATTTTGGACTTGAAAAAATGCTCCCCACTTCCAATATCAAAACATCAAATGAGGGAATATTTTTTGGAAGAATGATGTTCCATAAAACCACTAGAGTTCCAGAGACTCGGACAGTCAATGCCAAGGAACACTGAAGCCGTTTCAACCTTACTAAGATACTTTATGGTGGATTTTCCTTTAATTTGTCACCTGTCCATTTTCAGAGATGTACTGAACTGCTCTGTGGTTTTCACTTCCAGTGCCCAACAGTTATTTATCTTCAGAAGTGATGTTTTATAACCCACAGTAAGTGTAGATCAACTAAGAACACTTTTTTACATGCTAAGGATAGTTATGTTTAAATAATTACCTTCCAGAAAGGAAAATTAGGACGTGGCATAAACTATTAAAGCACTTTTATTACAAGAGGTGGATGCTTGATACACCTGTTTGTGAAAAAAAGAAAGATTGACTCCTGAAGCTGAATGTATCTGTTTATTAAACAGTAAGGGTGATTTAGTCACAATATTTGTGAATAGTACTAATTCCTATATAGATGGGTCTGTTACATGTACACTACCAGTCAAAAATTTGGACACACCTTCTCATTCAATGATTTTTATTGAATTATTTTCTACATTGTAGATTAATACTGAAGACATCAAAACTATAAAAGAATACATATGGAATTATGTTATAAACAAAAAAGTGCTAATCTTCAGTATTAATCTACAATGTAGAAAATAATACAAATAAATAAAAAGCATTGAATGAGAAAGTGTGTCCAGGCTTTTCACTGGTAGTGTATGTACGCACAGAAAAGAGACAAAAACTATGCTTTCACTCCTATTCTTATTCCTTTTATGATTATTATATTCATATCATATATTCATATTGTTCTTATCATTTCTATTATGCCTCCAGACTGGTGACAGTTGTGGATTAAGGTATTATGATTTTACTGTAGCTTCAAATTGGCACAAACATTCACTTAGCAATGAACTGATTAAGTTTTGGTGGTGAAAGGTCAAAGCTGACCTCACACAACATTTTTTTTTTTTTTTTAAGCAAACAAGCATATAACTAATCATAACTAATATAACTAATCATTACACCTCTGGAGCAGAATTAGAAATGTGTGTAAACTGTATCTTGACTAGGTGGGGAGTTACATATTCTAGTTTTTATTAATTTCCTTTTTCTATATCTTTGTCATTTGCTGTGTGAAGTACTTAGATTTACATCCAATGTTATGGATGCAGCTTGTGTACTAAATTTCACTTCAAATTCTTGTTATCTTCTAATTTTATCCTACATACAGAATCTAGATGTAAGAATAAAAATATTAGAATTAAACTGACATTAAAACACGCACTGCAGAGACCAATACAACCACACTTGGTGCCGACCAAGTATTAAGAGGTGTTAAAATGTACAGAAATAACAAATACCTGCCAGCCCAGCTCTCGGAAGCTGACGTACAGCTCATGTCTTCTGCATGCTGTCTTCTGATCGCTGCTGTTGTAATCTGGAACAGACGGAAATCATCAGGAAATCACATCAAGATCCAATAGCATCTACTGTATATACATTACTGTTTGAAAGTTTGGGGTCACCCACACAATTTCATGTTTTCCATGAAAACTCACACTTTTATTCATGTGCTAACATAATTGCACAAGGGTTTTCTAATCATCAATTTGCTTTTCAACACCATTAGCCAACAAAATGTAGCATTAGATTAGATTAGATTACAACAGTGATGGTTGCTGGAAATGTTCCTCTATACCCCTATATAGAGATTCCATTAAAAATCAGCCGTTTCCAGATAGAATAGTCATTTACCACATTAACAACGTCTACACTGTATTTCTGATTAATTTAATGTCATCTTCATTGAAAAAAACAGATTTTCTTTAAAAAATAAGGACATTTCTAAGTGACCCCAAACTTTTAAATGGTAGTTTATGTAAAGGATCTCCTCCATACATGGTTTAAGACTTTAAACAAATAGTCTACTTGAACTCATGACTTGTATCTGACATAGATTCAAGGTCAAACATGCAAGTGAATTAATGACTGAGGAGGACTTTGTCTTCCTTTCAGCTGCCCAGAATTACCAAAACGTATCTCACTACATGACGATGATAAAACACACTCAGCAGAAACCCTTCTTTGGCACAATGACGATGCAAAAAGTCACAATTAAACCCTGTGAAAATGACACACTGCATTCTGAATCGGAGAGCAGAAGAATAACACAACATGCCTCGTGTAATGCACTGGGTGGAGACATATGTGAGGGCAACACAGGCGCAAGTGCTCATTACAGCGGTCACTGCGCTGTACGAGCCTCGCATTCGTCTGCTGTCTAATGCATTTGAATGCGTGCCTAATTGAATTCATCAGCGGTCAGATATTGTTTGGCGCGAGTACAAGTGGTGAGACGGTGACAACCGTGTTTATGGACCCTCCTGCCCTGCAGTTTGTTCTTAATTATCTCTGTTCCATTCTGCAGCCGCCCAGCACCAGACGGCTGCAGACAGTCTCAGGTACAAAGTTGGTTTTCAGAGTTGAAGAGGTCATTGCTGGCACTGGTCACTTCACTCGAGCCAAGATGGTGACACAGACTTTCCACTGACGTTTCAAGGGCTCACTCTTGCTTACTTTCTCTGTCTTGCTTCATTGATTTTATTGTTTCATTTACTTTTTCATAACTAACCTCCCAAAAAAAAGACAATAAGAGGGAGAAGTTATGGCAACAGATCCTGTATTGTTCAAAGATTTGCATCCAGGAGGCAGCTGTCCTTCAACTCACACTAAGAAATGAGCAGCAAACTTACAGCCCTTAAGCCCACAAGTGATTTAAATTGCAGCTGGTTGTTGGTCTGCATATTCTCACATTGCAAAGTTAAATATAAAACCTGTACATCAAATGTTTTTGTTGTGTGTTTGTCACCAAAATCATTTTCTGATTCTGTGTTTAGTCAAGAAGAGACACTGCTTGAGTGAAACCATGAAACAATGTACTATATGCAACTGGCTGTCTCATATTAACATACAAACAAATACGCGAAGGCAAAGCTAAATATCTATGATAAAATAAATTGAAATGCATCACTTATCCATGCAAGCAACTGGCATCGTCTGATTATTTTTTTCCAGGAAACTTTGCACGTGTGTGTGTCTGTCAGTGAGGAGTGAGTCAGACCACAGCCAGGGATTTGTCACTCAGTCAGCCACCACCCAGCCACTCACCTCACCAGCTCACCGACAGCAGCCTTGTTTAGTCAGCTGGAGTGTGAGTGAGACACACACAGACAGCCACATACACAAACACATTTCAATTATGTAAGGGTCATTGATTTTGGTTCCTCACATCTGTACGTCTATCATTCATTACAGTGGCATTTATACACAGACACACACACACGCACGCACGCACGCACACACACACACACACAGGCGCTCTCACACAGACATGCACGAATGATCTGATGTTTATCTGTTTAACAGCCAAACCCACTTAGCTGCTCATTAAGGCGAAGAGTTGTAATTTAAATCCACCAGAGCCAGTTGCATTAAGATTTCATCATCAAATTAAATTTCATTTTGAACAGACACGCTGACCGCACTGCCCAGACCCATGTGTTTTAGCTGGATTCATCTCAAGAATAAAAAAGAGGCACGGACAGAGAGAGGGAGAACAAGTTGGATTTGTCACTTGGATTTATCTCACGTTGAAGAAATGAGGAGACAAAAAGAAAGACATGAACTGCTTGAGTTTGGTCTCGAGTTTCTACCACTGGGACTAGAAATGAGCAGTGGTTCTACAATAATATACACTTTGTATAAGGAATCTACCCAACATTTTTTTCTACACATGTTCATTATTTTTTTGTTTGCAAGTTACAGCAAATCAAACAGCAAGATACTATTACATGCAACAAAGCAAACTTTTCCTCCTTCTTCTCCCTCCCATCCCCTCTTCCCCTCACCAAATAGGTACAACAAAAACATATTTAAACAGTAAAAGTAAGATAAAAAATAAAGCAAAAAATTTCAATTAAAAAATTTTAAGTAATTAAAAAAAACAAAGATAAAAGATAAAGTAATGCTGGTAGCAATAAAACCCTGGGTATGGTATACAGTATGTGCATGACTGCATGGACATGGATACACATATATATGCACACTTTAATTATATAGACAAATATTCAAAACAGTTATAACACTGACGAATATCAAGGGCATTTCTCACATGACATTATATCACGCCACCTGGACATTTTATTCCCTCAGAGCTTCCTCCTGCTGAAGCAAGTTTCCAACATTAGCATCATGTCTTAAAAAACTTATAAAAGGTCTCCAGATGTCATCAAAAACATGTTGTTTCCATCTAATAATGTATGTTATCTTTTCCATTGTCACGTTTGATGCCATCTCTTTAATCCACCTTCCAATTCTTGGTCCATCAACATTTTTCCAATTAAGGGAAATGATATGTTTAGCTTGTAATATACACATATCTACAAATCTAGATTCTTTACTCTGTAAATGTGGGATAGTTGGATATATACCCAGAAGGAAAAGCTTGGGGTCCAGTGGTAGCTTCTTAGCTAATATTTGATCAGTCATATTAATAATATCTAGCCAGAAGGATTTCACTTTCTCACATTCCCATATGCAGTGGTACATCGTTCCTCTTGCTTCATTGCATTTAATACATGTATCAGGAATATTATTATTAAACTTGTGCAATTTGACTGGGGTTATGTATGTACGCATCAGCCATTTATACTGAATAAGTTTCAGGTTGTTGTTGTTTGTTTCTGAGCTTTCATGAATGCCCCTTTCCAGTCTTGTAGTGATATTTCATCACCTATATCTTCCATCCACAGTCTCAACTTATATTTTGAAGATTCATCAGACCTGGATATGAGCAAATCATACAGGGATGAAATTAAGCCTCTATCATAACAATGACCTATAATTGCTGTTTCTAATGAGGAAGTAATAGGTATGTCCAATGAATAGTTTTGAGATGATGATATAAAATTCCTGATTTGAAGGTATTTAAAGAAATGTGTTTTTGGGATGTTATATTTGGTTGATATTTCTGAAAAGGACATAAATACGTCATCTTTTCTGTACATGTCTTGCACTTTCCTTAATCCTTTTTCAGCCCATGTTCGAAATACTGGGTCACTACTCCCTGGTTTGAAGTTAGCATTACCCCAAATAGGACTAAAACGTGACCAAGATGGATTAATGTTCAAATGTTTACAAGTATCAAACCAAATGTCAATCATATTTAATACAATAGGGCTATCTGTACTTTTCCTAAGACTTTTACGATCCGCTGAATACAAAAACAAGTGGAGTGGTAAGCTAGGCTTCACCGAGCAGGATTCCAAGTCTATCCAGACAGGGGTGTTTTCAGAAGAAAAGTAAAAGATAATGGACCACAGTTGAGCTGCCCAGTAGTACCACTGGATATTTGGGCACCGAAGGCCTCCTCGATCATATGGTAGATATATTAAAGATAAACGTAATCTTGGACGTTTATTTTGCCAAATAAAGTTGGTAAACAATTTTCTAGTTCTAGTAAACAAGGAGGAGGGAGGGGCTAGGGGGGTATTTTGGAATAGATAAAGGAATTTAGGAAGAATGTTCATTTTAAGGATACTTATCCTGCCAGTCATTGATATTGGTAATGATGTCCAGCGTTCTAGAGACGAGGCAATAGTTTCCTGCAGTGAGTCATAGTTTATTTGAGAAATTTTGTTTAATTCAGGGAAAATTTTTATACCCAAGTTTGTAAGATTATCTGTAGAGTTAAAAGAAGAGACATGAACATTGCCATTTATCCTATCTGATTCATTAAGTAGTATTATAGAGGATTTTGAATAATTAATTTTGTATCCAGATATTTTTCCAAAGGTTTTCAATAAGATCTATAAGTTCTGGAATGGAACTATTCAATTTTTTTAGGAGCAGAATTACATCGTCGGCAAAAAGTGCTATCTTATGTTCCACCTGACCCTCCAAAATTCCATAAATATCTGTTCGCGTCCTAATTGCTATGGCAAGTGGTTCTATTGCAAGAATAAACAGTAATGGGGATAAAGGGCATCCTTGCGGGCAACTTCTAGAGATATTAAAAGGTTTAGAGACCACAGTTTTTCCATTTGGAGCTTCTATATAATTGATTGACCTATCTGTCTGTTGTTGCTTAATGCCCCATGCTAATATTTTCCCAGATTTTTCCCTTGTTCATAGTATGTTTGTTTAAGTTTCAATAGGTTGGCAGCTGCTTTGTTAGCTGATAATTCATTATACTGGGATCTGAGGGCTAAAAGTTCTGTAAGCTTATCTGGTGGGCTAGATTTATTTTGACAGAGATCAGTTTCAAGTTTTTTAATTTTTCCTTCTAGCATCCTCATTTCAAGTTGTGCTCTCTTTGTTTTGAACTAATGAAACAAATGATCTGACCCCTAATGAAGGCCTTAAATGCCTCCCACCTTATACTAGCCGATGTTTCAGAAGTATTACATTCAAAATACAGGTCAATTTCTTTATCTATGAAATCTACAAATGCAGGGTCCATTTAAGATATTAATAATAAATATAATATTAAAGCTTCTGAACCCCAAGCAGTTTTGAGGTGTTTTTGTTCCGGTCAAATTTATACTCAGTGTGGGCTCATTATTCACTACAATGTAAAGCCTTGCATTGCTATGGAAACAGCACAACAGTGGCAAATTTTACTGTTTGTTTTAGTAAAATTGAAAATTGGAATCAACATGTATAACAGTTTCCAAGTGGCCATAGTTTTATCCAAGTTTTTACCATTTAATTTTCCAGCTGTTCCTCAAAAACATGTTTTTGATATCATTCCATTAAAATTTTTAAGTTAACTTTTATACTTTTAAAGAAATTGTAATGCTTGTATTACTACACCAAGCTCTTTGTCACTGATATCATACAATATCATACAAGAGCTGATGCAGTTTTTTTTTTAATTTATTTCCATATTCTCACAGTGCACAAACTTGGAGGGACAGAGAGAAACAACAGCTGGAGGAAAACAGTGTAAAAATGTCAAAAAATGGACATTGACATTCTTCTATTGCTGTTCTGTGTAATATTTTTCTTTTTCAATTATCAAAATGTTCAAAATGTGCTATTAGGTGAAAAATTAACATATTTCAAAACATGAAATCATTCTTGTGTGGACAAAAATATAATACAAACAATAATACAAATGATTATTCTTAACCAAAATGACAAAAATGGCATAAAAACACATTAAATCTTATATGGGTCATTTTTGACCCATTTATCGAAAGGTGTAGGGTTTAGTCACTTATGCATCTAAGGGTTAAATCTATCTGCTCTACACAGCCTGCAGTTCAGACGAAAACTCTCTGAGTCACTAATGGCTTCACGGTTACACTGAGGAGCCCAGACGCTTTTGTCTTTACAGAATCTGGTTAGAACAAATGTTTTAATTTTGACAGATTTTTTAGATGAGGCACGCAGAATTAATTGATTGTGATGACATATCGCAATTACACGCTTAGAATTGTTTAATTTTATAAACTATATGTTGTTTATGAGTAGTTTAAGGACCATCTATCAGTTGTAAATTTGATGATCTTTTCTGTTTTTATAGTTTGTGGCTCTGATAAATGACTGCAATATTTAAAAGATAACACCACGGAGTATGGGGTTTAGAAGGTTAATAAATAAAAACTAAAGAAATGCAATTATTGTGTTACACATCATTCATTTAGACTGCTGTGACAAACAAGTCAGATTAAAATCAAGTGTGATTTAAATCACGTCTTGCTGTTGTTGTTTAGAAAACAGCTTTTGTCTTGTCTTGTTTGTTTTTTTTAAGTGCAGCAGAACTTGAGTATGTCATTTGATTAGATGGGTTAATTGTGTAAAGGAAATGAAACCAAAGGTGAGATCGGTCACGACGGTCAGTGGCGCAATGAGGCAACAGGGTCATGTGGAACCGTCGGATACAGTCAGGTGTTTCCCCAGTTTAGGGTTCCTTCCTCTCCAATAGGAAGGGCAGTTCACTGGGTGTCTGCTAATGTGGAAATACAGAGTTTACATGTGTGTGTCTTCACAGTCAATAGTGTGCACTTACGTGTGTGTGTGTGTTTTAATGGATGCAAGTGCACTCTGAGCATTCAGGCAAGCATGTTTGGCTCCATGTGTGTCTGTGTGTGTGTGTGTGGACATCACATATGAATGTAGAGTCACACGTATTCGTCCTGCCTCCCTGTGCACTGACTGACCTTCCAGCAGACTTGGATTTAACAGATTTACTGTATAGAGACCTTCACAAATGAGGATACAGGCTGGTCCTGGACCAACTGCTGGATGCCACTACTGATTTTTCCTATAATTATTATATTTTAAAAAATCCCCTTGATTTAGCGGTCCTTGTTTTTTTTTTTTTAGCATTGTGAGGAACAGTTATAGTGTGTACAGTGTTTATACACAGGAAACATGCAAGGACAGAGGAAAAGTGCCATTGAAAGAGCAAAGCTGATTGGCTAAGAAACTTGGCTGACCTGATACGAACTTGAGGTTATGTTTACAGAGAGAGCACATGACACATTACTGTACAGTACTACAAAAGTTCAGTATTATATGGCAGAGCTTTCACAGAGTTAATGTATAGAGATTTATGAGTGCATTTTGGAATATGAACCATTGGGGTTTTAATAACTGTGTGCCAGCAGTAAGTTTCCTTAAATAGCACACTGCATGTAATGCTTCCAAAAGCTTGAAGATACACTATTGCTAAGTACACACAGCCATGTTATACACACACTCTCATGCAGACCCCCTACTCCCTCATCCCGGTCTGGTTTATGATGCGTGACATTCAGCTTCGGGTCAAATCACAGCCCAGAGTGGAGGCTGAATGAAGCTGCAGAGCTGCTGCGCACTAGTCCGACTTCAACACCAGTAGCCATTAATACAATCAATCATAAGGTGTCTGTGGCTACAGGCAGCGTGACAAAGTTTAATAATCTCCTTTTATTCCATTCTCCGCTCTCTAATCATATGTGGCACACAGATTTGTGACTGTCTGGCTGTGTAACTGTGCCCTGAACAAGCTTGAGCTTGTTTGCTAAAATAATGAAATATGGCATTAATTAATTGGATAAACATCCTATACAGTCACATATCCAGTTTAAAGCTTCATTAAATCATCAGAAAATTAAATTCCAGTCCCCTTTTCAATGTACACTAAATGGATTTGTGTAGCGCAGGAGGAGTTTAAGACATTTAGAAAACATACTGAGGTCTAGTTTATTCCTATAATTCTTCAATTCTTCATTAAAAAAAATACGCCAACACACATTAAAAGCTATCTTGCTCTGCAGTATTCTGTACAGCACACGGTAAAGTATTTAGCAGCACTCTCTTTTTTTCCCTCTCTTTCTCACACATCCACACACAACTCATTTTCCCTGCACCTCTTGGCCTTCAAAGCCATCAACATTTACAGTCTGTGGGGCTCTTTAAGAGGAATAAAGCTGATATTTACTGTGGGCTTTCATTGAGTGTAAAGGTCCAGATTTGTGGTGCCCATAAACCACATCTCCCCTTCCTGCCTGTAAAAATTTAATGCCACACAGCTACCGCTCCCATGAGGCTTCCATTCAGTTCTTTTTCCTTTTCCCCTACAGAGAAGGAAAGAACGTGAAAAGTGACCTTACCAGTACAAATTTGCCATCAATATTATAATTATCAAAATTTAAAGTCTTTGTGATTACTATTGTGAGTATTCCAGTTATAGTGGAATGGCACAAAACATTTAAATACCATAATTCTGATGGATTTCTGTTCTGCGTCTGTATGCAAAATATGAAGCCACTAGCAGTTGGTTAGCTTAGCTTAGCATAGAAACTGGAAACAGATGAAATAGCTAGCATGGCAGAGCAGAACAGTAAAATATCAATCTCTGGATCAAAGTCAATGAGCATCCTTTCCAAAATTCCTTTACTACAGTTGCAACTTGAAGTCCTCCTCTACTCAAAACTGGCATTTGGTCATTGTTGCTTCTCTCCTCCTTGATACAGAATGATGTATGCTCAGAATTGGACACTAAAAGACGGTTTTCAAATTCTTTTCCTGAAAGTGGAAAGTTCCTCTATGCTCAACTAAAATTTGAATTTAAGGTCCTGAGAGCAGGACTTAGGGCATTAAGACCAGTTTGGAAGCCAATCCTGGGCCAAAAAACAAGTGATGTGGGAATTTGAGTGGTCTTCCAGTGATGGAGGAAACATCTTTGTATTCAGTGGTATAACTTTTACAATTAAAATTATTTGTATATTCATATATATTTTTCAGTGAGAGAGGAAGGGTATTTTTCTCATAGAAACAGCACACCAGACACCATTTATTTTTCAAATCAGGATATCTGTATGCGGATCATTCCAGAATTGGAGGACATTTGGGCTTCAAAACTTTTGAAAAAGAAACCTTCTCTTTTACAGTTTTCTGCTACATATTCATCAATAATAGGTAACAAACTATCAAACGATTGATTGGCTATCATTGGCTAGCTGTTACTGATGACCAAGAGGACAAACTTACTGATGGAAAACAGTAAAGAAAAAAGGTTTTTTTTTAAATTGTCTTATCCAGATAATATGCCTACCTTTGCTCAACCCATTCTTTAGGAAAATTGTTTGATGATGTTAATTCCAGAGTTTCATGTGATTCATTGTTTCCTTCTTCTTCTAACAGCTAAAAAGGTTATGCTAACAGGGTTGTTGTGGGACACAAAATCCATGCATAATAATTATTTCAAATATTATGTTGATTAAAATAATGTTCCCAGAATTACCAAATGACATCAATGAAAAAAATAATACCAAAAAAAGGAGGTTTAAAATTCAGTGAAACTGTTTTATTTGAGATTCAATTTGGTCATCTGGGGGGTGGGACAAGAGAAAATTTTAGGGGAAACTCCAGACTTATTTTATATTTTTAAAAATATTATCAAACGTTCTTTTCTCCTGTTTTTTTTTTTCTTTTTTTTTTTTTTTTTTTTAGATTTGGTCTCAGGAAAAGTAAATGTACACAACAACTGCATATTTTAGTATAAATTATTTGAAATTTGATGGGTGGGATATAAGATGTCCTCCAATTCCGGAGTGACCCGTGTATCTTACAACATGTCTGGTGGGAACCTTTAAGAACCACTTTCACCTTCTTCTTGACCTACAGGCAGGGCCAAATGTTTGAATATCGCTTAGAGAAAAAAAGAAGCAGGATTTCCTTTAATACGATAGTAATGTGAATGGACGCTGTGGCACAGAGCTCTGCTGTACATTACAGCGACTTACCTAACAGTGTTTAATCTGGAAATATTTCTCTCTGAGTAGACAAACATCCATTCCACTGTGTGACACTAAAACTTTGCACTAAAACCAATTCATATTGAATTCATAGAGGTGGGCAGCAGCTGCCGGTTCCCACCCTGACTATTCAATAGCAGGGGAAACACCGCTCCTTAATGAGCATGAGCACTGTAGCTCTTTAACACGGAGACTTTCGATACACTGTATGAGTCCTGGGCTGATATTAACCCTTCACCACACTACGTGCCATTCGTTAAAGCCCTGAAACACTTTCAGTAGCCCCTCAGTCGGGAGGAAAAGGTTGTAAATTCTATTTATCGCAGGTTGTTCCAAAAATACAAGAATCAAATGGTGCCAATTCAGATGTTATAACCGCAGTTTTGGCTTTAGTGTGACATTAAAAAGTCAACCCTGAGCAGGACACCATTTCTCAAACCACTCTGCTTTAGGTCTATAGTTTGCTCCAGAAATTTCTCAATTCAAGAGGAGAGATTGCAGCCTTTACAGTAGCAATTATATGAATTTCCATAGAGGTGGGGGCAGGAAGAGAAAACTGGCTTTCTATAGGCTCAGTGTTTAAAATAAAATGTGCGTCCTGAAACCAGAGGCAGGCGTCCCAACAGCCATGAAGACATGAAAGAAGAATGTCACTGTTGTCTCTAACATTTCTCTTCTCTTTCCCTCCCTCCCTCCAACCACCACTACTGAAGTTTATCTTTCTTCCTGTCTTTCATCACAGAAGTTATTAAACCCTGCGAGGGAGCTCCGCCATGTCTAATTTCTCCAACGGTTAACAAAAGGAAATTGGGTGGGGAAGGAGTAAGGAGAATGAGGAGGTGGAGGCGGGAGGAGAGGAGCGACAGATGAAAAAACACAGCTGGCTGAGCGCCGTGTTATTATAATTCTTTAAGCGATACTGTCAGCTTGGTCAGTCTTTTAGCTGCACAGCTAATGACTGGCTAGACCTAATTACAGGCCGCCTGTGCTGTGCCGGGACGTGATATTCCTTCCCCGGATGGTTGTTAACCTCCCCCACAGCCAAAGCCCAACCCGACTCCCATTACCTCCCCAGCCTTCTTCGCCCACAAAACCCCAAATTACCTTTAAAGGTGTTGTATTGTTCTTTTGGCAAAGTATACAGAAGCATTTTCCAGTGTGCACACCAAGAGTAGGTGGAAATATCACGCTTGTTGTCAAAAAAAAATTCATACCTCCCCCACATAAGTCCAAAAGTCAATTAAAAAGACCAGTTTTCCCACTAAACAAACAAAGAAGACACCGCTCCGCTAACTGTGTGCTTTTAAGAGCACACAGCAAAAAACAAAAATGATTTATTACGCTTACAATCACACCATTGTCTCAAATCTAATGCTGCAGAAATGTATTTGGCTGAATCTATCCTCTGTCCTTTTGTCATCTGGAATATATTTAATATCACGTGTCATTTTAAATCCTGCTTGCTAAAATTGTGAAAATGAGAAAATAACAAGGTCCAAAACCTCACAGGCATTGCAGTTGGGAAAATAAAGTTTCCTTGTTAAAAGCTTGTTTTATAGCCTTAGCAGACTGAGCGAGGCATTGCAGTAATTTATGACAAAGTGAGGCACTGAGGCTGGATTCATTTAATCAAAATTATAATAGGTCCGAAGATGTCAGAAATTAAGATGAGGACAAAATGGCACCGAAGTGATGCAGTAAAATCGGTGCATTGGTTCACCACACAGGTCAGGACTCTACAATTTGCGTAGAGGAGGGAAGCTATTTTTAGAAAACACACAGTGTAAATTAACTCATGCTGCAAAAAAAAGCTTTAAAAAAGCCTCTATGTGCAAGCTAGTGCACACATTAGCAATTAAAAACAAACACTTCGCTGCCTTCCGGCCTTAGATCTCATGTTTTTCATAAGGAAAAAAAAGCATCAGGGTGAATTATCGGAGAAATATTCCTTTTAGCTGGATCTGCGGTGGCCTGAACTGATGTACTGAAGCTCTGTGCCAAAAAGAAACTGAGGGACAACGTCCACATTTTGTTTCTCCCCATGAGCGCTCCACAAGACGGATGCTCTCCACATCCATCGTGGCCTCCTCCCTGTCTCTGGAGTGAGTGATGCGGTATTGGAACCATATGCCCTCCTGAATTCCTCACGGATCCTCCCATCCCGTCCAATCCCAGCAGTCCTCTGCTGGCCGCGGACACACGGCTGTCGCAAGGGGGGCCTCCCTGCTTCCTGTGTAGGATCTAAATATTTACACTCCCAGTCGTCCCGAGTGGTGAGGCGGAGAGGTCTTGATGTTTTGGGTTATGTAAAGTCCAATCCTCCAGGACGCATATTTAACAGATTGTCGTTGTTAGAGCAGATTTTAAAGCAGATTCGCCTCACTGAAAGTTTTCTCATCCTCTTGATGCAGATGGGACACAAAAGCAGACAACAGACAAGCTAGATTGCAAATTTGCTCATAAGATTGAAGACTATCACGATTGTATTAAACCATTCCTCTGAGCTATTAGATGTAAGTTTATTTACATTTCACATAAATATTCGCTTATACACAAGAAAAAAAACAGGGGTGACATCTGTTATAGAAACTCTTTCCCACATTGTGAGCAGATGCTGTGCACCTCAGCTCTCCGGTCCACTACTGTACCCCAGTTTCACGTTGTCTTCAAAGACATGTCTTAAAGTTTCAGGACATCTTAGGACATTTCAAGCCAAAGGTGACAGCTGGGTAGAGGAGAGTACAGGTCTAGAGCCAAAACTGAACATGTGGTAAACACAAAACTGTCCTGCAGCGTAACAAATGATAAGTCTTTGTTCTGTGTTGTGTCAGCCAAAGCTTTCATCTAACGCAATTACTGTGAAAAAAGCCCTGCAGGAATTTAACTTACAACCTCTTGTGCTAACAGTAGTGCGGTGTAACCTACTGAGAAAGTCACCGAAGATGCTCTGGATAAACAGAAAACAGAGCCAACGTATCCCAGCAAATGGAGAGTAGCAGTGAGAACAAACCCAACTTGTCCTACAAATACTTCTGTATACCATGCAGATGGTAAAGCCATTAAACAGCATAGCACACGAAGCAAAGCAGAGGTAAATGACTTCCCAGGTAGCCAGCCAAGACGGGCTATTTGCAGCTCTGTGCCAGTGCACTGAGCTGTGTTTGGGCACCAGAGGACCAAAAGTGAGTCTGTTCTGGCAGAGGTTTGGTGACATTTTGGGGGGGCCCACACTAAAACCTCTTTGGTGTCATCATTCGCCTCAGTTAGCAGCACCACGGCTAACACTGAGACACTCTCAGCCCCTTGGAATCGGCAAAAAAATATTTGGGCTGATTTTGGCACATAACTTTTTACAAGTCTGACATGAGTCCAGCAAGCAGGTGCGCCGATTTTAGACAGCCACAAACTATTTTGGCTACATTAAGTTTAGCTGCTGCTAAACTTAGATATTCAAATATGTGCTATTAACAGCATTTTTATGTAAACTTTCTTTGCAAACTCAGCTTTCTACTTGTGCAGTTTCAGACTGACTGCTTCTAGTATAAGTCTGTAATATTTTCTGGGAAATTTTAGTAATTGAAGTTTGATATATGATCTTGTGCCCAGGTATTTCTAAAAACTGCACCTCAGTGTAGTTTTTATGTGGAAAAGCAGAGACAAAGTTTCATCACGAGTCAATATATAATTGCGGGACTTTTTGTATCATAGTTGACATTTTTGCTTTTTTCAGGCCTAAAATCAACATGGCCGCTTACAACCAAACACCAAATGGCATTTTTAGACAAAGATTCTTCTGAAATATTATGTATAAAGTTGATTAAAATTGAAATTGAAAGTTATTTATAAAGATATACTTGACTCACACACTACTTTATATTAAATATCTAAGAAAGCCTTGGAGTCTGGCCAGTCTTTTCTTCAGGAGGAAATTACATCATGTGGAGCAGGTCATGTGATCTTTCTTGAGAGGTGTTTTTGTAATGGGTAACTTAGTTGAAAATTATTTCTCGGACACAGATACAATGTGTTATTTTCCATAATAAAATTTGATATATTGCCATAAAAGAAATATCGGTCATGATTATCTCAATTTAATAAAAAGAACGCAATCAAAATAATGTTTGAATAACCTCATTTTATTATTGTTTAGCTAATTAGAAGGTGGTTGTTATTAAATTTGGACAGTTATTTAGTTGACATTTTAGTGATGTCCAGTATTTTTTTTAATAATAAGTGATTGTTTCCATAATAAATAAGTATGGAATTTGTAAAGACATGATGATAATTAACATAAAAACAAAGGGTTTTTACTTTTAATAAAAATGTATACCAGATATATCCCATGGACTTCGAAAGTCCCAGAATTACATATTGACCCATATGTTAGACCTGAGAATAATGTCTGTCTCTGTTTAAAGCAGGAGTTTAAAAAATGTTTCTATTTGGTGTAAGAAAAATTTTAATATTTTAACTGTATCCGCTATACTTAAAGTATATGGAGGTGGTTGCCTGGTAGAGACATTGCTTTTACTGCTGCATACATGGCTCTCCTCTGACATAAAGCAGGCTGCAAAGACTTATTAATAGCATGATGCTTCATCTGTCAAAATAGGCAAGGATCAGAAAATATTAACAGCGGGCTCACTGAGCACCAGCTTTATATACCGCAGCAGTCGCACAATGAAGCCTCACAGGAGCAGCTTAGCTTTAAGCGCTATAAAGTCTGGCCAGAATTACACGGCAGGTGAAAGGTAGGCGGATTGGGGTTTGATTTAATTTCAAAAGCTTGCGGAGCTCATAACACCGGCCTTATACCTGCTCATTACATCATCTGCTGAGTAGGAAGGAGGACTGATGAGGGGGTTCAGAGGATGAGGTCACCTGTCAAGATGGATTCACTGTCTGCATCCTAAATCACTGAATATTCAGCAGTCCGCTAGTTTGTGCCATTTTGCCGTGCTGTCCCAAATCTCTAGAGGATTACTTCACCGTTTATAGCTGGTTTAAATGATGCTACGAGGCAACGTAAAATTCTTCTTTCTATTTCATGTCAAGGCCTAAGTTTTTATACTGCTGTCCCTAACACCATGCATTTAATCTCATACTCCTGTCTTTGTTCTTTTATTATCAGCTCTTTGTACCACAAATTTGTAGCCAAATCCTCCCACCAGCTGTGTAGCTCAGCCTGTGTGGAAGGGTGCAATAGAAAGCGCCTTCATAAATAACATATCTTATATATCGCTCTGAAAGACACGATGGTCCCCCGCTCAAGATGCGGCTTTTACGACACACTGCTCTCCCTTTAATTCCTACAGAGAAGCTACAGTAAAAACAGATTTCGGCTCGTCATCATCCTGAACTAGAACATCGGATGGAGGCTGATTAGAGCAAGATCCGGCAGAAGTCAGGTCCAATTCATCAAGCATCTCAAAGAGAAATACTTCAATCAGACTTCAAACACAAATTGAGATCATCCGCTGATCTCAACAGGTTAGACATCAGTTACGCTTCTAGTGAGGTTATGCGGAGGTCAGTTAGTGTCTGATTGCTTTCATGGTTGCTCAGTGTGCTTAGGTCAGCTGAGGTTCAGCGTTCAAATACCTGCTGGGCCCGGCCCTCTGGATCCATCCTGCGGCTGTGTGGATCGGTTGCGGTTCTGCTGGCGGCGTTTTCCGCCAGTGGAGCGGGCGGAGCGCATGTGCACCTCGCTGACTTTAAAGAATGCCACCATGAAAGGCTGCTTCTCCAGCGCACCGTCACGTCCTACCAGCCCCGCCTCCTTACAGCTGATGCTCTGGCCTGCTTTGAAGAACACAGCACTAAGAAACCACACAAAAAAAAAATCCCACAGTGGCTCTGCTGGTTTGAGAAAACTGCCTAAATTATTATCAGCATGAATGAATGTATTTTTTCATTCAACATAGTTTTAGGTAGTGAAATTGTGTGCATTGTGGATAAAAGAGACTGATTTATAGTGGAATTCCTCACCGTTGCTGGTCTCCACGCTGACCTGCAGGCCCAGGTTGTGTACTGGGCTCATCACCCACAGGTTGCTGGTGGCAGTGATGTCAAACTCCAACCAGCCCTCCTCAGCCTCCCACAGCCGGCGAGACTCCAGCAGGAACAGATCTGCCTCTCTGGGAGGACAAAATAAAAGAATAAATATCTTGGGTAAAACATAATCACTATAGAAGTGATGCTAAGTTGTGCAAATAGTTGGATCTACATAAAAATTAACTCAGAAAGAGGACAGACTGAAGAATTCTGCTTAGTTAAAGGTTGCAGTAGCTTTTGGCATCCATGGTCAACACTAAACGTTCAGTATTTTGTATTTAAAGGGGTCTGAGAGGAAATTAGACTTCTGCACTTCCTCCTGGTTTCGTTTTCAGGTTTCAGGAAAAAATACCCTTTAACAGCAGGTTCTAGCCAATCACAAGGGTTGTCAGATAAGTTAGTATAAAAAGCAACAAATTTCATGGTAAAAACAGGATTTTATGGCACAGTGGGATAGAAACTTGGGTCCTGGGTAAGGCCACAAATAAATGCTGACTTCTGATTTGGTGATTTTTGCGTGTTTTAAGTGCCTGTTATTTGGGAGAAGTTTTGAACAGAGAAAAGAGCTGTAAATTCTGCTGTTTTACAAATTTCTGCCTACTGCACCTTTAAATATCAAACTGTCCACTATCCATAGTGTTTTGTACTATTTGTAAGGAAGAAAAAATTACATTCAAACAGTAATGGAAAGGTCAACTTATGGTAACTTGTGGAGAAAAAAAAAAACAAAAAAGAAGCACAGGTGCCTTGTCTTCTTTATTTTGACATGTTTGTGTTGAATCAATAGTTTAAAACACAGATGTGAAAAAGACTGTCATTAAGATCCCAGCACATAAGAAAGACCAGATCTAGCTCTTTAAGAAGCCAAAGGAAATGCAGAAGCTCTTGGTTTGTATCAGGGTAACAGTATCATAACAAAATGACAGGAAGATGGATAACTGCACTTAGAAAATGCTGGAATACACTGCATTCTCCTCCACTGTAGATCTGACCTTAAAGCCTACCTCTCTGAGGGACTGGGAAAAGGAAGGAAATAAAATTTGGTATCAGGCTACATGTATGTTAATATCATCTACAATATTTTGTGTGAATGAAATCAGGCTTCAAAACGCAGGAATGTGTCAAACCCCCGTTTGTCGTAGAAGGGTGGGGTGGGGGTGGGGGGGGGTATTTAATGAAAAGAGAGCAGAGGACATGTAAGGAAAACACAGAGTGTGAGTGATAAGAGGGCCTGTCCTCCTGCTGTCCCATTACAGTAGTAATAACACAGTGGCGGGCTCGTCCGACCCTCCTCCAATACCGACATCAAAGCCTCACAATCATCCAGGTGTTCGGAGAATGCCCCTGCAGTCATGCTTCAGCAGCCCCTCTTTATTGGTCATTAATGAGAGTGTTCCCGACGGTTTCCATATGAGCCACTACACCCTGTTTTCCTACACACACACACACACACACACACACACACACACACACACACACACACACACACACACACACACACACACACACACACACACACACTCCATCCCACTGCTAGCTCCATACATTCATCATATCAGCGCCGATGTTTCTGCTTCTTTTTCACACACCGCTAGCGTGACGGCGGCCGGCAGGGAGTCCATCAGAGAGCCACCTGCAGGGGGGAAGGCCGCTGAAAGCCTACTGTAAAACGTCTTATTGACTGACTGCTTAAGTGAACTGGAATAATAAGGTCAAGAGTCAACGTTGTGCTTTTTTTCTACTATAGGTCCCCTTTATAAGGCTGTTGTTAAAATTGTTATGCAAGGTGAGAGAGTGTAACTCACAGCTGGCCTGGATATTTCATGCGCTTTCATCTTCTCAACTGCTGGAAAGGCATACTTGTAGGACTGTAAAAGCAATATGTAAGTCAGACTTCAGGAGGGAAGGGATGCAGAAGATTAGAACTTCCGTATGTCTTTTTGAAAACTGGATCTATGTCTTTGTATAAGCAGCAAGAACATGAAATATATCATCATGTTGGGTACATTATATAAGCTAGAAAAATGCTGCTGAAGGGGTTTTGGTCAGTAAAAGCAGCTTTTGCAGCAGTCTGTCTTTTCTCAGTATGACATCAGGCTTGCCACATTTTTGGCATTGTAATCTCTCGCATTCCTCGCCCGCTGTTAAAGAAACCACTCCAATCATATGAAAAGTACAAAGGGTGTCAAGCTAATTAAGCGCTCTATCATTACGGCTTGGAGTCAAAACAGGAGTCGGTTTTCTACTGGAAGGAGGGGCATGGGGAAGTTAATAGGCCTCCCACTGATTGGCCGATCGCAAAGGTAAATTTTGGCAAAAGGCGGAAAATGAGAAAAACAGCAAAGACTTTACAGCAAATAACGTCTTAGTTGTGGTTTTTTCTCACAGACTTTCAGCACTGAGGAAGATGAAGATAAGAAATCTGAGCAATTACAGCATCGCATATAGATGCTGTATTTCTGTTTTTTTTTTTCTCTATCTGATAGTGAATGATGCAGGCTGTAATTTTCTTCAAGGTTAAAAAACAGGCCTACAATAATACAGAAATTGGAGCTATATGGGCCCTTTAATCCCTAAATATCTCTAAAAATAAAAGGCTTTACCTCCAGGCTGAACAGCACAAACCAACCATTGTAGGGATAAAGGAATGCAGCAAATAAGTAGCTCTTGATACAATATAAACCTTTTGACAGGCAGAAAAATATACGTTGCCAACATCTATAGCTGATGTTCTTATGGTTCTTTAATCCAAACGTGTCTCAACTTTGGCCTGGAACAGCACTCTGAAAGCATTCGGTGTTAGAGACTCCCATCTTAAGGTGTTTCTGTTTCTCAAGATGCTTTAACAGAGAATAATATATTAATAAGATGTGCTAGATCTCCATACATCAAGGCTTTAGGAACAAAGTTTCCTTGGTGTGTATCCACTGACAAACAAAATATACAGAGCTATATAAGATGCCGGACTAAAAATGTCTATCAGAAATTCTCTTCATGTTAATGTTGCATCTCAGTGGGCGGGCTTGACAAAACACAAATATCATTCAGAAATCTCGCTGAATGTTTATCTACCCCTGCCGACGTAATGTAAATGTTTGGCATGCATTAGCTGTGCTCATTTGGAGGATGGGAGGATTTTGAAGCCGTGCTATTTCTGTAAGATGGGCTTTTGCTTGATTTTACATTATAAACATGGAAACAGCCCAGAGTATGTGTAACACACACGCAGAATGAAACACAGAGGCAGGAGGAAAAAATTTTTAAGTCATAATCTTTACCTTTTTTGTAGCCAGAAAAAGTCAAGTCAACACATTTGCTGTTTTCAGTAACACCCTATTTTATGTTGACATTGTTGATTCTCAGCAGGAACACAGTGCAACCCCTCTGCTAGCCGACTGGACCCACCCATGCATGCATCAGAACTTAAGATTCCACTCAAGATCCAAGAGTTTCACAACATGCAAAACATGCTAAGAACAAAATAAGGTGCAACAAAACCAAAACTGAGGACCTCGGTCTGGATTGGAACCAAACAGCAAGTCAATCTGGACCCAGCTCCATACCTCCTGTTATGGATATGTAGTGTAATATTCTTTGGGTACGATGTGCTGAAAGTAAATGATGGTGTAATCCTGGCAAATTTTAGTTGAATTGATGAGTAGTATGTGTGTGTGAAGCACTTAATGTTGAATATTCTAATAATCACTGATGCTTTGATTGTACTGAATGTGTGTGAAGGAAAAAGAAGGCTAGAAGCTTTGTGAGAGATCACAAAGTATAACCTGTAACTTTGATGTGAAGATAAATCATATGTTGTCTAGGAGATGAAATGTGGAGTGCTAAAAACATAATGGTGTATACTTAAGGTATTATCGCTATTAAAATATATTGGAATCATAACAATACATAAAAGTATAATATGTATGAAATCAGTCACAAAGTAATAAGGGCAAGATGGGAAGCAAAAGTCTGAACATGTCTGAGCATGTTCTCTTTGAGTCATGACCTAATGATGTCCACTGTAAAATGTAACCTAACAATGAAATATGATGTCTTGGTGACATGATCTGACCAACAGAGTTAGAACATAGCATTCTCTTTAGCATTTATGCCATTTGGTTTGTTAATGTGTCTCAGTTGCTTCAATGAAGCACTAAGACAGATGTATATAGATCATATATGCAAAATTAATTAAGGGTAAATATAAGCTTCATCAGGGTGACTGGGAGAAGTGAGGAGCCCAACACGTGTGTCTGTGTACCTATCAGGGTGCTCCTTGACCACCTGGTAGACTTTGAGTAGGAAGGTGTCATTGCGGAAGGCGCGGCTCACACACTCCTTGTAAAGGCGAAACTCAGCTGCGGTGACGGCCTCGCCCTCTGGGATCTGTGAGAGGTTGAACTTAAACTCCTTGTGGTGACGCCGCTGTGGAGAGAGCTCCCTGTCATACTCCACTGTGGGATGGAAACACACACACAGACATACAGGATTAGGACATTAGTCACAAAAAAGGAAAAGACGGGGAAAGATAATACAGCTAAATTATTATTAACTGTCTGAATATTGGTGTGCAGCTCCTGTTCCTGTTAATGAAAGAAAAAGGATCAAAATTTAAGTGCCACCTGCATTTTTTATTGCTTTTTGACCTATACTGTGGCTTTTCAATGGCTTCCCTGAAGTTCATAATGCATTGACTAAAAATAGGAACAAAATCTATATTTACAAACCGGGTTTCTGTGTAAATATACAGTAGTGAATAAATGAGCGGATTTCCTTTTCACAAACACTGAACTGAGGTGGACCATAGAAGCCTTTAAAGCATGTAAAACATGTGATTTATACATAAAGTCTTAATAGGTTTTGCGGCTTCCGCTTTCCCTAAATAAATCCCTGTTATCATCAGTTCGAAGCAAAAGCCCATGATTTTTTCAGCAGCAGCAAACTTAGAGACATTCTGCGACCACTTCTGACGGCGTGAAATGACAAAACCAACAAATGCTCTCCCGCCTATGTTTTTAAGTGCAATATGCACCATAATGATAATGTGCTCTCTGGGGAATCGGTTTCTGTTTCAGCCGGGAGTTCTCTCCCACAGCAAAGGCCCCGCACAGTCAACTGATACACAAATAAATGAAGAGGGACATGTTGTATGCAATTAGAAGGTTGTGCTCGGAAATACCCACGCTGACATTAACAGGAAATGCAAAGCCGCAAATGTGTGTTTTATATTGCAAAACTCTCAAAAACTAGACAGTAAGTCCCTCTATGGTCACTGATTAATCCCTTAAAATCTCATCTCTGTTCATCAAAATTACATATTTACAAGTTGATGTTTTTTTAGAATAAGCCCTTCTTGCCTTAAAATGGCTCAGATGTAATACTATACTTCTATCCTTTAGCATGGTAAGACCTATGAATCTCTCCAACCACCTTTACAACTCTCATGCAGCTCAAGCACACCAGCTCACACAATAAAACTACTCTATACTACAAAATGGCTAGTTGTAATATTGGAGTGATTAAGCCATGCAGGTTCGAACCAGAAACCGATTCTGAGAAGAATAGTGAAATAGAAACCCCTCTCTACAGACTACATAAAGATAGATGAACCCTCTGTGACAACCAGCCCAAATTAAGCAAAAAAAAAAAAAGTGCCGTATAACTGTAGCTGAGGTGGGCCATGGACTGTCCTGCGATAGCACCCAAAGCAACCACATCCTCAATTATACATAATTTATATAATAAAAAGCGTTAATACTTTTGAAACAGGTGAGTTATGTGAAAATTCATCCTCAACAATTGAGAAATGAACTATAAAGACTGAAGCCGTATTTTGTACCAGGCTGTAAACATGATTATTTCTGCTGTAAAGTTGCACATTTTAACATGGGGGTCTATGGGGATTGATTCACTTTTGGAACCAGCCTCAAGTGGCCATTTGAGGAACTACAGTTTTTGGCAATTCTGTGTTGTTTTAATTTTTCGAACCCAACAGTTGCTGCTTAGCCACAACCTGCCAGCTGACAGGGATGGTGTGTTGGGTTTGTTACATGTGAAACCGCTGATGTCTGCATTCACATTTTTATTTCATTGTTAAGCTTTAGTTTCAAGGTAGAAATGCTGAGTCATAGCGTTAACTGCTTATTGTCCTCATGATGTATCTTCTATCATGTAAAAACACCATATGGACATACCAGCAATATAAAAAAAGGCTTGATTTTTGGTCTTAAATTCACACACATATCAATACACTCTTACTATTCTTACTCTCCCAGGACCTCACAGATTGAAATAGTTTTCTCGCTCCACTCAGCAGCCTGCAGCTACACCACCACAGACTATAAGTGCAGACAGACCTGGAACCAGAGCTAGATGTATACTACCACCTCCATTTTTCACCTACAGCAAGACCAAACATAAATTCCCACCATCGTGGATATACATTAATTCCTCTACTACAGCTGCTCAATAGTTTTACATTTTATGGAAGCACATTCTTTCTATAAGAGTCAAATAAAAAAAATCTACAACTCCATCTGTATGATAAATGGAGCTACAGCCATCACACTGGAGCAGTGGGAAACTATTTGTCTAAAGCTACCAAAATATGTCTACCAATAACCCTAAAGCTCTCTAATTTGTTATATTAAATTTGTTGTACCTTCACAAAATTTGAAGTTTCAAAATCTAGTTTTCTATGAAAATAAAACTGGTCAGACTGAGCTAGTTAGTCCAACTTACTTAGTAGAGGCAATAACAGGCAATTACTATCTCAAAATTGAGATTAAAGTATCTAAATAAAAGGGAATTAGAAGGAAAAACACAAGAATATAATTTTCTCACACATGCATAAGCACAGTGTTCTTCTACACAGTCTGTTTCTTTCAAATGATTAATCGAAGATACTGTCTGATTTGATTATAAAAAAGCAGCGGTTGGATTATATTTTAACAGATTTGAATATTCATATTGAATACTTTTACAGCCCAAAGCTTAGGTTAGAAAATTTGTATTTTGTACCTGGGGCAGGGTTGTTAAAACTTTCTGGTAATTTTATGATGTGGGGACCCACCCAAAATGGACCAATGACACATTTTGTTCCCCGAGTCATAGCAGAAGAGAAAATTGTGTTGATGTGAGAACACTGGGACCAATCAGACTCTCCCACAAGTGCCAGCCCAACCTTGTACCCACACCCAGGGAGGTCAAAGCTCCCCTCATCCGCAGACACTTCCAACTTACATAAATGTTGAACTTAAGCAACAAATCAAATAGGGAAGGCAGGGAGGGAGGACATGTCATTCTGGCTTCACTGCATTTCTGAGCAAAGGCAAGAAAGTCGCTGTGACTTGGTCAAAACGAATTATGATAATGAAGCACCAGTTAAAGCAGATTTACGTCTGAGCTCTGCACTTCAAACACTTTCCACTGAAGCAAAGGAAACCACCTATAGAGAAGGAGATGTTATTCACATCAGTGTAACTGTGACTTCTATCAGATGTGACAGTGACCATTTCATCATCTTACCCCACCAGCTGCCCACACACACACATGTTGTACTAACTGTGAGTGATATCAGGTATGCTCTTGTGCTGAAGGCTAGATAAATGAGCAAAGCTTGTGTGTGTGTGTGTGTGTGGAGGTTTGAAACAGAGGTCATGGCACTCTAAATGACTTTACAACACTCGCTCCAACACCTCTGGGCTTACACTAAGAGCTTGAAGTCTGATATTCCCTATTTGGCAATCAAGGGACTTTTTGGCTCGAAAACTTTGATAAAGTGTAGGTTGGTGAGAAGGTCTGGAGGAGTTTCACAAGTATCAGATATTTATTACATTTGCTGCAACATATGTTAAATGTACGAAAGAATCAGACACCTGTTTAGAAAGTAAAGTGTCATAATTTTTAAAGAAAATATGTCTCAGCAACTATTGGACCGATTGTCAGGTAGATCTGGAATAAATAGGGTGATCCTTTAAGATAAGATAAGATAAGATAAAGATAAGATAAAGTTCTTTATTTCTCCCCACTCCAGGGGAAATTTACATTGTTACAGCAGTTTTATTTACAATATATACAAGGGTGGCAAAATTTTTAACAGAAAAAAATAAAAATAAAAATAAAGTTTAAAAGTGCAAAGATGTGCAGTGCAAGAATGTCTGTGCAAATTTTATGGTTTGGGGTGGTAATGATATAGTCCAGTTTATGTTAACATCAGCCAGTGATGCTGATGTTGTAAAGTCTTATAGCAGATGGGATGAAGGACCTGCGATAGCGCTCTTTCTTGCAGGGTGGATGTCTCAGTCTGCTGCTGAAGGAGCTGCTTAAAGACCCCACAGTGACCATGCAGTGGGTGAGAGGGATTGTCCATGGTGGATGTGAGCTTTGACAACATCCTCCTCTCACCCACCTCCTCTATGGAGTCCAGGGAACAGTCCAGGACAGAACCAGCCCTCCTGACCAGTCTGTTTAGTCTCTTTCTGTCCCTTTCAGTGCTCCCTGCTCCCCAGCAGACCACTGCATAGAAAATAGCAGACGCTACCACAGAGTCATAAAATGTCCTGAGCAGAGTCCTGCACACTCCAAAGGACCTCAGTCTCCTCAGCAGGTGGAGACGACTTTGGCCCTTCTTGTACAGGACCTCTGTATTGTGTGTCCAGTCCAGTTTGTTGTTGAGGTGAACACCCAGGTATTTGTATGTGTCCACCATGTCAATGTCCAAACCCTGGATGTTCACCGGTGCAGTCCGGGGTGTCCTCCTCCTGCGGAAGTCCACGATCATCTCCTTCGTCTTACTGGCGTTGAGCTGCAGATGGTTTCGCTCACACCAGTCCACAAAGTCAGAGATGACCATCCTGTACTCCCGCTCGTCCCCTTCAGATACGCAGCCAACAATGGCTGTATCATCGGAGAACTTCTGGAGGTGACAGCTCCCAGAGTTGTAGTGGAAGTCCGATGTGTACAGGGTGAAGAGAAAGGGGGAGAGCACTGTCCCCTGTGGGGCCCCCATGCTGCTGACTACCACATCAGACACACTTTAATTTTTCATGTAGCACCATCATCCAGAAAAATACACCCAGAAATTGTGCCAGAAATTCAGGAATTCTGTGGACCGATCCGTAACTGTATCCAGGTCATGGTCGATCAGGAGGTTCTCCATGGTTATGATTATCTGTGCAAGAAGTCGTTGCTGTCTTAAAAGATAAAATTGCTCCGATGCTTTGCAGGAGATGGTTGTGGATGTCAATTGCTTCCCCAAGCAAGCGTTCAAGTATCTTGGGATCTTGTTCATGAGTGATGGGAAAATGGAGTGTGAAGTGGACATGTGGATTGGTGCGGCTGCAGCAGTAATGCGGGCGTTGTATCAAACCGTCGTGGTGAAGCGGGAGTTGAGCCGCAAGGCAAAGCTCTCAATTTACCAGTCCATCTACGTTCCAACCCTCACCTCTAGTCATGACCTCTGGGTAGTGACCAAAAGAACAAGATTGCGGATACAAGTGGTTGAAATGAGCTTCCTCTGCAGGGTGGCTGGGCTCAGCCGTAGAGATAGGGTGAGAAGCTCAGACATCTGGAGGGAGCTCAGAGTACAGCCTCTGCTCCTTTACGTCAAAAGTAACCAGTTGAGGCGGTTTTGTCATCTGATTTGGATGCCTCCGGAGAGGCTTCCTTTGGAGGCTTTCCGAACACATCCACCTGGGAGGAGACTCCGGAATAGGCCCAGAACCCCCTGGAGGGATTTTGTATCTTGTCTGGCCTGGGACCACCTCAGGATCCCCCAGGAAGAGCTGGAAAGCGTTGCCGAGGGAGGAACGTCTAGAATGACCTGCTTCGTCTGCTGCTACCGCGACCCAGCCCCGGATAAGCGAAAGAAAATGGGATGGATGGATGGATGGATGGATGGATGGATGGGGGCATGCTTGATCAGACTGGGATCGTGGGAGCTTGGTGTCCAGATCAACACCTTGGGTGGGCTCTGTCATGTTCACTTCGTTGTTCCTAAGGAGTTCCTAAGGAGCAGGGCATATTGTCCTTGGGGAATGCCATGACAAGGTTTGCTTGGTCTGGAACAATGTTTAAGTGGGTGGTGCATATCAAAGAAACGTCCACATGAATGCAAGGAAAAGGTTTCCAGGCAGCAAATTACTTTCTAACAAAAGGAACAATTTTAATTATTCGTTTCGCCTACTGTCTCTGTGGTTTTAATGTTGTGGCTAATTGGTGTACAGTTGCTGTTTGATGGCATTTACATCATGTTGGCAAAGTGACATAAAAGAAACACTTGTCACAGTACTATTCCACGATGAATTCCCCTTCGCTATCCTTGAAATCACACCAGAAAAACACACATCGAGCCAAAATATGTCTATTTGTTTCATATCTATGGTGAAATTTGAAAAATAAAGCGGATGGTTCTTTTTGAATGAGTAAAATCAACTGTAACAGTGTTCATAGACAGGTTTAACTGTTGTGAGCAGCTCTGACAAACTGGCAAGATCTCTGATTTGAAATCTCTATTAACAGGTTAATAATTTTCCCACTAGGCTGCTGCCTTGTAAGCAGTCACTTTTCAACTTAGCCAGGTCACAATGAGTTATACACAAACACTCTGGGAGTTATCTACTATCGTCATGGTCCTCCAGTGAAGCTGCAAAAGGTGGTAACAGACAAGAATTCAACTGGCAACTGCTTCTACTTTGTATTTCCTGAGAACTGCAACAAAATTTCACTAAGATCATGCCAGTGAAATGAAAAAGATTACAGTCAAGGTCACAACAGTTTTAATTGAGGTAAAAAATGTAGCAATTTCACTCGACTTTAATGAAATTCGCAGGACACATTTCTTTTAACATTTATTTTCCTCATATCTGAAGAAAATCTCTAGGCACTACTGAGCTCACTCCACAACTCACCAGACTGTTCAAATCAATCATTCTGGTAATCTCAGAGAAGAGAGTCATTTTCAGCAGTGTCTAGATGAAGACAAACAATTAAAATCTTGAAATATGAAGACACCCACAGTCTCACATCTCACATTATGCTACATTTTATCACTGCAGCGCTGGGAAGCAGCCTGGGAGTCACAGCATTAGCAGTTAAGTAGTATTCCAGCTGCTTCTCCCCCTTCTCAGCTTGAAATTCGATTGAAATCCACTGAGGTTTTGCATCTAAAATCAAAGGGGAGTCTTCACACAACGCATACAGCGAGCGTAACCTCTGTGCTAATCCACCATGACGTGAGCTTTGAGACAGGAACACACAGAAGGGAAAAGGGATTTAGATTTGGATGATTCAGGGAGGAATTCATTTAAACTGATTCTAAAGATGGAAAAACAGTGATTATATTAGTGATTTGGTGCAAATGGCGCTCATTGAAACCTCCAGGAGAAGAGTGTAAGTATGTCGTACGTCTATTTTTTGGCTTAATGCTGTTCTCATATTCCCATTGCTGAGTTCATGAGAAAGTACACAGAAGCATGTAAAATGACTAAGTTAGTGTTCACTGGAACTATTTTCTCTTTAATTTTCACCCGTTTGAACGCTGAGAGGTAGCCGCGGTTAACCAGAAAACTGACAGTACTGGGGAATTTCTCTGATGATTCACCTAAATGTTGTGGGTGATTTAATCTGCTACAAGAAACAGAAAGACCCAAGAGACAGAAAGAGAAAAAGGAAAGGAGAGAGGAATAAATGACGGTGGTAAAGGCAGAATTCATATATCCTATATGAATTTGAGGGATGACAAAGAAAAGTGGTGAAAGAAAAACAGTAAGAAAAAGAGATAATAACAGAGAGGCAGATGGGCTAAGGAGTGTTCTTTTAGAGAATAAACATTTTTGATTAATGCAGCAATAGCTCCAAAAGAAATCAAGGAAAACACATTGGTAAAAATAACACGACAAGAATCCCCTTGTCATCGGACAAGGGGACAAGCTGATAAAGATGACAAGACCAGATGAAAAAAGACAAAGTCAGATGTCACAGAGAGGAATATTGAGAGACCAGTGGGACAGAACTGAGGGAGAAAAGGGGAACGAGAAAGTCTGGGATGCAATGAGAGGAGGGGCGACAGAGACAGTTACTGACAGGAAGAGAGTGAGATGGACAATTTGCAGATCACTTGGACGCTTTGACGGGAGCTGTTCTCTCATTTCCACCTGCGCAACAGCTCCACTGTCCCGTCCCTGCAGCTGTAGGTAGCACGAAAACCCACACACACATTGACACGCACGGCCTCAAAACTTTCTAACCCTGTGCATATTTAGCTGTGTTCCTATTGACAGCCTTTACTTAATGGTTCATCATTTGCATCCATCTAATAAATAACATTAAAATGCTTTTCAGCTGTGTTTGTTGTGATTGGTCTTCAGTGGTTTATGAATCAAGTCACATGAGAAATTATTTTCTTATATGATAAGAATATCTGAAGATTGCTTAATCTTCTGTAAACTGCATAAAAATCTCATATCATCAACTTTTAAATCAGTTTCAATGGACAACAAAAAAGCTCAGACCTCGTAAAACTAACTTAAGAAGAGCTAGTCATACTTGCAAACAAGCTGGAGCTTCATCCTGGCAGGTTGGTTTTTACAAACTGGGATGCATGTCTCTTTAAGTAGAAACGGAAGGAAAAAGGTAAATGGTGCTGAAAGAAAGACTAGTGACTTAAAGTTTGAGCCAAATGGCTGTCTGTGCTGGGAGATGAGGGCAGGATGAGCAGACAGACAGACAGATCAGACAGAAGATGAGACCGAAATGAATCTGACAGTGACTGATGAGCACAACCAAATAAATAAATAAAAAGAAAAGTAGCCTGTTGAGTTATTGAAAGAGCCCATATTATGCACATTTGCAGGTTTGTAATGTTATTTTTGAGGTCTGCAAGAATATGGTAAAATGTTTTAAACTGGTTCATTCTGGAGAGAATAGTTCATACCATTTACATGACAAAAAAGCAGCTATTTAACAAACCGCAGGAAAAAGGTGCATTATATGGACTGTTTCAATTTAATAAAAATAATGTTTGAGGATGCACTCACCAGATTTGGAGGTATGACTTAGAGGCAGGAACTGAATAGAGCAGAGTGGTCAGAAGAAAGCTGGAACATAACTGCCCAGCCAAAAAAAATGTCGCACACTCTAATATTTTGTTGGACTGCCTCTGAGTATTGCACTTATTCACTGTGGCATCATTTCAATAAGCTTCTGCAATGTCACAGCATTTATTTCTGTCCAGAGTTGCATTGATTTTTCACCGAGATCTTGTATTGATGATGGGACAGTCGGACCGCTGTGCAAAGTCTTCTCCAGAACATCCAAAAGATTCTCAGTTGGACTGAGGTCTAGACTCTGTGGAGGCCAGTCCATGTGTGAAAATGATGTCTCATGATCCCTGATCCACTCATTCACAATGTGAGCCCCATGAATCCTGGCATCGTCATCTTGGAACATGCCCATGTCATCAGGAAGAAAAACTCCATTGATGGAAAGACCTGGTCATTCAGTATCTTCAGGTAGTAAGCTGACCTCATCCTTTGGGAACATGACGTTGCTGAACCTGACCAACCCCAGATCATAACCCTAACCCCCACATGCTTGTAGGCTCTAGCCATGATGAGTTCATCCCTTGATCTGCTTCTTTTCTTACCCTGATGCCCCCATCACTTTGGAACAGGGTAAATCTGAACTCATCAGACCACATGACCAACCACAGCTGTTCCTTGAAGATGATGGTTCACCACTATCCTTCAGGTTTTAATAATGTGTTGGGCGGTTTTTAGCCCGAATTTAGTAGTTTCAGAAATCTCCTTAGTTGGTTTCTTTGGCTGACGCAGGCTAATAATTTGATCTTTCTGAAACAGATTAACATCCTTTCTACGATCACAGGATATGTCTTCCAACATGGTTGTTTAAGAAATGAGAAGCTCCTCACTGCATCAGCTAGGGTTAAATAAGTTGTTGTAGTTGAAACATATTCATCACTGCAGTAATTATCCAGTGGAAGGCTCTTACCTGTCTGCTTAGTTAAATCCATGAGGTGACTTCGTTTCTGGCCAGGCAGTGTATATTAAACAGAGTAATAGAAAGCTGATGGAATTGAACTGGGGGAATAAAATAGCTTGGAGGAGGAGAATAGCCATGTTCATTAACATTAAGCAAAGAAAGCAGGACTGTCCAGAAGAGGCCCTGCGGTGTTTGACCAGCAGACTTGTCTGTGGTCAGTGGTCAGCGCTTCAGCTCACAGTCCTAATGCCGCTCAGCCAATCCCTCGGAGGCCAACGACCGCCTGCTTCAAGTCACTCACATGTCCTTCAACCACAGAGCCAAACAACCGACAACCACCTTCTCTCACCAAAATACTCTGTCGCCCTTCATCAACACTCAGGTGGTAATTTTAACTAAAGGGAACATTATGGAAGGTTTTCTCAAAAGTAAATACGACAGCAGACAATACCTGTCTATTGTAATGACGAGGGATTACTGAGGGAGTGTTATGGACTTCCTTTCCACAACATTTAAGAATTAGACTCCCATTGAAAACAGTATCTTCTGAATGCATTGCAATGCTAAAGGACAGCTCGCTTGTTGTATGCAGCGCTGCAATATAGATTACAGAGAACAGAGCACCTGTGACCCAGATAATAGAGTCTGAAGGGAGCTTTTATTAGATCTGTCAGCAAGATTTTACTAAGTACCAGTTTGATGACAGACAGAGAGATTTGGTTCGTACTGCCAATTTAAAGAGGATTTTTTTTCACCCTCCTACAGTTGCAGACATGTTAAACACTCGTGCAATTCATTTCACTTTAGCCATATAACGTTTTCAAGTGAGACTACGTAACTTTTGCTGAACAGACAGACTGCAGCCACAAGTACCACTTAAAGACTAATAGTTTGTTGAATTCTCCTTCATTTCCCAGGTTAGCTGACCTTAACCGCTGGTCATAACAAGCCATGAAATGTCATTTTTTTGTATTCATACACTTCTAAAAAGAAAAAGGCCTATTTCATAACACAACCAAAGGTTAATCTGCCTCTTCGTCTCCATCCCAGCAGTAGAGAATAGATGCTGACATCTGATTTATGACAAAGCTAAAGTATGATTTAAAAATCATACTGCTCTGATGTACAGTCCTAGCAGGGAGTGCTTATTTTTTTTCCCTTTCAATGTCTCATGGAAGAAATAGGATGATTGCATTCCTATTACAGACAGGAACCACTGCCCTTGTTGAACTAACAAGAGAACAAGAAGCCAGTGTAAGCCGAGAGTTCCTCTCCAGTACAACACGATTCCAATATCTTCTCAATAACTAACCTTTATGTGGGCTTTAAGCGCAGAGCCAGATCCAAACCGGATCCAAAGACCCTCATAAAACCCTTGGCTTTCTAATTAAATCTGTAATGTATTACTCCTATTACCAGCAATGCACCACAGTGACTGAAAGAATGACAGAATGAAAGTGAATGAGGGAAACAAATGAGGATTTTAAAAAGTAGACACTTTCACAAACACCCTTCAATTAAATATTTGCACACCAAGAACTTGTCAACATTGTTAAAGACATTGTGGATGGCTAAACCAATAAAAAAAGGTTCTGAATGTCCAAGGCATGAGAAGAATCCATCTGTGTTTATGTAATTACAGCCCTGTCTGGTTTTTCTCTTCGTCTTGATGGTTTCTGAGGACAGATCAGATATGTCCACGTCTTCTATTTATCGTTAATTTCTCCATCTAATTAAAGGTTTGGCCCATTGGATTGACTTTCTCGGGAAACTGTTGCACTTGGTACAATCACAACTATTCAGCGATGACCACTATTTCATTTAAAAGGAAAACATCTCATTAAATGGAAATCTTTATGCTGTAAACACCAGTCTTTCTTAAGAGGCTAAAACCAGATTTTATGCGTCAAACTATTTAACCTTTGGCATTGATGCAGTGTGGAGATAAAACGGCGAGGCAGCTGTTTGACTTTTTCAGTTTTCATTGCATTCACTCTGCAGCAGAGTGAGCGGCCCGAGGTGTTGCCACTATGCTTGGCTGCCACCGGGAGCTGCTTTTGCCTTCTGCTGAGTTGTTTTTGCCTCTTTGTAGTGCGGCAGCTGGCAGAGCAGCGCCTGGGGTTGAGGTACGGATGAAGGGGCTGGAGGTCCGCTGGGAGTCGTCATCGGCTTTGAGCGAGGGCATGTGAATGCGTGCGCGTCTTTGGAGACCCATCCTGTGCTCTGATCTTCTCCCCTGACCCTGCATCAAAGCCAACACACTGAGCGCCGCAGGACCAGCCAAGGGCCACTGGCAAGAGTGAGAGTTTATGTCCAGTGCATGTAGGCACACAAACACACACCCACCCCTAGACATTTCTTGAAAAGGGCTTCCACACATGCAAGCAAGGTAATTACATGCATATGGGTACTGACATATACACGAGTACACATGAAAATGTAAAAATCACCTTATGGGATACATGAGAAAACAAGGATGAAAGGCTTTACACTTAAACTCCCACCCACACGTGCACACACAGTCGCACAGGTCAGCGGTGTGAGAGCTGAGGGCCAGGCAGCAGCATCCGTCCATAGCGAGGATATGAGACAGTCAGACCAGCCCATTTGTAGACTGTCAAGTCCCATTAGCAAACACAGAACAACAGCCAACAGCTCCAGCCTGTGCATCCAGCACAAATCAGCAAAGTGATTTTAGCACATTACTGTTTACTGATTGCTGTTATGTGTTCCTGACAGACAGCCGAGAACAGCCAAGAGATGTGTTCAGTGCTCAGTGGGCCAGAGTAATATTTCAAATAAAAGCAGTGATGTGCAAGTGTTTTTAATTGGTTTCATACATAAATATCTGTTTGGGATGATTTCCTTGATAAAAACATCCACAAAGTGAAGCTGTTGCTCAAGAAAGTAAAACTTCATACCTATTCAATTTCTAACGTATTTTTTTTATGTCTGTGACAGAGAAAACAAAATATTTTTGATTTTATTCATTGTATTACTGTTCTCCACGTACATAATATGTATTTGAATAGTCAAAAAAGTTACATCCTATGTTCCTAAAGATATTCCCATGATCTCAATAAAAAGAAATATCATGAAAGTCAAACAAAGACATGGAGGAGAATTCATAGGACATACGAAAATGCAACTGCAGTGCTGTGAGAGTCTGACTGCACTTCCACTCGGCTATTTAATCAAGCAACAAACCTGTTGTCAACAGCAGTCAACCATAAATGGTGCGTCACTTTGAATGCTGTTGTGAGGAATTTGAGGACAGCATTATATCCTTTCCTCTAATAAAGGAAAAACCTTCCAAAGCAAAAAAGGCTATTTGACCACTAGCTAATTATTGGATTAAAGTAAAAACATAATGTTGGTGGTGACACAGCAAATATCTCACCTATAAATTATAGTTTAATGTGCTGTTAATGTCGTACTGGCTGCATATGAATCCCTCCTCAAACCTCATGTCACAATGATACCCTGCCTTCATCTCAATGGACATTTACATTTCAACCTTAAAGCCTTTTGTAATTCAGATTTGAGAAGTGGAACGCAAAATGAAGATGCAGGTTTAATACCAAACATAGCCCTAACATTAAAAATGGTATTATATTCAGGCTACGGCTGAACAATCAAATTGATACAATTAGCAAATCGCAATACTTGCATTTTAGGATATATGTTTTGCTATGCGTCTAACTCTTCTGTCAGTGGTTTTACAAATTCATACCGTCCTCCTTGTGCGAAAGTCTCTCTTTGATGTATTACACAGTGAATACCGACTGAAGCTCAACTTATAATATAAATCCAACTGCAACATCTGCCTGAAAAATCACAATTAAATATTTTCCCCAAATGTTTCGGTCTTAAATCAGTCCACAAGAAGTGCAAACAGTAAAAACTAATACAGCACTTCCTGAGAGCCTAACAATTCAGATTGCACACACACAGACACACACACACATTCATATGTGGCCTGAATATCCAGGCTGCACTTCTTTCATTACCTCCCACAGGTTACACTACATAATGACCTCACTGGACAGGTATCCCCAGGAACAAAGGCTCCATTTGAACCATATAATCACATTTTTCTACAGCCATCATCTTCCATATAATCCCTGAAAAACCATTTGGGTTTTTCTAAAGACCCATCCAAAACCATGACACATAATGTCAGGCGTACCGTCCCAGGACACACACAAACACACACAAACTCACACGTATCCACAGAGGTCGAGCATTTGATTTCGGTTCCCACTACGAGCTCTATCACCACTGCACTACATTCCATACGGGATGATAAAATGAAGTCTGGATACACATGAGATTTTCAGCCGGCGCACAATGTGTGTGGGTTTTTGTGTGTGTGAGTGTATGCCTAACCTCGAGGGTAGGTGGATAATTTGCTGTAATTGCTCCTCTGCTGGGGCTTTGCTAACAGATAGATATCCGAGGTATGGCTGTTGCACTGTGTAGTATCAGTATTTTCCATCAATGTACTGACAGCTGAGTGGTAGCAGCCTCAGACTTAGCTCTCTGTTGAGTCTCCAGATGGCCTGCAAGTAGCAGGATTTGTCATACCTGTGTGTCAATAGGAGATTTTATTCCATCTCTTCAAGCGCTATTACTCAGGATTAAAAACATGGAACCAGTAGCTCAGATGCAGGGGGCATTTGAACCACAAGGGCATGAGAATGTTCATGTTGTTCTGTTCTTGTTAGGCCCCTTAGGTAAGATGAAGTACAAGTACAAGGTAACGCTATGAGAACAGGTACTATAAACTAACATAAGACTGAGTAAGATAATACAATTTAAAGTAATGCAATCGAACATGAGGTTAGGTAAAGTAGCATGACATAAAGTGGCAAATACTAAGGATAAGTAACACAACAACTATTGCATAATGTAGCATAGAATAATGCATAATGCATGAAGAAGTTAAGCCTACTGTCATTGTAAAAGATTTGACTTTTACCTCTATTGCCGTCTGTACATTGTGGCAAGATGTTGATGGAACTAAATTTTACTTCCACTTCTGCAACTCTGCGGATCGTAATTAGTGAAGTGAATCTGTCAAAAGACTGCATTTAAAATTATTACAACACCATTTATTATCACATCTGTAATAACACTATTTGCAAAGTGCATGCAACAGAATTCAAGCCCTGATAGGGTTACGGTTAAACCTCGATTAAACTCCCTTGCTGATGCAGACAGCTGCAGAGACCACAGCCTCATAGTTGTTTTATATTACACTGTTTTCTAGTATGCTTTGAGGACATGGTCTGTCCATGTGCAGCATGTCAGTGGCTACATATTTTGTGCACGCACACGACCGCTAAGGATGCATACGACTGATCTTGTCGGCAAGCAAATTTTGGGCAGCGTGTAGATGCGTCTGGTTTTACTCTCATGGACTGGGGTAGAAGTTGACATCACTTGGATCCTAGTGTACCCTCACATACACGGATATTTAAAAGTGTAACACTGGTCTCAGGCCTTTGGGTGTTTGAATCACAGTAAAGCATGAAAAGGTGTACTAAAAGGTATTGTACTTTTTGGAGAATTAGGAGTGTACCACGTAAATTATTTAAAAAATAAAATAAGATTATAGTTAGGTGATCTGATACTCTGGATGCTGTTTTCAGCCACAGTCATCTTGCATTTCTGAAGCATCCTGCATTGTAAACTCCAATGGAAATGCAAAAAGCACCAAATATCCAACCAATATCGCACATAATTGTTGGAACGTCTAAAATCACAAGTGGTTACATTTTTGCAATTGACACCTTTTAACCTTACTTTGCCCAGTTTTTACTAGAAAATTATTTGTTTTTAGACAACATATTGGAGATTAAAAGCAGCACTAGATTTGTGAGTATGAGGTGAGGTTCAGCATTCAGGTTTAAGGTTTCCCTGGTTCACAAAGAGTTTTACAAGCATTTCTTACAAATGTTCGCAGATGCGTCCCGCTTCATAAAAGATTGCTTGCAAATTCCAGATAAATTTGCAAGTCCTACAGGGTTTTTGAATTCTAATCCTCGAACTGGAAATATGGTTTGTGTTGTGCTAAAGTTGCAGTTTGCAAACTTGATGAGACCCGAGTTTGAAGTTGAGATAAGGGACCTCACAGGATTAACAAGCCCGAAGTGTGTGTGTACAGAAGAAGCCTCTTGAGTTCATGCACATATTTGACCTTTACACCAATAATTTTTGCACAGCATTTGTGTCTGTTTGACACAGCTCTAAATGGCCACAGACAAATACTCATTGATATTAATGGCCATTTCCCATAAAGTCCCTGTAAAAACAAGTGTTCGTTTCATTGGACACCAATTTGAGCCAATGAGCTGTCAACAAAAGACGCTGCAACATCTTTTTCCCATTTATAAGGATATTCCATGAAATCAGGACAGAAATGAACCAATCCTTTTTTTTCCCACTTTATGAGATGTTAATAAAAATGTAATTCTACAGTACAGCAGCTGTCACAACAGCCTCTGGTCCGACTAATGGTGGCCTACACTTCACTTCAACTCAGATCAGCGGTCTTCACACAAGACTGGGTGCTGTGGATGGAAGAGCCAGATGCCTTTTCGAATCCTCAGTGGTGGACGGAGAGCTACACATAGATGGGACAAATCCAAGCTCAATAAAAAGCCACTTCATATCTGCACTTCTGCAACATCCAAAAATAGGGATCCTGTCCTTCCATTTTGGTCACAGCTTGGTAGATGTACTTGATGTAGAAAAACTGATAAAAGAATCGACTCACGTTGCTTGTCTTTGATTAAAAGCACAAGATTTCTTCTGGGGTTTGGTTTATGAGTCCATTTCGCTCGCTCGCCAACATCTTGTTCTCTTTGGGGGCCGATTTGGCAGAAAAACTACTGGTCGTTTCCTTTCGACACGAACAAGAAAATAAACTCAACCAAACACTGTACTCATAAACAAAACCGGTGACACAAAACACTTTGCCGTCTAACGTATCCGACTAACAACAACAATCCCCAACCAGAGTGATTAATCTTGCAATACACTACACAAGAAAAGATCCACTGTTTAGAGTTGGTCATATTGTCAGAATTTGCTGTCCTTTCGTTGCCATGAGATACAGGGGAAAACATTGGGGTGGCCTGGAGATGAAGGTTTGTCTGAGCGCCCGAAAGACTGCTACAAATCTATCAGCGATTTTTGAAAATAAAGATATTTTTGGCTGTTGCTTGGTCACAAAATGAAATCCAAGAATGCCGGGCAACAAGTGGACCCATAATAGTTTCTAAGGTACAATTACAGTCAATATTTATTGGGAGATTCGGTGACCCTCGCAAACGGGGTGTCTGATCATTTGGAAAAAAAAAAATAAATCTCTGATCTTCTTCCTTCCTCCTGCGTGAATCTCCATCCATTGATGTTTGGCTCCATTTCCTCAGTGATTTATATGACTGATGATGGCTACTTACTACCTTCCTCTTGGTTGTGACCAAAGGTCCTCTCAGAAATGCTTTAGAAAGTCGTCCACTATTGAGCGCTAAGTGAATATTCCGTAAACAGAGATGCACTCTCGCGGTTTTTGATGGACCCATTTTCAGCAAAGACAAAATATTCCTGTGGGTTTGACTTTTTACCAGGCCTCATTTTATTTATGTCAATACGGGGATGATGGTCGTCGAGAATCCCCTTTTACTGGCTTGTCACGGTTTGTGGGAAACCATCTGAGGACTGATCACACAGCCCTGTGTCTGTTTATTTGGTTGTCTTTTTAGGTATACTACTGTGTGTAGTCTTCGTATTCATTATTTTCAGGTTCGTTGATGGGTAAATTGTATCACTGCTCTTCTGTGTGTGTCTTTATTTGTCTGTGGCTCCATGAAAGTGCAGCAGGACAGGCAGAAAAAGGCCTGCTAAAGTGATCTGCTGTTGAAGTCTGCTTTTGGGCAGCAGGTGTGCATGTGTGTGAGCATGTACATGTGTGTGTGCCGGGCTTATGCCGGTCTGGTCCCATATTTAGAGGAGGAAGCCAGTGTCAGGACTGAGAGATGGATCTCTCCTGAGGGATCCGATAAATAAGGAAAAAAATATCTTTGAAAAAGGGAAACACAGCTGTTTCCAAAGGAGAAGTCAAAATATTGGTGGCTTTGCATTCCACAGCCGCAAGGTAGAAGGAAAGCTCACTGTTTCCCCTCTCCCTCTACGAACACCTACCTTCCTCTCCACACATCTTTTCTTCCCCCTCTTCCATTATATCTCCCTATCCTCACCGCTCCATCTGCCTTCCACTCTCTCTGTCATGAAGACAGTCGAACCTCAGTGTGATCCCCTTTGGAAAGTCCGCGGTGACCACAACGCATTTCAGCGGCTTAGAGTCAGAGCATATGATCCACTGATAAATCAGTCTGGGCCGGCTATAATCTTCCCCCTGGGCTGACTTACATGTAAAACCTACTGCTTGTTTTACACACAGGCACAGCTCCAAAAACACCGACGGTAACTAGATACCTGGATATTAAAAAAGCAGGTGAGCCTTGAGGAAAATCAGGAGAAAAATAATCGTTTCTAATAACACATCTGTCCATGATGTCAGCACATTATTGGTGAAATGAAAGTGTAGAAAATTTTGGCTTTATGCAAGTTACTTGACTTCTCACTGAAAGCTAGAAATGCACATCTTAAGTACCTTTCAAATTGACATTGAGTGATTTCAGCAGAATGGTCAGACCAAGTGGGAACGACTCCATAAAACACAATTAACTAAATGCAGTGACATAAACATGAGGTTAATATGGTTATGAATGCTTCTGAACAAATCATTAAAGCGTTGAGTGGAAAATATAACATCTCAAGAGTAAATCTTCTCGCTTTAGCTCAAGAGATCTGCTCAAGGTCAAACTTTTATATTGTGCAAAGTACTGAAAGGTGGTGGATACATTAGCACAGAAGAAAATCTTATTGCAAAGTAAGACAGCCAACAATATTAGTGTGTGTTTAGGGCTGCTAAATGAATTCTGCAAACATTTGTCAGACTAAATGAGCAATGATTTACTGATCAGTTTTAACGTTTCATTGTGGGAGTTCATAACAGTCTGCAGATGTGCAGACTAACAGTTCCAGATAAAAAATGCAGCACGTCATTACGTTTAAAACACTTTAGAGGAAATTAAACAGTTGTGCAGAGTCACTTTTCAAGATCCTGTGCACCAAATAATAATTTTTTAATGAGTGTTATGAGTAAAGTTTTGCCAGTTTAAACTGCAGTTATCTTTTATGAGTTATCTCACATATAATTAGTGTCTAATACATTTTCAGTAAACATGTTTTATCATACAGTGTCCAGAATGAGGAGATATTTGCTCAGTTTGACAAAAACTGCGTTTGAATTGAGTCACCGACTTTACCTTTAATTTGAAAAGGCAGCAGAATTTTCACATATAAAACTTCAAAGTAGACACACCTTGTAATAAAGAGGAATTATCCTTTAAGATGGCAACTTTGACTATCTGAAAGACAGTCAACTCTCTCACAGTTGTCCTTTTCATTTATCTTAGGAATGCAGCGTGATCTAGCTTCAATCTGTTACATAAACACAACAATTACGCTATTTAATGAGCTGAACAACCCCATCTTGCAGAAATTACACATGGATACAATTCAACTGCTTTTTTATTTATGTTTTGACAGAAGAATGTTTTTTTTCCCCAAAAGGTAAGTTGTGGGAAATACTTGGGCAAGAGTCTACAGCAGGACTTTAACCCAGGAGGCTTGGGTTTCATGGCCCTTGTGGGACTTTAGATATGACATTTGGGAAAATATCATAGTTTGGGTTAAAAAATGACCATTTTACAACACGTTTAAAGCTTTTCCAGCCCCATCTTATACATAATTGGTTGACTTAGAAGGAGCAACAGTAAAGCAATAAAATAAACTGTACAAACATATTTATTAGAAATGTATTTGTGACAGAAAATACATTTCCCTCAAAACTTAATTGAGAATGCAGTGTAGCTGCAAAGAAATACAGTTTTTAGGAAGCAGGGCTGAGCTGAAAGTTCTCATTCAGATTTTCACTGAAATGTACTAAAAAAATCCTGGACCTCAGTCTATCCATCAGTTATTCTTTCTATATGGAGATAACATAGCAGATACAGGAAGAGAGCAAAAAGTTAATATTGAAAAAGACTAAGCACTAATTTGTTTCACAAACTGAATGAAGAAACGTAACTTTCTGTTAAACAGATGAATATCTCATTCCTGTAAGCATGTATACAAAACCCGCCGATCAGTTTATGCAGTGCGAGTGTGTATAGAACTATTCTGACCATACTAATTATACTGTATAAAAATGAATAAATGGGGGGGTTTCTTCTTGGAAAAGGATTCATACTTTACTTTCAAACGGTCAGTCAGATAAGGTATCCAGGAGACTGGCTGCTTGGAGGTGTGGAAAGTGTCCGTACAGGAGGAAGGAGTGGGCAGAGTTTCCCCTGCACATCCTCAGTGATAAGATCCTTTAATCCCAACTGCCTCACGGCACTGGGAGTGGATACATTTTTGTTATCGGTGGCCTCAACTGGGAGTCAAACCTCTGACATCTTCACATGCTCGTGTACTGTTGTACCCGCTGAGATATGAATAGAACCATCTTTCTTCGGCCTGTTTCTTTCTCACCAGACTGTTTTTACAGTTGTATTATCTCCTAACGCTCTCTCCTCTTTGTATTTACTTATTTCTCTTTCTCTAATGAAGCCTCAGGTTACAAGATGTAGATTAGACTTTAAAATGATGTACACATTATTCCCTGATAAAAACAGCATACACGTCTCGCTTCTCTTCCTCCTTTGTACTCTTTCTCTCATCTCACTCTTCCTCCCTGCCTCCCTCCATCCCTCCCGTCTCCGACTGTTTTCCTGTCAGTACCATGTTTGGAAAGTCAGCCCGTGGGTCAGCCTAGGGCTCGTAAATTTGTCAGCGGCACCGCGGCAGAAAGGGAGGCTACTTGCTCGGGAGGGTCAGGAGCGTTTGCGCTCACATGGGGCCCTTTTCTCACTGCGGACCCATAGTTGTTGTTTCAGGCATGTCCTCTTTAGAGAGACGACCAGCCTGGGAACATGTGAGGGGCCAAGGGATGCAGCTTTCTCTGTGACACCACTGTGTGATGGAGACTTCTTGTATAATAAAATGGGGGTCCTGCTTGTCAAATACACTCCAATTATCAGTGTTGACACACAAGCAGACTCACATGTCTGTATTTGTGTGGTGAGAACTGGCATGATTGATTGACTACATTCATCCCCTCACCCTTGACCCTAACCTTGAAGGAAAACTCCACCCAAACACACTTACCACTGTTAAATAAATAGCTGTTGTTGATTTACTTTACATTTCCTTGTCCATTGTGTACTGAAGGAGTCTATTTTTCTAAGTTGTAAAAATAAATGTCCAACGACAATATATTTCAACACAGGTGCAGTAAGATTTGTTGCCTTATCTTTGCTTTCTCATCAACATCGCGCTCAACGCGACAGGTTCATAACATTCAGGAAGTTCTTGAGAAGTATTCTGGGAAATGGAGTAAATCATTAAGTATAAACAAGTCGGTTATGGGTTGGTTATTCATCAACAAAAGTAAATTACAGTTCAACACAAGAAAACATCTGAGAGCTACATGCTAATGTTTGAACGCAAACATGTCCCCAGTGACAATGATGACAAGCTGGTGTTAGAGAGGTGTGAAGCCTACTAAGTTGGATGGATGGATGGATGGATGGATGGATGGATGGATGGATGGATGGATGGATGGATGGAGTTTTGTTATAAAACTAAGAAATACACAAATAGGTTTACATTTGATCTGATTCTAGTACAAAATGAGAAGTCAGCGGATATGAAAGTTAATAAACTACATCCTAAAGAGAACCTGAAGTGTACCATTACTCAACTTAATTAAATCTTGCTACTCTTGCTAGTTGTTAACCTAATTACTAATATTTTTTTAAAATGAGGATTTTATTTTTTGAAAGAAAAACACTATTCAGCCCAACTTGTCCTATGTGAAAAACGGTGGAAAGGTTTACAAAGCCATCGCAAAGGCCAATGACAGCATTGTTGAATCCTAAAACATTCTAGAATCTTGAATTACAACATTTGAGAATTCTACAACATTCTAGAATCCTGGTGTATGATGACATTCTACAATCTTACAATATTCTGGAATGTTGGCCTTGGACACAATTCTAAAATCCTACAAGACTCTAGAATCTTGGTGTGTGATGACATTCTCAAATCTTACAACACTGTAGAGTTTTGGCCTCGGACAACATTCTAGAATTGTGATGTATGAAGACATTCTAGAATCTTGCAACATTCAAGAGTGTTGGCCTAGGAAAACATTATCCAAACCAACAACATTCTAGAATTCCAGGCCAACATTCTAGAATCTTACACCATTCCAGAATGTTGGCCTAGGTCTTAGACAACATTCTATCTTTGTCAATGAAAGACAAAGATAACCCAAGAAAACACAAAATGCAGTTTTTAATGTACACTAACGTCCAAATGTTGCAAACCAGCAAAGTGGAACTTGGGACATATGGCATCTCGTAAAACCAGTGCAGCTTGGCAGGATTTTTGGTTAAGAAAATAAAAATGCAGGCTGTGTTGAATAAACTGGCATGTAAACCCTCAAACTGTAGTGGTGCTTTAAAAGATAATGTGCACTAGCCATATGCAAAGTGCTGCACTTTTCAGTATCATTTAAACTATGATTCAGTTATTGAAGAAAGTGACTGATGGTTTGGAGTGTTTCTTAATCAGCTGCACGTAATACTTATAGGTTAATTTTAACCCTGTTGTTGAATTGTGCTCAATGTCGAATGTTTTCTAACAAATGTCGGACTGGTCTAAATGTACATTTCTGTTGGCTCCACTCGGAAAATAGCCATTATGAAGACACCTAATATACTCCAAACCAAGGCATGCGAAGCCTTCTGCTGGTGCTGTAGGAAAAATCAGGGGCTCAACAAAGTCAGTAGGATTCATCCTCTGCAGACCATGAATGTCTTCATGAAATTTCATACCAATCCTTCCAATAGGTGTTTAGGACCAAAAGTGGTGGAGAACTGACTGACAAACCACCAGCATGGCAAGAAAGGATTCCACCATATTTCTACTTGTCCTGACAATAAAATAACTACAAATTGCTTGTAAAAACAAAGGCATATATGTACACATAAATGTGTTTATAAAGCCTTCAAAAAAACACACAAGGACACACTGAGGTGGAGTTCAGCAGTTCACAGGTTCACAACCTTTTTTAACACTGAAATTCCAAAGACATACCAGCCAAGTGTTAACAAGAAAGTTGTGTCCTGTAGTATGTCGTGTAACACTAAATATATTGCCATGTAGTCACCATGGAGATTCAAACGATGTCAGTGAAAGAATCATTTGAGGAAGGAAAATGTATCTGGTTGAGTAAAATTGAAGTAAATAAAGTACTATTAATAAGTATTATTCCTCCTAAACTTCTAAAATAACAATATGTAGTCAAAAGTGTGGATAAGAGGCAAATACTTGGAGTTAGAAAAGGAAATGTTAAGTGTCCAGATTTAAGGTATTACAGTGTGTCTCTACAAAAGGCACAGCATGAGCAGGATGTTACCATCAGCCTCTCAAGTTCTTTATGCCTATCTGCACAAGTGGTGTACAGACTCAGAACTCAATATTAAGTCAGCAATGTTTTCGTAAGAGCTCAGAGTCCAAAACACAATGACTGTAGATACACACATAAGATTGTAGAAAACAGACCTGAAGTGTAAAATACATTTTGGGTTTGTCACGTGGCGTAGTTTGCATAATCAATGGCATCAATACTGAAAACGCATTGACACAAGCTTTTTAGGTTTTATTTCTAACAAATAAATGATTAATATTTTTTTCTTCAGCATCACTGCATAGCCGCTGCGTCACGGACGGGTGGACTTATCGCCACTGTTTTAGATAATGACGGCTGAAGCAGTGTACAGCTCAGTTCGGTGTAACTGTTTCCAAAGACCCAAAGTTTCAAAAGAATGGGAGTACTTCAAATTATCACAAAAGAAAAAAGGTGGTTTTGTACAATGTGCAAAGTTTCCATGACATACAACAACAGCACTAGCACAGTGCGTGAGTACCCGAACAGACACAATCATTACCATTAGTAATGAGTACTTTTTAATATCTTTAATCCTTGTAGCTGCTGAATCTATTACAAAGCTCAAAACTCAATTATAAACTATACTTAAATGAAATGATCTATTTAATTTGTATGAGGTAAATTAATAATTCCAATAAATTCACAAATCGGTAAAGTAGACACGAGACTAATCGATAGAAAAACACTCTTGTGACAGCCCTTGTAATACGAATGTATCTGATCAGCTGAAAACTGCAGCTGAAATGCTTGTTGTAAAGACATGGTTTCATTCTACAATAAAGCTACAATTCCTGAGCTTAAACCAGAGCACCAGGGCGTAAAGACTTATTTTTATGGCACATATTCGTTTCCTCCCACTATATGTAACTCATAAAGATGATGATTACTGGGAAGTAGGTTACAGTTAGATTATCCTGCAGTTTGTTCTTACAGCCACTCCAAGTCTTATCACATCCGCCTAAACTCAGACACTGACAGTAGTTCATTTTTTACTTTCAACAGAACATATTTTGTGGTTTTGGTTTGATTTGTAGTCAAAAACTCAGAAATCAGGGGAAATGCATGAATCAAAGAGAAACATTGTTTTCTCATCTGTGCCTCTCTGTTTCTGTCTCTTTATTTCACAGACCTGAGTGATACAAACACAGCGTTACACACGCACAAACACTAATTCCTGGTTAATGAATTCCTCTGTGTGGCCTCCTCAAAGACACTTAAACACAAGACAAAGGCTGACAGTTTTACAACCCTTTTAGCAGGAGAGAGGAGTAAAAATGCACACACACCCTTTCTTCTTTCCTTCTCCTTGTTTTAACAACAAACCCACACACTCAGAAGCACATGTACCAAAACAAGGGGTTACAACAATCACGAAACATGCAGGACTACAAAAGACAAATGGCTATAACACCAAATTTATGACAGTTTATGACAATTATATGAGACATGGTGAAACAGAAAAAAGTGACAAATACAGGCAGATGTGGAGAAAACAACAGATGTGAAGAAGGAGCTAAAGTTTGCCCTTATCCTCCTCAAGGTATGACAGAGCAAACAGCAAATTCCTGATGCCAGCACCCAGAGGTGATAAATGAGAGCAGTGAGCCCTAATCAGATGTTCCGCCAGGGTTATCGACTCCGTTCGATAGATCGTTACCAGCAGGGAGTGCGCTGCACTTCAGCTCCTTATCTCATCACACTCCTCCAGCCCACGACGCTATCGCTCTGAACTGGAATGTCCAACGAAGACATGAGAAGTGATGGGAGGAGGAAGGCAGGCAGAGAAAGAGAAAGAAAAAAAACATGGCAAGACGTGTAATCTCTGTACTTAGCCCCAATCTCTGTTGCCATCTCGTCAAGTTGAAGAGTTATGGCGTGAGAGCCAGAGATATGATCAGGGTGGGTGGGCGAGGAGGTGCAGGAGGGTGTATGGCGGGCATTAGAGCAATGTGTGTGACAGAGATGACTTTAAGTGTAAATGAAAAGCTTTCTTATAAATTGTTCTCTGCTGACCTTGAGGTTGACCAACTCTGTGTTTGCACATCTCCATTCACCGGCATAAAAAATAGTCTTCCTTTTACTGACCACAACACAGTCAGGAAACACACTCACCCACAAGAGCAGAAAAGCAAAAACTCCATACATTCTTTAAAGATGTACAACAGAGTTGTTCTGCAACACCTCATCTTCTATGACAGACATAAAGCTCAACTGGAAAAGACATAATCTGGTTACCCAGAGATGTTTCCCCCATCAACCCTGTTTGTTTCTTGAGGCAGCTGTGTGGTTTGCCAGTGAGCTTGACAACCAATACAATCCAAACATGAGAAAAAGGAAGCACTTTAAAACACTGAAACTCAATAAGTACAATTATCTGTATATCTTGGGCCATTCTTCGATATCTTTGCAAGTTCAAGTGAATTTGTAGCGGCAGTAAAAGATCTGATACTTAAAAGAGATGAAAACAAACACAGAGGTCTGTAGTTTGTTAATGTAATTTTTCTCACCATTGCAGGAAGGTTTTAACTGCCAAGTTTATGTCTCAGAAAAGATCCTTTATTCTGCTGTAGCATTTCTTGAATTCCTTGCTTAACTTTTGGCTAATACTGTTTACGGTATTCCCAAAGTTGAGATGAAGTGACGGGTGGTCCTCTGTTCTGGTCTCTAAGGCTTTGCAGGAAGCGTTTCAAGACGATTTAGTGAAAATTTTCCAAAGCTACTTTCTGCTTCAAACAATTGACTCTTTGATCGAAGCCAACTAATTATTTGATCATGCTGGGGCTTTGGGACACGTTTTGCTGCAAAGGAAGTGGCTTACCTGGGCTTAGGTGCTGAGAAATGCAGCCAGGCATCATAAGACAAGGAAAACAGCTATTTAATAAGGGCACTTCATTTCTGAATAAGCCCAGGGCTGTCTGGACCCGGCTAATCTCCCCAAAACCCACTTCTTAAAGCTTTCTGCCTTGTTTGCCTTTAAAGTGTGGGAGGTAGGTTGGTAGAAAGCTTGGCTGTTGACTTAGGCAAGAGGGCTAGTGACAGCTCAGCTATAGCCATGCAATGGGGTGTGCAGAGATGGAAGGGAGAGAGGGAAGAGGGTAGCAGTGATGACAGACAAGTGCACAATAGCATAAAATAATAAAAAATAATATTTAAGCTACAGGGAAAAGACATGCAATTTCACTTTCCAGACACTGGAAAGAAGCCAAGTCTAAGTGCAACCAGGAGGCATTGGAGACAGAATGAAGTCTGACTTTTTCAAACCACCTTGGGAGATGGTCTGAGACACATTCCAGCCAGATGTTATACAAGGTGTAAATGCATCTGTTTCTTCAGGATGCATACCTAATGTATACTTTTTTCCAAGTTTTGCTACAACAGTAAGCAGTCTGCGTTGAAAAGTAGCCACTAACAACATCTATCCCCTGTGATGGTGGCAAATTATCAACCTTGAAATCACACTGAAATTGGCCACTGTTCTTCGTGCTACAAATAAAGTATTTATGTGATCCCTGACCAGATATAAATGCGAGAACTTTGTATAACTATTTTCAAACTATATTACATCTCCCCTCTCTCTGGCTTTCACTTTTGAGTGTGGTGTCTCTAAAGAGTATGTATAAAATGTTGGAACTGGTTCACATTGATCATATTTTGGCCTTGTTTTGCATTTAGAACAGTAAACCCAACTTCCTATTTATGCTTTACCATTTATTGCATCTTGGGGAGATTGAGTAGGTAAGTGTAAATGCATTTGAGAAGCATTCAAGACAGATTAAAATGGTATTTTCAAACCACTTTGGGAAGTAGTTTGAGATGCATGTTATCCAGATGGTGAAAAAGAGTGAATGCATCAATCTCACCAAGACACATATATAATTTTTACTGCTCCCAAGTGTTAGTGCATAAATCAGATTTGCGATCTGGCCAATGCCGAAGAAGTACATTTATGGCTAGATGTAAATTAATCTTATCTGGGTTTTTGCAGATATGAGACTCTTGAGATAACAAGTGTAAATTGGTTCTTCGAAAAGAAAGCAGTCCAAGGAGTAGATAGGGCAGGAATAATCTCACCAGTGAATGTGAAAAGGTGTTAAAAAATTATAGGAAAAGTCATAGTGTGTTTGTGCAGTGTCAGAATAATTTGGGGAAAAAATCTGTGGTAGGTTGGTATACAACTTGTTGAAAGTAAATGTAAACTTTGAATGAATGGTGCAGATACTGCAAATTATTTCTGCTAACATTTCATTTTAGTTGTTCATAGCAAACAAAGTAAGTTGGAATAGATATAAAAGTCATTCAATAGCATTAATTTTGGTAACAAGTCCAGTAGAGTAGCATCAACATCAACAAACATACATCAATGTGCTATTTAAATACTCTGAACAATAAAATACAACTTCTCATCTTTGTAGCTTCTATGTTATTATTTGTAGCCCATGCACGTAAACACACCAAAACTCAGAAGAATGACTTCCCAACTCCATCCTTCCCATCCGAGCAGCACGTGAATGTGCTATAAAACATCCACCAAAGACCCTCAATGGATTTTCCTGGATTATTATGGGATATTTCCCCTGGTACCTCCCAGGAGACAAACAGAGGGATGGGAGAGCAAACAACCAACAGGACCTTTGGCTACCCTCTAGATCCGAGCCAAGCTTAGCGAGGCCTCCACACCTGTCTGGCTGGCTGGCACGGCAGAGCTCTGGTACGGTAAACTCATCAGAGTTAAATGCAGATGACACAGGAACAACATTTGGAGTTCCTGTTCTGCAACCCATGAAACCAGAAGCATTTCTGTGCATCATTGACTCACCAAAAACCACAAGGTAACAGCTTAACCACAAAAACCAAACCTGATAGGAATAGCAAATTTTCCCCTGCTGGCTATTATAGCCCTCACTGTGGCTTTGGATATTTGTACAGCAATATGTCACCCCTCATTAATTGAGTGAGCATTGACTTCTTGTATTTGTTTTCTACTGGGATTCAACCTCGCAATATCAGTCACTTACTCCACAATATATTACCTTTTATAGGATTTATAGGAGGTTTGGTACCAGAGACAGGAATGATAGGGGAAGGTCATCATTTTTCCACTTAATATGTCTAAAGAAGTGGCCCGAGGGGGCGCCCGTATAGCTCAATGCGTTGAGCGGGCGACCCACGTACAGGGGCTGGTCCCCGATGCAGCTGGCCCGGGTTCGATTCCCGCTCGCGGCCCTTTGCTGCATGTCTTCCCCCGACTCTTCTCCACTGTTTCTTGTCTCTCTCTGTCACTGTGCCTATCCAAAAAGGCCAAAAAAATAACTTTAAAAAAAAAAAAAAGAAATGGCCCGAATAGCAGCCGGGGGGGGGGCGTTCAGAAGCGGTGAGCTAACGGAGGAAGGAGCGGAATTTTCGGCTCGGTTCGTAACGTTCGACCGGGGGGGGGGAACACCACACACGAATATTCGGATCTCAAATTAATATCCGGATACCACCGTCAGAACCAGATATTCGGGTCCAGCCCTAGTTCTCGTTAACGACTCTCAGACGGACTTCAAGATTGCAAGATTTAGTGTACAAGCTATTTTTTCAAATATGTTTGTATGGCAAGATGATAATAGTTTCTTCTTTAAAGCAAAACTAAAGAATCGCTGGATTTCAAACAAAGTTCTGTTAAAATCTGCATCCAACAAGCGTGAACAGGCCCTAACTAAATTAACAGTAACCAGTGCCATTACCTGAGGACCCTGCTGTGCATTAGGACATGTTCGGAGCTGCACGGAGTCACACAGCATGAGTCATACAGCACACAGTGTCACTTCACTAGACCTCAGTGGAAAGCAGTACGTCCGCAAGGCAAACAGTGATGAACGTGCTATTCTAGGAATGAAGATGAAAAAGGAGCTGGAAAATGTGCTTCTGCTCCCGCAATTTGAAGTTTTCCACAACTTGCTCTGCTTATATTTTTTTTCTACTTTTTTTGTCCAACGGGTCATTCTGAACGAGTGATGAAAGCAAACGAGAACGGACAATTGAACTAGAAGTCTTCATGAATCATTCAGAGGGGGATGAAGAGGTATATGGTTTGCAGAGAGCGGATTTGAGACTGGATGTAACGCAGGGGCTCTTAAATCTATCGGTGCCCCTAGAGAAAACCCGCCAAAAATGACCTGTCTATCTGTGCTACTGCCACAGCTGGCTGTGAAAGACATCAGTTTAAACCCGAGTTTAAATCACTGCCATTGTTTCTTTTGCTATGGGTCAGTTTGAAGTTTGACATTTGCCTATCTACACATAGGGAGGATTTACAAATGTAGGCAGGTGAATACAGTTTTAAATCAGGTCCTCAGTGTAAACAGAGTCTCTGTCATTTTCGATTTGACAGACAATCTTGTTTCAGTGTCTTTCAGTGTCTTTATTTGTAAAATAAGGAGCTTAGTCTGACCTGTGTCAGAAGATCTAGCTCTATATTCTTCAAATGGTTTCAGACAGATTGTTTGGATTCTTCCCTTTTCTTCCTTTCATTTATCTTAATTCTAATTTGTAGTTTCACTCAGGCCACACATGATATCCAGATTTTTGGGGCTACTTTTGAAACAAGAAGGACCACCCAGAAGTGTTTCAGGCCCCTTTGTTCTATAGCTCGATAAGTGGCTCCACACAAATCGCTTCAATCGAGCAAAAAGACACATTAAAAACTAATCGGATGGCGATGACACACGGTAGTCGTGCAAGGCCTTATTTGAAAAGCAGATGGAAAGCCTTGGCCTGTCCAACATTAATTACAATCACATTCAGGGAGGAAGCCATCCCTCCTCCAGGGCGGTTAGGACTCTGTGTACAGCTGGAGGAGATGGCAACCTAATCCCTTGGTCACCGCAGAAATCTGAGGGAATCGTCAAAAGATGCACAGGACGTGATTAATCAAAGTGGAGAGCCAGATGTGCAACAACACAGGAGTATAAACCCAAACTTATACAGCAAAGGAGCACCAAAACCACAGACACACAAACACCGCCGCCACCATCACACTCCCCCACAGAAGCCAACAGAGGGGCTTCGATATTTGAGCCCCAAACGACAGCCTCCTTCTGTCTGAATATCTGGATTTCATCACTACATGTTGCAACACCAATACTCAGAGGACCAATAAGGAGAGAGGCATTTTCTAACTGAGCCGCTCCAACCTAATTCTTCTCTGTTAAATGGTTTATAAAGGTGAGGGGTACAAATATTTAAAGGACCTCTTGTTTCAGGAGAAGCTGAAGTCAGAAAAAAACAAAAAAGCATGAGAATGCATTCTTCAGCAGTGATACATTCCCACTGTTCTCATGGTCAGAATATGACAATAGCCTTAGTTCCCAAGAAGACTGACAATCAATCTGGATTTAAACCTTCTTATCCACCAGCGTCTGACTCTGGCAGCGTCTCTGTTTATCTTTAGGCGCTCTGTTTAGAGTCTCCCAGTAAACACTGGAGCTGCTAATGGAAGGAAAGGCTTTGAACTTTTATGTTCCAAACTCGTTATGATTAAAGTGTCCCTCTTTATCATCACTGGAGCTAATTAGAGGCAAATCTGCTTGGGAAACACAAACAATGCGACGCAATTTACGCACAGAAACCACAACTCGCTGCATTGGAGGTCAACGGCAGGAATACCCCTTTATATACAAATACCAGCGGTGGTGGTTGATGGTTTGCTGAGGATACTAGGTTTATGTTCCACGCAAACGGCATAAATCATGACACAGATTGCACAGCAGGATTGACCACAGAATTTCGGTTCCATAAATGAGGCGAGGAGAGCGAATCTACCCGGAGAGGGGACGTGTAACAATAAATTACTGCGAAACAATACAGACCTCATCAGTTTTTCGAACCACATAGGAGATTAGTGACTTATGTGCCCTGAATGTGGTTCACACAATGGGGTAGTTCATGATCCATAGTGTGCGTAATGGTGCGTCCGCTCTGCGTAGTGACCTCTGTTGAGCGATGGGAGCGGGGCAGCTTCAGGTGTACAGGTCCGATGTGGAACAGGGTTGTTTCTTTTGTTCAGACAAAATAGAAAATGGAAATATGTCTATAAATCTTTGTTATTTAATAGTCCTTTCTATCCCGGTTGTTTCATTTTACCGCATCCTTCCTTGCAATACCTGTTCACCCTTAACGCAGTCTCAGAAACTGAAATTTTCTGACTCATTTTCGTCAACTCTACTAAAACCACTTCACATAAGTCACAATTACGCACGAAAAATGAACAGCAAAATAAAAATATTTCCAAGTAACTCACCTAAATTAATGAAGCTCATCACCATATCTGCATCATTTAGAAAGGCAGTTTCTTGATACGTTGCCAGAGGAGGGCTCTGGGTCGTTCGCATGGACTGATATCGGTCCAGCATCCCTTCCACTTGGCTTTTCTCTTCGCTAGATATCGTGTTGTATAAGTCCAACATAAAAAGTGGAGCGGAGTTGTACTTTCCGTGTGACAAATGCGGTCTCGGTCTGTGCGGCAGCCCCAGGATGGACAGGATCTCCTTCTGCATCTCCCTCTTCTCGTGCGTCCGCAGCCGCCGGTGGATGAACCCAGGGTGCACCTCGTTGTTTCCATCCAGTGAATAATTACTCCCCGCGACCGTCATCGTGCAGTAATAAGCGCTCCACCACAATCCGACCAAGGCAAGCCAGCAGCCGGTCATGTTGTTGTCCCGCTGTGCTCTCCGGAGTCCCAAGTGTGCCTGGCTTGGAGCTTCAGTCGCCTAAATCCCGAATGCAAAACGCGCGTAATGGTAACCAAAGTCCGTCGGGGCGCGCTGTTATGTGCTGAACCACGGATCAGAAGCAGAAAAGGAGTCGTGTATCAAGCCATTTGAAATACTCCCTAAAGCAAAATGCACATAATAGTGTCGGCCCTGCTCTCATTTCTGATTCCCGTAGCGCGCTTTGCTGCTTCAGGATAAAGTGCAACATGTGATACTTTATTCTGAGCGCTCCGGTAAGTCGGTCAAAAGACACCGTTTGATGCGACATCCACCAGGAAAACAAGAAAAACTCCTCTGATAGAAGCCATTTTAACTTAGGTGGATATTTTTTACTCTCCAAGATATGTGACTTTCCAAAGCTACGCACTAACAAAAGGCGTCCTTCAGCTGCTCTCAGTGACGGTCCCCTGCTCCTACGGGCTGTGTGAGAGTCTAACAGGAATCAGCAGGTTGCACTCCATAATATACGTGCGTGCGCGTGGACGTTTGTGTGTGTGTGTGTGTGTGTGTGTGTGTGTGTGTGTGTGTGTGTGTGTGTGTGTGTGTGTGTGTGTGTGTGTGTGTGTGTCCAGAAACTGCCAACTCCGTGCGCACTTAGCCAGAGGTGGAGCTCTTTAAGCTACAAGGACAAGTCTAACATCATATTTCCATATTTTGTTCGCTGCGGAATAACTGCTGTCTGTTCTAATAAACTCGTCAAGTTAAGTCTTCCCTGCTTTTGTGTTACACCTAATGTGCCTGGATCCTTTCACAAGTTGTGTCACACCACTTCATCTAAACCTGCTTCTTCATATATGTTGTCTAGAGTAATGTTGGATCACATCTATACACATACTGACCAGCTGCAGCTTAGATCTTAACATTGGTGGAAGTGTCCAATCAGCTGTGATGAAGCACGGATGACACATTTACTCATCCAGAAATAAGATGTATGTCTGCTCCCTCACAGCTGAGTGAATGTCCAGTTGAGGCACGACCCCTGACGATGGAGTGGGAAACAGCAAGTACGTGCATAAAGAGGAGCGGAGGGTGATAGCTGAAACTGGCTACATGATGAGGCTTCATGTTCCTGTTACTGCCGCAGACAAATTGCGCAATAGCTGTTTTGTCTGAGATGAACACTTGGAAATAGAGACCGTAAGTGTTTGGACAGTTGTGCTTTTTTTTGTACTTCTGGATCTGTGCTTTTCATATTCGGTTTGACATAAAACAGTGGTGAGGACACATTTGTGCTAAGTCTCAGCTTTAGTTTAGTTACAGGGAGGTGACCTTTTTTTTTAAAAAAAGGTCACCTCCCTGTAACTAAAGGGAGACTTAGTTACCATAGCAATATAATTACTGCAGCTCTTCTTGTCAGATCTGAGCCAGGTGGAAGCATTCCTCTTGCTTTGGAGCGAACTTCCCTTTAATTTTGCATGTTGGAGAGGTGTGTGTGTGTGTGTGTGTAATGTTATTGAGCAAATACATAATAGTTGATTGTATGTGTGTGTGTGCTGGTTTATATGAACTCTGCTGTGACCTTTAACTGCAGTCGAATAAAAAATGTTTCACAGGAAGAACTAAAACCAAGAATTATAGTGATGTGTGCTTGTGTGTGTGTTTGAGTAAAATACAGACAGACAGACAAAGACCTCATTAGGTCTAGGAGGTGTCCTGTCTAGACAGTGTGATGACAGGACACAGAACTTCTGTTTAATGTTTCCTCCTCCCTCTGCTTGCAATTCACCCAGCATACACACACACATCACCTGCTCTGCCTCAGGGGAAATGCACACACACATGTATTTGCACATTTGATCAATGTCAAGTAATTATAGCAGTATTTAAGTGCTTTTTAAAATCATTGTCAGTCTGGGCACTTTGTTTATCACTGCATTGCCTTGATAGCGCTGTAGAGCACCGAGAAAACTGAATCGCTTCTTGTGAACTGGGTAATGTTTGTTTAATGTGACACATGCCTGAGATTAATGGCCCATGAAGTGTTTAAAACATGGATTCCGTGCTGTTTGTTACTAGGAGCTGACTCACACGAGGCGGTAAAAATGACCCATTTCCTTCCATAGTTTTATCCAAAAAGCAGCAATTTTCCTGTTTCTATGTTTAGTGCCAGAGCCAAAGACGCATCTCGAAAAATCTCACCATTCAAAAAATTATTTCCAGGGATGTTTTTGCGTCAACTCATCTTAACCGCTGAATGTTATGAATCTAGAATAAGCAGCCATTCTTTAAAAATGGAAACTTTGTTCCAAGAAAAGCTGAGAATGCTGATAAATTACATCCAAGAGAGTCTTCAGTCGAGGTTCTGTTATTTCACAGTAGATCACTCAGTCAAGTATTCAATCACATATTTAGACACACAGAATTTTATCTCAAAAAGGTTTCAAATTTTTTTCACACTGTACTGACATAACTTCTAAATCTAGACAAATAGAACCTTTTAAAATCTAAAAATCTCTGCTGTGATACGTTGCATCAAATAAAACCGGACATAAGATTTAACAAATGATGACAAAAACAACAGCACTGCCCTAATTTGACATTTTATTTAAGCTGTATCGGAGTGATATGAGGGCTGTCGTATTTAGTCTGGAAGCTACCCAGCAGTAGATGTTTGTGTGTGGGGGTGCATGTGTGGTGGTATGTGCTGCTTTGATGCCGGTTCTCACTCTTCACATACAGATAAGATAGGCTCTGGCAGCAGCAGTAGCAGAGACGTGGAGAGATATGGACACCTTCGGGCCTTATCACCAGAACCATCGCAGTCTGAAGGGACCATGAAGACATAACACAGGTTAGGGTGAGAGGAGTGACAGGAGGAAAAGACAGGGAGTAAAGATTTTAAAGAATTGTGTTTCTGCTCACATTGAGGCTTAGCTGTACTCTGCAGGACCACGTCATACTTTAAATATTCCGAAACCTGTAGTCTAGCAATAAAGTACTGCATGTGCTGTCCAGACTCTTAAGTATTTTGACACTTACATGTTTTTTGTCTGTTATATTAGAGTGCTCAGCCTCAACTTGTGTAGGTTTAATACGTAAGTGTTCAAAAGTAATTGAACTTTTTGCTGAAGAGCCCACACATAGCCGGACTTTAATGAGAGCTGCCATTTGGATTGAGGTGGAGTTGTCGGTAAATATGAGGAGCAAAGAGGTCACCATGCAAGAGAAGAAAAAAAATTGGCTCGAAAGTTATGTGAACTGACGTGACAAAAATCAACCACTGTCAGAATCAGATGAAGTTTTATTGCCAAGTATGTTCTTGCATACAAGGAATTTGACTTGGTGTTTTGGTGCATAACAGTAAACATGTAGAAATTTTAAAAGAAGGATTAAAACAATTCGTGTAGCATTTCAGTACATTTTAAAAGTTGCTGTTGGTGTCAAACCCAGGGGAAAAAGCTTCTTAGGAAAAATGAAGGTTTCATGGTTGAATATCAGAACAACAACAACAAAAAAAACATTTCTTGACCAAATTTGCCAAATTTGCACCATCAGTGGTTTGTATTGTTCTATCAAGGCAGGGTTGTACCATTGGGGACATTTAGGCATTCTGTGTACGTGCCCAGACCACCGGAGACGGTTGAATTTCAGCTGTGATGACAAGGGATGGGAATTGGTGATATCAAATAAAGTCTCATTTGTCATTTTGTCTTTCCACGTCACACCAAGGATAGCTCTCAGATTCCTTGACTGAAAGGCATTCAGTCAGTCTTCTTGACGTCGGTATGTGGTCCATGTTGCAGATCCGTACATCACTACACTCACGACACATGCTTCATAGACTCTCACCTTAGTTTTTATAGTAAGATGTCTGTTTCTCCACACATGCTTCTCCAGTTTACCAAACATGCTCGCAGCTCTGCCCAGTCTTGCTGAGAGTTCTCTATCTAGGCAGAGGTTAGAGGTCATGATAGAACCAAGAGACGTGAAAACATTCACATTTTGGAGGGGCGTTTCATTTATCGAGAAGTCTTGAGCAGTGCTTAGGGACAGGATAACAGTCTTATTCAAGCTGATCGTGAGACCGAATCTCTGACATGCAGATGAAAAACTGCTGAGCAGTTGTTGCAGATGAGAAGCTGATGTTGCACACAGAGCTGCATCGTCTACATACAGAAATTCGCGAACAACATTTTTTTCAACTCTAGTTTTGGCTTTGTATCTGGCTAGCGAGAATCTGGCTAGCTAATGGTACTGAAAGGCTAATTGATGATTAGAAAACCCTTGTGCAATTATGTTAGCACATGAATAAAAGTGTGAGTTTTCATGGAAAACATGAAATTGTCTGGGTGACCCCAAACTTTTGATCATTGCTGACAAAAAGCAGCAGGATGAATGAACAGATACACTGGAGCATTGTGTGTGGTCTGATTCAGATAAATACATCCAAACTTACTGGATTGCACTCAGCTGGATACTAAATGTACAGCCAGAGAGGCTTTAGTCCCACTGAGCTCCTACTTGATAAGGAACAAACTAATGACAGAGAAGGTGGCTGCTGTGAAGCCTGGGAGAGCATCACCAAGAAAAGTATCTGCTGATGTCTGTGGGCTGAAGACTTCAGGCTGCCATTGACTGCAATATTTCCCCTTCAAAACATTAAATAGGATGATTTTGTTTTACTTCATGTGTCATAGTCATTTTGCTTTAACCACTAAACTCTGAACTCTGCCTGGCATATTGAAACTGTCAAGAATTTAGTTTTGTTAGTTTTTCTTGTAAACAATCAACAAAAAATATAATTTGTATTTGTTTGTATCTGTCTAATGCAGCCACACCTTTTGAAACACTAAAAAGATTTTTCCACAAATATGTCATGATAATATCTGAGATTGTGTAAAATCTTAAGGGTGTCCGAAAACTTTTTTCCACCACTGTATTTCTGTGTATGAAGATAACATTATGTACTGATCCTTAGTTACACCTTAGGTGTATTTTAAACCACACTGAAATCTCTGCCGCACTTGTGACTTGAGAGGTGTTTGGGAAAATGGAGCTTGCGTAGATGCTACTGCACTACTTGATCAATAAAAGAACTTTGTGCAGTGACTACTGTGCTACTGACAAATGTAGTAAAACTAGTAACAACGCTACTGCACAATATTGTGTTCAACTGATTAAAAAAATCAGAGTAATGAGTTGATATTCAGCTAGAAAAAAAAACACGTCAGCTTGGCTTAATCATCTTGGGCTACATATAGTTTTTATTGCACGCTGTGGATTTAAAATGACTTGGACTCTCCTAAACCATTGTGTCTCATTTTCCTGGTATTTTAGAGGCTATTTCACAAAAAACAATGCTTTTTGCTCAAACAATTTTAAATGCAGATTTATATGCACAGGATTTGTTAGATCACCTTAAATCATGATTCATAACGCGTCAGCAACTTAAATCCTAGAAGAATTTTCCTCCTCTTCCCACACCAGTGGTGAATTTTTTGGCCCAAGGGATGGATTCTGCTGAGATGACAGGCATTCCGTGGTCGATTTCAAACTGCATGGCCTGGACAGAATGAGAGACATGAAACCAATGAAAATGTAATGAGCTCGGAGGCCTGGTTAACCTTAACTTTGAAAAACTGAAACAACCAGATACTGAGCACAAAGGTGATCACATATACTATTCATTTCCAATCAGCTTTGTGTCTTTTAATCCAACAAAACTTCCTAAGACCTTCTTATGTGAATGTTTTTTCCAACTTTGAAAGTAACAGTTTGGGTTGGCACCATAGTATGGGAAAAACATCATGAATAACAAATTATCTTACATGCAGAATAACCTTCATTGGCATTACAACACCCAAAAGTACTGATTTGAGCACATCGGTATGAGAATTGCCCTGCACTTTGATATTCCAACTGATGTATGTACTTTTAGTGAGTCCTCTTGATGCATTTTTACATGGTGCATTAATATTTAACAATTAATGAACTAACTTAAACATAATCCATGTTTCTAAATGTCCACCGCAAAGTGACTGTTACAAGAAATGATAACTCATTTCCAGTTAATCCAGTCAGGCTATACATGAACACTATTTGACATCCAATTCATGTCAGGCTCATTAAACAGATAATGTGACAGTGCACCAAAAAGCAGGTATCTGTAGTTAATACTAATAACCTTGTGTAAGCATTGGGCCTCTGTGAGCTTCATATTCCAGTGTATCAGGTGGTCAGGATATTAATAAAATTATTTCAATTGATCTGTGCACACAAAAGCAAAGTGTATACTTAAGCCATTTTTGAAAAATAAAACTTTGAAAGCCTATTATTTTAGCACCCGAACGGTCACATTCCTTTTGTTTATCCACATTTGTGAAAGAAAAAAAAAACATCTGTACTTTATCATTTCATAAGTTTGCACAGTTTGTTTATCTTCTGTGTAATGTTCATAACTTCAGAAATAATAAAGAAAAAATGTTTGCTTGGCATATACAACTGTGGAAAAACAACATGCAAAGGATTCACCACTTCGGAATCATTCATTAATTGGGCTGAGATATAATGCAAAATATTTTATTTGTCAAAAACCGAGAGGTACAAATATATGTACAAACAATTCAAAATGGTTTTATTAGTTTATTGTTCCCATAGGGTGCCAAAAAGAAGAGCAAAGTTGGTGCCGCTTTTTAGTGTTGTTGCTGTTAATAAAGTTATATCTGAATTTTAGATGGGTTTATAAGACTGGCTTGTTAAAAATACAAAGGATAATGATGACCTTTGAAGGCCAGAGATCAATGGAGCAAGTGGGTGGTATAGTGGGTGATTATATGCTGTTAGAAGTGGTTCTACCCGTATATTTAGTTATATACTTTTAGATTATACATTTCTATTTAGACATTTACTACAGATATTTGGCCCTTTCAGAGCCATTCAAATGTCGAGAGGTGCTGGATAAATTAACAAACAACAGAGTATTCATGTATAACCGGCTCTATAACACTTCTAAGGTTATTTCTATTTATAGCTATAGCTTTTCCTGTAAATACACGCTGATGAATGTGCACAAAGCAAAACTGCTGCTGAAAGAACACAAAGGAAACACTGCCTATGAATCTAAAAATGTTGGTAGATAAGGTGTGACAGGCTACAATTCCTACCACAAGTGTACCTGTGTGAAAGATGCAGCGTCGTAGCAGCTGTACATGGCTGAGGAGCGGTCGGCCCTCAGACACTGCTGAGGGAAGGAGCTGATCTGCTCTGCTAACTCCAGAGCTGCCTGCAGAGCTGTGGTTGTAACATGAAGTCAGTAAACATAGCGGCAATCACATAACAATGCACAGTGTGCATCCGCTAGAAACTGTAACCGTTCATAACAGAGAAAACACACACAGATCACAAGTGGATTTCAATTTTCCTTTTCTATTATTAGAAAATCATCAGTCCTTTCATGCTGCTGCTGGGTCTCTGTAAGCTTTACGGCACACGGCCTCCTCACCCACATAAAAGCCCTGGACCACATCCAGATCGGCCCTATGGAAAAAACTACACCTCATGATGGCACACTTTGATGCCCTCTTTGTGTGTATATGAGCGGCTTCCCTCTGATGATAAACTCGCGCTAAGTGATCATTCTTCACAGAGGCAATTAGACCGAGGATTGACTGTGGGAAAAAAGGGCTTCCTAAAAGAATTAAGCTAATCTTCTTCTAACGTCTAGGGAGGGAGGAGAGTGAACCAGAGATCAAGTTGTGAAGAGCACATGGAGAGCCTTTTTTAGGATTTTAGGATACGGGAGAGTTCATGCATTAATATAACACAGGAAATGCCACATTGGGATGTGTGCATAGCTTAATCTTCACACTGCTGCTTAAATGGGAATAAGCGGGCAGTGCTAATGCTGAGTTACAGCTTCAATGTGGTGTTGAAGCCAAATAAAGAAAACAGATTCACTGGAAGAAATTTAGATTATGTATGATTCTGTCTGATCTTTCTTGCAAGAGAGTTTTTTTTTTTTTTTAAACTATGTTTCCTGAAGGAAAAAGGGCCCCAGACTCCATTCTGTTCAGTGTCTACATGGTTGGTCTTCACAGAGAGAAACAATTTGTTCTACAAACTGTAAAAACCACAATACCTGGCTAGCTCTGTATGCTGGATCATGATCATGTTTCCTGGATTTTTTTTTCCCACCTCCCACTTGTTGGCTTATTCTCGTGAGCAGAAAAGTTTAGCTGCACTGCCACTTTTAGAGTGATGACAATATAATTTTCAAATGAAACTGATATTTATAAAAATATGAGCCAGGCTATAAAATTTTCCAATATATGTGGCTGCACAATTCAGTGTGTTTTCTGAATAGCACCACAGCAATATATTTTTAAATACATTACCTTGGCCAGTACAAAGATATTTTTGCCATTTTTTTAACTTAACAGAGTGAAATCAGTTGTAGTATTAAGCACTCAATGTATCAGCTTTAAACAAAGAATTTTAATGACATTGGTTTGATGATTGAAGTTAGGAACGCACAATATTGGGTTTTTGCGAATATCCGATATAACATTTTCAAACCTTTTTTGGCTGACTGCCGAAGTCAGTATATGCACATCTGTTTCTGTCTATTTGCACTGAACAGTAGATCTCTCCTATAGAAATTTTATATTCTGTATTATCCCTACTCTTAGTGTTACAGCACAATAGTAAACACATACAAATACAATGTTAACATAAAATGCAATCAATTTCAAATACTGTACATGCAGTCAGTGGCTAAAATTAGTAAAGAACTTATGATATAAATGTGCCACTTTATTTTTATGTAACATCTTCCAACAAAACTGTAAACTTTTAGCCTAATAGGCATTATCCATCTGTCAATGTTCACTTTGGGGTAATTCTGATAATTCATTTTAAAGCCTTTATCGACTGATACAAATAATGGCGCCATCCCTACTTGAAATGTCTCTTGTTTAATATCAGGAAATATCTGACCAAATAACATGTAAACGCTTAACAGTCGCACAAGTTTTGTTACCAATTCTGAGTACACCATTTGGGACTTGTTAGTGTGTTAGAAAACTAACACGGTTGGTAGACAGAAAGTATTGAGGTCTGATAACCATCCATAGACACAATAGAACAGGTGGACATGGCTTCACCCCATTGGTTTGTGGACTCCCATTGTGAAACTTTGAGTTTGCATTTGGCCATCACCATCTTGCTCTTTTGAAACAGGATGTAATGAGTGAGGAGTGAGAACTTAAGGACACATGGCAATATGCAAGTAACCAGTCCATCATATGGTATCCTTGCCCTAAAACGTCATGCTTAGCTGTTTATTTTCCTCTAACTGGTACCATAATTTACAAATGAACTTATAGTAATTCTGTCTTCAGTAAGTCTTGAAACTAGTAATTAAAATCAAAAAATAATTTGGAAAATGTTTACTGAGGTCACAAATCGAGTGAGAAGTAGGGTAATTTTCTCATAGACTTCGATACAATCTTACTATTTTTTGCAACCAGAGATGTCGCCCCCTGCTGGTTGTTAAACAGAATGCAGGTTTAAGTCACTTACGTGTTGTTTTCACCTTTCAGACCATTTCATTGACAGCCTGTGTAACCCACCCTAAACAACAGCATGACACTGAGAAAAGCACAAACAAATTACTAATTAGATACCTTGGCCATCAGGAACAACCCTATTGGCCAGTCCAAAGGCGAGAGCCTCCTGTGCTCCAATCGGTCGTCCAGTCAGAATCAGGTCGAGGGCTCTCGACAGACCAATGAGATGCGGAAGCCGCACTGTGCCTCCATCAAGCAGGGGAACTCCTAGCAAAAGATCAGATCTTCAGTATGAAATATATGTCTTTGTCAACTGTGCACCGCAGACATTCATGGATATTGTAGTGCATCCAAAATATCCCATGTGACATCCAACTAGACAGCACCACATATTAAAGTCCTTTCACATAGCCTGAAATGATTCGTCATTGCATCCGCTATTCCTTTTGAAAATCAGCAAGAAATTACGGTAATCAACAATTTTGACAGTTTATTCATTTTCAGATTTTTATTTTAAAAAATAACATCACACAATCTCTGCTCTGACATTATAAATGTTACATTTTGCTGCTTTCAGGTGTTTTATATTAATATAAATGGAATTTCCCTGAGTTTTGCAATGGAGGTTGGACCACACAAGCAATGTCTGAGCAATGAATCAAAAAACAAAGCTTTTTAAAAACAAGCTTTCAAATTAAATCAAACACAGTCTGCACTACAGGGTCATTGAGAATATCTACGTGTCTCTGGTGCTCTACCACATTTGGAAATTCCTGTTCTGTGAAAACATATCCAGAATATATGGGTGGTGGTCATCTAAAACCACCTGTACAGACAGATTTTGGTTTCTTAACTGTGCAAGGTCAAAGGAAATGTAGGCCACTGTGCCAGTGTAATGTATTCAGGTCACTCAAGCTGTGTGAAAACAGCTGAAGAAACACTTACAAACACATAATATACTACTGGCAATAATATGGGTTACATCTGTCTGAGGAACAAAGTTTTGAAACAATTTTACTCCTCAACTGTAGCTCTGCTTTCTTTACATCAGTACATGAAAACTCAAACCCCTCCTTACTCTCAGTCTCAATGGACACATTTGCATTATTACCGTGTCCACCAGAGAGGGAAAGGGAGAGAAAGCGTACACTGCAAGGTACAGTAAGCTTCTGGCATCTATCCTAATTTCTAAAGAGCAACAGCTGCAACTGGCATACTTCCTACCGTTGAGTTCTCCCAAGTTCCACACCACAATCCCAACTCCCTAATTCCTCCAAGTCACTGATTCTATTTGACCGCCCCTTATTGAGAGCACATGTGTCGAACATGTTTTCATAACCCCAAATCATCATTGCTAGCTCTCAGATTTTTTCTTTTCTCCCTCTCTCATTCTGTGGGGAGTCATGGAAATAATGTAATTCTATTCATACTCTGCAAGCCACTCTCTTTCTCCGTGTCGTTCAAATAAATTAAACTGGAATACCAGTGTTAATACATGTGCAGCCAATCCAGGGGCCTGGTCCAGGTTTAGACAGTCAGCACATATGGCGCACTGACAGACAGAAGACTATGATTAGGCGTGGGAGGAAGGGGGTTTCTACACTGTCTGCAAATACTAGATTTCATTCAATTTTTCAGTCATCCGTCATTACAGGAGTGTATTCTACTGGAATGTAAATTACAGACTGCGCCACTGATTAGCCCGAGTCGATGAAATGCAACATAAATGACATCTGAAATCCTTTTTTGCTGTGATTCAAATATATAAATAGCACAGGTGTGTATGCATGTGTGTCTGATTTAAGGTCTTTTTAATATTGACTAAGATAAGAAGTGAGAGTGTTTCAGCCAGGGTTTTGCTCTGTGGAGCTTTGTCTTGCACTGCATGTAAGTATGCACACATACAGTGCATGCACAAGGACATTTATATACAAGTGTGTGTGCAGCAAGCTCACACATACACAAACCATCTTCTAATTTCAATTGTTTATCCGGTATGTTTAGGCATTTCAAACATGTTTTAACCTTTTAGGTATCTGTTCCAACAGTTTAACTACTACACTGACTTATAATTAAACTTTTCATTCATCACTTCTAGTCGTCAGTTCAATCATTTTTGCCCTTTCTTTTGGTTGTTCAGTCCTCCCTACTCGCTTGTTAACTTTTTAAACATTTAAAGTCCCTCTTCGGTCTTTTTTGATTCTTCTTGCTAAATCCCTAAAAACTCATTCACAGGAAAAGACAGAAAGAGGACCAGACAAGGTTGGCAAGAAAGCAACAAGTAGCACAATGAGCTGGAATGAGGCAGAAGAAGACAGAGCCTGACTCAAAGAACAGATAAAGAGACAGGTTGACCTCCAGTCTGTCTATCTCTGGCACTGCTGTTGGCACCACTGCTATCAGTAAACCGGAAAGATCTTCCTCCTTATCCATAGCACCCGTCTCCAGCACCTCCACCCCTCACCCTCCTCTCTTTTTCTGATAGTCTCGTCTCTGATGCGTCCTGTTTGACAGACCTGTGCTTTGTCCCACATGAATGGAAGCTGAGAGGTTGGCGAGTACTTCCTTGAAGAGTTTTAACTCAAAAGATATGTTTGGTTTTAAAGAGCCTGGCTGAGGTGGAGAGCCTCCTCTTTTTTTTTTAGAGGGAAATATTTGCCAGTGATCCTGATACAAGATAATCAGTCAGTGACTGCAAAACAAAAATCTGGATTGTTCATCTTTGATCCACCACAATGAGCAGAACATTTTAAAAAAGCGTCCTCTTTCTTCTTGTTCAAAGCAGATAAGTCCACTGTCAAGGCTGAGTTATTAACAGGGCCCAACATGAGTCAGCAAAGCCTATTGTTAAATAAGCAGATATGAAAGGTGGTTCCCTTCCTGCATCACAGGGCCATCACTGCTTATCTGACTGAACTGATGTGTAGGACAAGTCTTGTACTTTATCTGCTTACCACAAACTTTGATATGTGTTAGCCTGTGATAGATGCAGCACAGTTCAGGTCTTCTTGAATCTTCTTAGTCATCACATATTGTTTTACAGACAAACTGTGGCTTCTAAGGTGCTTTTTTTGCTACTGATTTCTGTCAATCACTAGAGAAATGAGAGAAAAGTCTTCACTAGTATTAGTTGTGATGGAGATGCTTTTTAATGACTTGAAGTCAACTACAGTTAACTACAGTGCACACTTGTTTGCTTTAAAGGCTTTAAAGTAGTCTAATCAAAGACATAACAATTTGCATCGTAACAAGAAGATCAATGTTATTCACATCACCTATCAGTAGTTTTGACATTGTGGCTGATAAGTGTATGCGGTCTATAACTGCAATTTCCCTCCAATTATCATCTGTACATATTCTATACAACTCTTTTGGCATCACATCCCATGTGAGGAGATGGGACAACCACCAGTCTACAGCTACCAATAATCCAAGAAAAGTGTGAAACATGACACACTGGATTAACTGGTTTGCTCCATCGTTACCACATCAAAGCAAAACCCACCACAATGGCCTCCCATGAAGGTAATGCGATTAAGTTTGATGTGGATTAACGATTTCCGGATAACTCCAGACTAAATGGACAGAGGTAAAAGAGCAGACCTTCAGTCGGAAGCTTGCTTTGAAATTCTTGCTGGGGATTGAGAAAAACAGCTCAGTTAGGCTGGATCAGAGACGAGTGCCACACAGTTAACTTGATTTCATGTCTTTAGCCTACTCATTTAATACCAGGGCTCCTATTCTTTAGTTTGCAGATCACTATTATATAAGACCACCAGGGCTGCAAATAGGACCTTGCAGCATGAAAATTGCAGAGGAGGATAGCTCATAAAAAGTTTAAAATGACATTAAAGCTGAACATGATAAGATCCTATCAGGACAGAAATGTGCCCCAAAGTTTCAAAAGATTGGGAAAGACAAGAGCCACGCTGTACCTTTGGACTAATGTAAAGCTATCTGTAACTGCACAGAGCTTATGCCCATATCAATTTATCTACTTGTGCTGCTGATTGTTTTCCATCTCAGCAGCCCAACTGCACTGTTCATTCATTCTTCATGGAAGAAAAATCTGCAGTTTCAAAGTGAGTGCTGCTTTTGAAGTACGATGATGTAATCATTGGATTGTGTCCCTCAGGTTCAAACTTACTAAGCAGGTGTTTGAGTTGGCTGATTCTATGTCAGTTTTTGGACTGCGGTTTGACTAAATTCAACATTTGGCTTCTTCTTTTTTATTCATCTATCCTTGTCATCCAAAGAAAGGATTTAAAATTGGGAAGAAAGAAAAGGAAGGAGAAACTGAAATTCTCTGTGGCCGCTGAATGACTGAAGTGTTGAAGGGATTTCAACTTCATGGTTGTAATTTCAAAACAGTAAACTCAGAAGTGTAGCCTTGGACCAATCCAGAACAACCTCTATGCTTGCCTGATTTAGCTTCTCTATATAAAGAAAACTCCTTGACTGAACTAAAGTATTTTATTTAAGTTTCCTTATCTAATGCCAGCTCTTTTTTTGCTTTGTGATGTTCCTCTGGTTTAAAGTACCAAAATAACATCGTGAGGATTAGGTAAGCATTGTGGTTTTTCATTCAGGTCTCTAAAAATTCCAAGAGCAGTAGACACTAATACCAGATTCCTGTGACGCAACCATCTCCTCCTTCTCATTTCCTTCTTGGCGGGGCAGAGGGGCCCCAGACAGGAAGCCACAGGTTTCGGCAGCCAATCACATGCCAGAAAACTGTCAGATCCTTGTGGTAGCCATTGGCCCACATCAGAACAGTGCAGCAAGCCTCTGAGGGTTTTTCAACTCCAAAGCAACCAGGGATTCCCTCCGGCTGCTGCCATCTGTGCCTGACCCAAAAACGGTTACAGAATCCAACCATTAAAAGGAAATAATCGCTAAGAAACACTGGGATCTTTAAATAAACTGTGTGTCCCACAGAACAGCAGTCATTTTGATGGAAAAGGCAAGGGAAGTTTCAATTGTTTAATGTTGGTCAAATAAAATACATTTAAATGCATTTGCTGGATCGTTTAACACTCTATAGCCACATTTTAAAAAACTAGTCCCCTAAAAAAAGCTTCATTAAATCTTACTAAGCTTCCCTCACATACCATTTAATTTAATCTACACCAACTACTGGCTTGAAAAGGTGAGGATGTTGGTTGTGCAGCGTAGAACTATGCAGAAAATGGGTGAAAGAACACACAGTGAAAGTAATAATTGCTCTGCTAAGTGTACATCTGAATGAAAAACCACAGTGGTTTCAGCTAAGCTTGAGGAAACAACCCAAATGTGTTGACAAATAAGCCTTGAAGATGTGAGGCAATCAAGAGCCTGAGAATTAATTACAAGGAGGAAATGTGCGACTTAACATGTCAAAACCGCAGTAATGCTAATTTCTGCCTCCCAAACATAGTTTTGAGCTGACAGAAGGGGCCTGAGTGCAGGCATCAGATTAGTTGCATTCTTCGTGCAGAGTGAAGATTTCTGATTAAAGCAGTTTGTGTCCAGACATTTCTTGATAATCCACTGTTAAAATTCTAACAACTGCCTTATGTGTTTGCTCCTATATCTCCTAAATCTGGAACTCAATCTTCAAATCAAGGTTTTCCTACCTCTCTTTCTGCTTCTGGCAAATGGCCAAGATGTAGCTTAAACTTGAGTATAATTCTCACTCTAAAGCTTTTTACTTGCATACGATATGTAAAAACACTGGCCTTTTGAGTATGGGAGTACAGCTCCCAGTAAGCACCCTATATTTATCATACCTGCAAGGTTGGGCTGTACATCAAGTGATGTATAACATAAAAATGCACTGATCAACAAAAGACTGAGTCTAAACTCATAGCAGATTATTAAAATTGTCCAAATAACTAATAGCCTCGTTCATCTATAATTTCCTAAACACAGAGAATTCTGTCCTTGTGTGATGATAGTCTAAAAATATTCCGACAGCTGTGATGGAGATCAGGACTCAACCTGAGGACAGCTGCTATGTGTCAAATGATTCAACTGCAGCTGATAAACTCTGACTCTGCGCGTAACAATTTATCTGCCTGAAGTGAGGAAAAGTACACAGTGTGACTTGCCATTAGATCCTGACCGATTCTGCTTCCATGTCAGGGATAATTTATCAGCAGATTCATAAATTCAGAGGAAAGACTATTAGTTTCCATGTACACGACAGTAAACCTTTATTTTTAAGGACATTTTAGTTTGTAATAGATGTGAAACTGTCAAGCCAAGTAAATGAGAAAGGTGTGGTTTTGCAAACTGTGCATTTGGAAGTCTTTCTTTCTAACCAGTACTAGTGCTGAAATGTGGATAAGGTTTTCTCCAAATCATTTCATCCAACTCAAAGCATGCTGCTTGTGTGGCTTATTTAGAACTGTGCCATGTTGAAAGTGATAGATAGAAATTACATTAGGTCAGAGGCCACAGTAAAGAAGGCAAGTTTGCTACGATTCATGATTCATTTTGCAAGCACGAATTTAACTAGTTGGATGGAGATGGCTTTCCTTTTCTTCGAAGCACTGCCATCAAAAGAGTCTGAATTACGCTTAAGAGCCATAATGAAGGGCAGAAAGTCAGCGAATGTAGCACAATCGAAGGTGGCATACAACCGGGGAATGTAAACATTCGCGGTGTGACGACGTATTCGTCCACTCCACTCACCAACTAGTTCCACGTAACTAGTTCCACGTAACCAGTTCCAACATAATGACGAAACGCCGTAGGTCGATGACATCGTAAACTGAGGACCCCCTGTACATGCATAACTGGTAATAAACAGCTTGGCATCAACAACAGACACAAAGAGCTATACAAGAATTGAGAACGAAACAAATCTAAAAGCTGGTAAACGTAAAAAATAACTAAATGTGAAAATACATTTGACATCAGTTTAAATTATTTTTGATATTTGGTGCTACAGATGTATTTTGGTTTGCATAAGATGTGAATGGAGATCAATGTTGTTGATAAACGAAGTGAACCATGATTCTTGATTGTGTTGTTGCAAAAGATTTGTTCCAGCTCTCTCTACTAACATTGAGAACTAGAGAGCTTATTATTAAGAACGGTTATTTTTATTTATCAGATGAATTATTACAAGGGTGAATAGTTTAATCAAAAAAGGAGAAAGTTAACAAATTGTTATTAAGAATGAAGTTATTTATTTTGTGATGACAGCTGCTTTACATGGGCATAAAAAGGAAAAAAAATCAAGAATCCTTCAAATTGTCATGAAATCTACAATAATAACAGTAAAATAGCTCTTTAAGTGTACAGTAACACAGCAGAGAGAGAGTGGATGTCCTGTCTGTGAGGATACATTGTCTGTCAGACAGAAAGACAAGGGCACTGCCAGGATGCTCCCCCGTTAAATTACAGGCCTCAGATGATAAGCCATGCATGTTTACACTCTAAATCTAGTACTGCCAGTAAATTATAGTACAACAGCTGTATTTATAAACACTATGGTTGTATTTAAGCCCTCCAGAAGCATGGTTAGAGCAGTGATAGCTATATGAGAGATGCTGCAACGGTCCAACACGAGCCACTTTTACATAGTGAAGCCGGCTGTGACTTTCTGGGCTCAGGATTAGCTTAAAGTGTTTAGAGCAGAAGATCCAAAGTGCTGCTTGAAGTATAGCTGAGTCAGCAGGCAAACCATGCTGGTAAGCTGCGAGACGCCGAAAAAGGAAAATGTTGTTTATGAGGAAATTGTGTGACATAAATAATGAGTAAACCCTGTTTGGCCCTGCAGTGGAAACCTGGCAGTTGGTCACTTCCTCTCGTACTTATCAAGACTGCCCAGCAGACTCTGGACGTGACGCCAAAAGGTCACAGTCACTGGCGTTATCGCACTATGACTCCATCCTCGCGCACAAACAAGAGGAGGTTGGGGTGATAACAGAGGACAGAGCAACAAAGTTAAAAAATAGAAACAAGGGTCGGCTTGCTGGCATTAGGAGACAGATGATGACGTATGCTTGGATGCCAAGAAAAACACAAGGATACCTTCATGGACAGATATAATTAGCTGAGCAAACTGAAGGAGCAGCGAAACTGAAAATAAGAGGGAAGAGAGATGGTTTGCCAAAAACGAGGCCTTTGGCTTGTCTGTAACACCAGTAGTAGCAGCAGAACCATACATATTACCACTGACAGGGTTGAATTTGAAATATGTGTAGTAGCAGGATTAAAGGATAAAAAAGTATGTCTTCCTACTCCTTTAAGTAGAGGGTTTCACATCGTTGTGGCAAGTACAAGAGGTAACACTACTACTACTACTACTACTACTAGTGACAGCTGCTACGGTAAAAGATTACAAGTACATTAAATGGGCCCTCAGAGTCTGGAAATGTACTAGTTATCTTTGAATCAATAATATCAGCAGTGGCGGAAGAAGTATTCCACATTGTACGTATTTATAATAGGGTTTCCTCTGTTCCTCAGTGCCTGTTTTTATCGAGTACTTCACTCTTTCATCAAAGGGGGGATGTGGATGTTTATTTGTTTCTGTTCTTTCTGTTACATTCCATTTGTATGAAAAATGAGAAGTGCTGTACAAATAAAGGTTGATTGATTACAGTATTCATATCTTCCACTTAAGTAAAAGTACCAATGCAGCAATGTAAAAATATTCTACTACAAATAAAAGTCCGTCGTGAAAAATCTGACTTAAGAGAAAGTATTTAAGTATCAGGAGCAAATCGTAGTTGAAGTATTAAAGTAAAAGTACTGGTTTAGTCAGTCCGGCTGCTATATTGTTACATATGGTATCACTAGATTATTAATAGTGAAGCATGCGTGCGTCAGCAGTTTGTTACTGTTGTAGTTGCTGCAGGTGGAGCTAGTTTAAAGTACTTTATAAACTGTCTTATATACAGGAACAGCAGATAAATCTGAGGAACCATTAGATGATTTAATGGGAGAGAGAAGACGAAAAAACAAACTTTTGATCCAAATAATCCACTTTTTTCAGTTGCTGGTGTTTTTCTCTAATCTTTGTTGAGAAATTGGATCATTTGAACATTTATTGAAATGAAACCATGTGAGAAGTTTTGAGAGAAAAATCACTGGTGGCGGAGATGTTAACATCTCGAAGACATCTACACACTGCTTTGCGTGAGAAGCCGAGGTTGGAAATCACTAGTTTAATCTTGTACGATGTGTTATATTTTAAAAGCTTGTTATATCTTCTATTATGGAAAATCTTCATCTTAAAGTGCTATATTTATTTCTGAAATGGAGCAGAGTGGAAGCATAAAGCAGCATACAATGGAAATATTTAAGTGAAATGCAAATACACTATATTGCCAAAAGTATTCGCTCACCCATCCAAATAATCAGAATCAGGTGTTCCAATCACTTCCATGGCCACAGGTGTATAAAATCAAGCACCTAGGCATGCAGACTGCTCTTAAAAACATTTGTGAAAGAATGGGTCGCTCTCAGGAGCTCAGTGAATTCCAGCGTGGAACTGTGATAGGATGCCACCTGTGCAACAAATCCAGTCGTGACATTTCCTCGCTCATAAATATTCCACAGTCAACTGTCAGCTGTATTATAAGAAAGTGGAAGTGTGTGGGAACGACAGCATCTCAGCCACCAAGTGGTAGGCCACGTAAACTGACGGAGCGGGGTCAGCGGATGCTGAGGCACATAGTGCGAAGAGGTGGCCAACTTTATGCAGAGTCAATCACTACAGACCTTCAAACTTCATGTGGCCTTCAGATTAGCTCAAGAACAGTCCACAGAGAGCTTCATGGAATGGGTTTCCATGGCCGAGCAGCTGCATCCAAGCCATACATCACCAAGTGCAATGCAAAGCGTCAGATGCAGTGGTGTAAAGCACGTCGCCACTGGACTCTAGAGCAGTGGAGATGCGTTCTCTGGAGTGACGAATGGCGCTTCTCCATCTGGCAATCTGATGGATGAGTCTGGGTTTGGCGGTTGCCAGGAGAACGATACTTGTCGGAATGCATTGTGCCAAGTGTAAAGTTTGGTGGAGGGGGGATTATGGTGTGGGGTTGTTTTTCAGGAGCTGGGCTTGGCCTCTTAGTTCCAGTGAAAGGAACTCTGAATGCTTCAGCATACCAAGACATTTTGGACAATTCCATGCTCCCAACTTTGTGGGAACAGTTTGGAGCTGGCCCCTTCCTCTTCCAACATGACTGTGCACCAGTGCACAAAGCAAGGTCCATAAAGACATGGATGACAGAGTCTGGTGTGGATGAACTTGACTGGCCTGCACAGAGTCCTGACCTCAACCCGATAGAATACCTTTGGGATGAATTAGAGCGGAGACTGAGAGCCAGGCCTTCTCGTCCAACATCAGTGTGTGACCTCACAAATGCGCTTCTGGAAGAATGGGCAAAAATTCCCATAAACACACTCCTAAACCTTGTGGACAGCCTTCCCAGAAGAGTTGAAGCTGTTATAGCTGCAAAGGGTGGACCGACGTCATATTGAACCCTATGGATTAGGAATGGGATGTCACTTAGGTTCATATGCAAGTCAAGGCAGGTGAGCGAATACTTTTGGCAATATAGTGTATATCAAAATTGCACTAAAGCATAGTACTTGAGTAGATGTATTTAGTTACTTTCTATTACTGATCAGTGATGACATTAGAAAACTTTTGAGGAGTAAGATTTGCTGAAATGGACACGGAGTTCGAAAAGCAATAAAAAAAAGTAGAAGAGTCCGTCACTGAAGCAGGTTTATGTGTCCATCAGTGGGCCAACAGAGTGGAAATAGTCTAAAAAGAGTAGTACTTGCATATTGTTTATTAACAAGGCTGCCAATACTGTGCAGTTTCAAGATCAGTGCTGAAACAGTGAGTACAAAGTGACTCTCACAGTCAAACATCTTTGTTTAAATAAAAGTTAGAATTTCTTTGAGTAAGTGTACTGGTAGTTGTTTTTTTTTAAAGCAAGAAAGTAGCTGTCCTGACCATCCACCACTATTAGTATTGTATGGCACAGTAGTGGCTATAGTAGCAATAAACATAACAGCATCATGAGGTGTTAGACGTACCAAACCTGCGGCAGAAGACTCCCATGACGGCACTCTCCTCCACCACTCTCAGATCTGCCAGCGCAGCCAGTTCCAGCCCTCCGGCGACAGCAAAACCACTCACTGCTGCTATCAGCGGCTTCGACAGCTGCAAACGGGATGGACCCTAGAGGAAACAACTGGATTCGTAAATCCAAACATACATGCGCGTATACACACAAAGCTAAATAACTACAACCGACATGAAAGGGATACACGCTGTAAACAAGGCAGCAACATCAGCCTCTCGTAGAAGAAAACATTCTGAAAACTAAGTGTGTATATTGTCACAGTGTATATTTATGTGGATGTTTTCACTATCCCTTTCATGCTTTTTTGCCTGTTTGCTTTGATTGCTATGGTTTATCTACTAAAAATGTTCCAGATTTCATTTCCTAATTCATTTCTCAAACTGTCAAACAAAAAAGGGAACAAATGATCCTCGCTCTGGCTGCAGCTGAACAAATGAGGCACTGTGTATTCTGTAGGAGATACAATGCTATAATTTTCTGCAGAGGAGGTCCACTCAATCCCAAAGACTTAACATGCAATCCAACTCGATTTTATAGAGGCTGAAGTTTTTATAGCCCACAGCACATCATTTGCGTTAGGTTTCTTACTCTTTGTCAAGTCATTAGAGTGTACCAGAAGCGAGGACGTTCTGCTTGTGCATAGCAACACAACTCTACTTACTGAGACATTTCCCTGATTCAACATCGTTCCCTGAAACAAAATCTTTACTACTACCTGTCCTCCCAAACCCCTAAAAATAAACACAATCAATGCTGACCACATTTTCTGGTTTTACATTTTATGGAAACCTTTAATCCTCTTGAACATTATAAGGAAAATATAGATAAAACCCTCATAAGTGCACACACACACACACACACACTCCAGACTCCGCTCACCAATGGACCGGGACCCTTAGTGACATCTTGCTCCAATTTGAGGGGGCCTGTGTGATTGGCCAGCTCTTTCAGATCATAACCAGCGCAGAAATTCCCTCCTGGAAGAGACCACAAAATTACAAAGTATGGCAGCTGGAAAGTCAGAGAGGAAGGGAAAATGATGAGGATGAAAAAAACAACAAGTTGAGCTGGAGTCTGAGGGCTGCAATTTGGACAGCAGCTTGTTTTGGGCTGGCTGGCACACAAAATGCTTCTCTTCCCTAAAGAACCCAAATCCAATGCATAGACACAGATCACGCATGTGCTCACACACACAAATGCACATATTCTCATTAATGGAAGAGTAACATATTGCAACCACAACCCCTTCCGTTGGATTCATGTGGTAATTACAACATTACCCAAGAGACCTACAAACACTATGTCACAGGCTCAGGCAGGGACTCATAAAATCCTCCTCTCTCTGTAATGTAACAGTAATGAAAATGATTGTAATGAACACATGCGCCAGCAACACCCATCAACTGGGAGCTCTGATTATAGCCGTCAGTGCAGGGCAATTACAGAAAAAAAACAGTGTGACATGCTGTGTAAGGGAGCAGCATTGTGACGAAGCGCTTAAATCCATTTGTCCTTGTAGAGGAAATGAGCAGAAGCTATGGAGCTTCACGGAAGAAACGCAATTATTTAGTCTCTTAAAGGAAGTTTGTTATTGAACTGAAAGGTCAACAGAGATCTTCAATTTACTTAAAATGTGAGCTCTGAGATTTAGACTAAACTTTTCCAGGGGTTACAAGAAATAAAAGTGATGCAGTTAATCAACTGCCATGAGTAAGTGAAATTAATGGGTCACTGAAGCTTTGAGGCTTTAAAGGGAAATTTTACTGAAATTATGAAAAATAACATATTTTGTCAACGCTAAACACACAAACTGTTTTCATGAGGGCTATTGCTGTATAAATTATAAAACAGAACCAAAAGTATGTTGACAGTCACAATTATCTTCAAAGGGGGTTGACCTAATTTTGCCACATTTTTGTGAATTATTGGCAAAATTTTGCTATTTAAATTTCCTTAAAAACTTTTCATATATACCAGAGGAAAAGCAATCTTTGGTAAACCTGGTCAAATCCACAGATGCAGTCACATATTCCAAATTAAAGCTGCAAGCAGCGTTGAACGGGTCAGTGAATCCAAGCATGTCCACCAGGTGGAGCTGCAACATCCATCCATCCATCCATTAGCTATACACCGCTTAATCCTCAATAGGGTCGCGGGGGGGGGCTGGAGCCTATCCCAGCTGACTCGGGCGAAGGCAGGGGACACCCTAGACAGGTCGCCAGTCTGTCGCAGGGCCACATACAAAGACAAACAAGCACTCTCACATTCACACCTACGGGCAATTTAGAATAATCAATTAACCTCAGCATATTTTTGGACTGTGGGAGGAAGCCGGAGTACCCGGAGAAAACCCACGCATGCACAGGGAGAACATGCAAACTCCATGCAGAAAGATCCCGGGAAAGCTGGGACGTGAACCAGGGATCTTCTCGCTGCAAGGCGAAAGTGCTAACCACTACGCCACTGTGCAGCCCGGAGCTGCAACAAAGAGTGCATTTTGGCCTATGGACTGTTTGATGGCAATCCATGAGAACTGTCCACCCAGTGGCGCTATCACTGTAAGAGTATATCAGCCCGTGAATGTCATCAGGGCTGGACTCTGATCACACATGTAAAGTTTCAGGCAGATTGGAGCATGTACAGGCTAGTTAAAAAGCATTTCCTGTCATGGAGAATTGCCGAAAAATTCCACCAGCCACCATTTCCGCGCCCTCACACTTTTGTAATGCATTTTAATAACATTTGATCGCTCATGCCTGGTGTACATCCTGGCCAAATTTGAGCTCTGTGGGGGTTACCCTGTTTGAGTTTACAGCTTTTGAAAAAGTGCAAAAATTGGACCAAAATCGTCCAAAATATGAGACACAATTCAAAATGGCTGACTTCCTGTTATGTTTTAGGTATGGTTGTCAGTTATATTTTTGGTTACATATGTGTACCAAATTTCATAGCTGTAGGTGGCACTATTGAGCCATTTTGGCTCACACCTAATTTGCACGCATTTTCGACTATTTTTAGGCCTGGAAAACTGCAATTTTAGATGCAACAGAAAAAAATGTAAACAAAGAACCCCATGGAGTCTTCACCATTCGATGCTCGGATCCTAATGATGGGAACCACTGTTCCAAGTCTTTGTTTGGGGAACAACTGTTCCTGTTCTGATGTGACAACAGACTTTCTCCACTCACATTCAGAAAACTCTGACATGTCACAGTAGGAAAAGGAGAGATTCAATGTTAATGTAATAGCTTGGTTTCTTTGAAGTGGGCTTATATGAAGTACTTATCCATAGTCAGTGTAATAATTACTGTAGATCATGGCCTCAGTTTGGAGAAGCAGACATCAGGACCAGCACAAAATCAAAGTGATGCCCTGCTGTAGATGTTAAGTGTATGCTATATTCTGAATATTTTCACCACTTTGCCATCATCATTCTATTTCTTCAAACTGGAGGCTGTTACCTACAACAGGTTATACAGTGACTGTGTCCAAGTACCTCATACAATCCCACTTCAAAGACACTGAAATATCCCTTTAATGTTCTTGGGAACACTTGTGCTTTACCTTCTATGACCAGTCAAAGCATCTGCTGCATAAAGGGCCTATGCCTCATGTGCAGTCTGGTTCATAAAGAGGTTGTTTTTCCAGTTTGGTGTAAAGGAAACCAACCAGTCAGCACAAAGACCTAACCTCATCCAACACTTTGTGAGAAACTAGAACTTCTCTGTCTTGTGTTTTACGAGACTAAAAAGGCTTTCAAGACATTCAAAGCATCTTCGTCTCCGTTCAGCTAAATGTGGCGCCTTTAGTGACACAGCTGCATTGACATCTATACGTGACCACAAACACCCAAAGAAATCCGAATCCCAACCACTCCAAAATGTCCCAGCATATTCAAAACCTGCTGAAAGCAATTATTCTTAATTTCATACGTGAAAAAAAAAAAACACCCCAACACTGAAAAATGAGAGCTGGGAGAGTGATTGTGTCTGTGCTAATTTGAACAAAATGGATTCCTTATGTTTGCAGAAACACTACATCCAAACTAGAACCTCCCTCTCCATCATCTCACAATGCAGACACTGCTAAACACTACTGAATGTCAGTCATCTTGTTGTAGTCCAGCAGCAATACTAGACAACATGCTGACAGGAATGTGCGGTGGAACGAATAAAATTGCATTACAGACAGTTTGGGAATCGTAGAAGAGACACTTTTGCTGGAACTACCTACTGTGCTGCTAATTGCTAACCCATTTAACGCAAGTTAATTACTCTCTAACACAGTGTTTTCAGTTCACAGCTGAGACTAGAGGCATCAGCAGCCATCATCTGGAGAGACCCCACCCTCTAAAGTATATGCTTTGAGGCCACAGTGAACTTTATGCAGCAGACAGGTTGTTCCAGGCTGAAGACATTATTTCCACTGAGGGAAAGAGTTCATTCACTGTGTGTGATGATTATTTTTAGAAGCTTTAGGAGTTTTGGCACAGTTCTGGACTTGGGTAGCTGACACAGTGCAGGCCACCTCACAGGTGTGTGTGTCTTTTCACTGCAAGTGCTCTTGTCTGGTCACCCCAGTGTTTCGGCAAGATCTAAGCATTCCAAGGAGCAAAAGGTGGAAAAAAAATACATGAAGAAGATGATTGAAGGAAGGTGGGCTGAGCGCAGGTGATGGAGGTAAGAAAGAGAAGAAGGGCTGAGGAAAGATGGAAAGAAGTTCGAATAAAACAAACAATGAATCTTTAGTAAACATCCCGTGACTTTCTCTATTTAAGAGCACTGTTATGATCCAAATCCCTGTCAGGTTTGCACATTTTCTGCGCAAAAAGATTAATATTAAAGGACTAAAGAATCTGGTTGCTTTAATTTATTAACCCTCTCTTCTCTAACTTGTAAAGACTTCAGCCACAGTTCCTCAAAACAAGCCAAACAGGACAGAAGTTGCCCAAATACCACCATTAATCAGAGCCAGAAACTATGAAAGCAGAAAGAATCGCTGGATTTTCAATTTTCTGATGGTTCTGTAACTATTAATGCATGATGTGCCATTTAATCATTAAACCTGACCAAATCTAAATTGAAATTGTCTTACTTCATCAAAATTCCTGTACTCTACACATCTCATTTAAAATAAACAGCGGGCCTTAACCAGATTCTATTTTTTTAAAATAAACATACTAGTGGTAGTGACTCAGCTGGACTTTCCAACTGAATTGGGCTGAACTGCAGGCTGTGTTTACTCAGAGCAGATTGGACGCAAGCATAGAAACAAATTAATAATCTACACTACCATTCAAAAGTTTGGGCTCAGGTTTCATGTTTTCAGTGAAAACTCACATTTTCATTCATGTGCTAACATTACTGCACAAGGGTTTTCTAATCATCAATTAGTCTTTCAAGACCATTAGCTAACACAATGTAGCATTAGAACACAGGAGTGATGGTTGCTGGAAATGTTCCTCTGTACCTCTATGTAGATATTCCATTAAAAATCATCCGTTTCCAGCTAGAATAGTCACTTACCACATAAACAATATCTAGACCGTATTTCTGTAATGTTATCTTCATTAAAAAAAATGCTTTTCTTTCAAAAATAAGGACATTTCTAAGTGACCATAAACATTTGAACGGTACTATAAGTAGTAAAATATCTATAGTATGTCAAGTCACATTTTTTTCCAAGGTTGGTAACACCCGTGGACACAAGGGAAAAATGTTGAACATTCTAGCTTTTAATATTTTTTTTTAATTTTTACATTTGTCATCCAATTCCTTTATGGTTTTATTAGCACTTTTTACTACTAATTGTGAAATACTTGAAATCTGTGTAATATGGGATTGTGACTTGCTACAAAGGCAGTTATAAGTGTGTAGCACTTAAGTCCAAGATTCATTTTTCCAACAGGGACAATAATGTATCTACTATCACATCATCAGAGGACGTCAAAATTGAATCTTGCTGCACTACAAAAAAACAAACCAGGGACATAAAACTTTGTTAAACTACACTACTAATTAGAGGATTTTGTTACCTTTAGTTTGTAACTTTTACTTCATATTTACTAAAGAAACATTACTCTGATGCCAATCTCCTCCTCCAACTCTCAGCAAGTACAAACATTTATTTTTAAAGCTATTTGCTTTAAAGTGTAATGCTCTCAAAATTTCACAATATTCCAAAGATTTCCATAACCTGCAGTAAACCTGAAAAAATTAAGTCCAGATCACTGATGCTAATCTGTTCAAAATTAGAGAAACTGACTGAATGTGTGGCAGCTTTCCTAAACAACAGTGAAAAGCTCATTTTCATTCCGTACTTGACAGTTCTTTTACCTTTCCCGTGCAGCACAGCCACGTTCAAATCCGGGTCACTGTCAAAAGCCAGCAGCTCTTTCAGCAGATGCCGTGCCATCTCCTGGTTCACCGCATTACGCATCTCAGGTCGGTTTATTGCCACAGTAACCACGGATCCCCTTCGCTCTGAGACCACAGTCTGACCTGCAGCTAATGACAGAGAATGAAAAAGATGCACAGATGGAAACCAATATGGACCACAACACTTAGAAAGAGACTGACCCAGACACATTAAGCCTAAACCTCACAGCAGGGGGAATGGTGATAGAACATAAATTGTCCTGTGTGGACAGACTTGATAAAAGTAAGACCAAGAATGAGACAATGAAAGAGATGGTCTGGCTGAGGTGAGGACCTTGGTACTCGCTCTGTCTCAGTGTGTGTTTATGAGTGTGTGTCGTCTGTGTGCCAGTGATTGTTGCTTGAGGTTGCAGCAGGCAGTTGACCTGACAGCGTTTAGGTTCACCCAGGGAATCCGACTGTCAACCACACCCAGAGGCAACTGCATCCGAAAGCCAAGAAAACAAAGCTACTGGATGCATTAACCTCGTTCACGCAGGCCGTTCTGAGGAGGATGGACTCTGGGACAAAACCCAGTGAAGGGAGGCATTGCAAGATGAAAAAACAAGCAATTTGTCATGCGCCGCACTTTCTTCTCTGCTATATCTCAAACAAATAATTACACAGTACTAGTACAGGTCCAAGGGAGTGGAACCATGTTTTAACTACCTCTCTGGAGGGCTGTTTTCCATTTTATTTCAGTTACATTGCAGGACTGAAGCTCTAAGTGTGGGAAAAACTCAGCAGATTAAACTTTAGGACCACATTTTTGGTAGAATAACTGCCTATAAGGGAGATTTATTTTTTGCATTTACAGTTTTTCTCAATTGATAAGACACTGTTCCTGAAAAATAGCACACATTTCCCAACACACTGCACACTATTTTTTTTTAATTTGAACACAATTCACAAAGCACTGCACACTTGTGTCAAAAGCGCATTTTGTCAAAATCTGAACTTTGTTTTCAAAATTAAGACACACGTAGCAAAACTAGGACACTGTACTGCTAAATACAAAACACTCATCTCTCACTGTGTTTTCACATGAAGTGCAAAAAAATGATACAGTCCTCAAAAATGACAACTTAAACACAAATGCATCCTATAAATGACTCAGAGGGGGCCATTGCAGTGCCTGACTGTACATTATAAAATAAAAATAATGTTAGACAAAAAATACAACACTGTATGGTACACAGTACAGTATGCAAATATTTACACGACGTCTGCATCAATTCTTTCAGCCTGGTCAGGCCACAGGACCTCATCAACATCACAAGCTATGTTTTCTCTGGGAAGAAAGACCTAGTGTGTCTGATCCAGCCCTGACATGCATTAACAGAAACATCACCACATGCCATGACCACTGATAGCAATAGATTTTCAAAAGTAGTATGGCTGCCGCTCATATACCTTCCACCTCTATGTAGAGAAGAATTCTTCTATAGGACTCAGAAAGGGAGAGAATATGGTGGCAGAAAAACCACAATAACTTGAGGGTTAATATTGAAACATTCCCAAATCAATAGTCCTCTATGAAAACTAACATCGTCCCAGATGTATTCATGTGTATCATCAGAATCCAACTGAAAAACTCTCTGGAACAAACGCACACAAAACAGAGAAGAGTCAGTCATGTACACTTTCTGTAATTTTACTAGCACTCATGAACCAGAATTATACATTTGATTTTTTACAGTATTCTCAGAACATTTCTGACTGCTTGTATTGTTCCAGTATAGACATGTCACTGAAGTGACAAACAACATTTACATACATGTGAAGTAAACCACAGTAAACCTGAAACCATTTACTTTATGCACCATCTTTACTATCTGCTGACCTGAACAACAGATTGCATTCTGCACAGCGAATTCTGCTTCCCAGCAGGTTTTATAGTGTGCAGTTCATTGGTAAAAGTGTTTTCAGTTTTGACCTGTTGTGTCTCAATTGTGACAGCAGTGTTGGAACAGTGTCCCAATTCTGCTTCCTAGTGTTCGCTTTTTGAAAAATGTGTGCAATGAGTGAAAAAGTGTGTTCAAATGAGCAAAAAACGTGTTCAGTCTTTTGCAAAAAGAGTGCAAGAGTTTTGGAAACTGTGTGCAAACCATGAATAGTGTCCAAAATTTGGACAGCAGTGTCCTGATTTTGAGAAATGTGTGCAGTCAGTTGGTGGCTGTGTGCAGTGAATGGAAATTAATATCTTATCAATTGAGAAAAATTGTAAAACAACAACAAAAGAACTACTTAAACTATTAAAATAGCTCTGAATAATTAGTATATTAGTCTCCAACTACATTAACACTTAAGTAATGTATCAAGCAGAAGGGCTGAAAATTTTAAAAATTTCTATGACTTTAGGATCTAATAATCTTGGATGAGAATCCATGACTACTTTTTGACATTTTTTTGGAAGCAAACTAATTGGCAAAGAATAAAATGAAAATAACAGGAGCACCTCTGGTAACTATAGCACAAATTGTAGTTTTTGTAACTAACATTTTAACACATAATAGCAGAAAATTTTCAGGTCATCATTTAAGCAGTCTCATCATCCAGTGACAAAACCACTAAAAACAAATCTTTGTGTATTAACCCTGTAAGAGCCAAATATAGGAAAAAAAAAATATATATATATAATATATTATATATATATATATATATATATATATATATATATATATATATATATATATATATATATATATATATATATATATATATATAATATATTATATATATATATATATATATATATATGGCATGCCGTTTAGGAAATTATATATATATATATATAAAATCTAGAATTCTGAATATATGGAATGAAAGTTTGAATATATTGAATGAAAGTCGGAATATATTGAATGAAAGTTGGAATATATTGAATGAAAGTCTGAATATATGGAATGAAAGTCGGAATATATTGAATGAAAGTCAGAATATATTGAATGAAAGTTGGAATATATTGAATGAAAGTGTTCAGACTTTCATTCCATATATTCAGATTCTCATTCCATATATTCAGAGTTTCATTCCATATATTCAGAGTTTCATTCAATATATTCAGAGTTTCATTCAATATATTCAGTTTCATTCAATATATTCAGAGTTTCATTCCATATATTCAGAGTTTCTTTCAATATATTCAGAGTTTCATTCAATATATTCAGAGTTTCATTCCATATATTCAGAGTTTCATTCCATATATTCAGAGTTTCATTCAATATATTCAGTTTCATTCCATATATTCAGAGTTTTATTCAATATATTCAGATTTTCATTCAATATATTCAGATTTTCATTCCATATATTCAGAGTTTCATTCCATATATTCCGAGTTTCATTCAATATATTCAGAGTTTCATTCAATATATTCGGATTTTCATTCCATATATTCAGACTTTCATTCCATATATTCAGAGTTTCATTCAATATATTCAGAGTTTCATTCAATATATTCAGAGTTTCATTCAATATATTCCGAGTTTTTACCTACCGAGCCCCGGAAGGGACATGTCGGTATGGCGAAACGACAATGGAGGACACCCACCCGTACGAGAGTTTTATTGAGTTTTATTTTGTAATCAGCCTAAAATACAAAGATATTCAAGCAGTGCGATGCATGAGGAGTCTGCCATGCAGACCAGCGATCCTGATCCTGGTAAGTTTTATTTCTCCAACACCCTGCTGTTAGCCCACTATGAATACACAACTACAGTAGTCCCACATTAATATTATGAACACTACACCAGCTAACGTGGTAGGACACAGCATCAGTGATCAGAGGTTGGCGTTGAACTGTTGTTTGCTAACCAGTTAGCCGCCGCTAAGATAACAATTATGAAACAATTCCTTATAAAACCTGAGAAAAGGAGCAGCAGTATTTCCTAACAAGACCTGTATTCAAAACCTCCCACGTTGTTACACAACGACCCATTAATTATATTACTGAACTATATGGTAATCATTGAAATTTCTCTTGAAGAACCAATGAACTGTTTGCTAACATTATCATTAATGTAAGTCTAAAACTAATTCAACTGATCAATTTAACACAATGAAGTAAAGAGTACTGGTAATGTGCAGCTATTTTTATCATTTCAAGGTAAAATGCTGATTGTTCTTGAGGTTTCAGCTTTGCAGATGTGGAAATTCAAAGCATTGATTTCCTTTACTCAGATTTTTTTGGGTGGTTTTCAGTTGTGCCTCAAAGCAAGGCATTTAGCACTGTTGGAAATTATTACAGGTATTTTTGTAACACTTTCTAACATCGTATGGACAAAGCAATAATTAAACAGTTAATGGAGAAAATGGTTTTAAATTACAGATGCTATCATCAACATTTCTTATTCATTTATTTAGTTGTCGGCCTTGGAGGATGAGGTCCAGTTACCAGGACTGTTACTCTGCAGCTCACTGATCCCATCCTGCAGCTCATCCATGCCGTCCTCCTCTCAACAGACCAAATCAAGTAAGATCTGTTTAGACTGTGTGGACAACAACATGATCAATATGTTAACTTTCAGCCCATCCTAAAATCACAAAACAGAACATTTACTTTAACTGTGTTTATGAATATAGAAAGTAATTACTAACAACTAATACCTTTTTGGGTGCTTTTATGCAGGAAAAAGGAAGCGGGATGCTACTGTGGATCTGCTGCAGTATCTGGAGAGGTCAGAGGAACAGTTGAGGAGACACCAAGACCTGACCTCTGCCATGCTCCAGAACATCCAGAGACCAAGACCTGACCTCTGCCATGCTCCAGAACATCCAGAGACCAAGACCTGACCACTGCCATGCTCCAGAACATCCAGAGACCAAGACCTGACCACTGCCATGCTCCAGAACATCCAGAGACCAAGACCTGACCACTGCTATGCTCCAGAACATCCAGAGGATGGATGAAAATTCAAACACCTTGGTTGGACTGATGGGACGTACGGTGTCAGTGCTGGAGAGACTGTCACAGAAATAAACTGCATTATCCACTACTTCTGATCTTTTTAAAAAAAAAAAAAAATCTTCTTTTTTGTAAATTCTTTTACATTTTAGTTATTTAACTTCACCTGTTTTGTATTTTTACTCTTGCACTTTGGGGGAATAAATAGAAATTTGTGATGAAAGATGCGTGTTTTGTCTATAATCTACAGACTTTATTCAGTGTTCAGTGCACTTCTGTTACACACATTTTGACAGATAATTAGTGGTGCTTTTGAACATATCACACCAAGCAAGATAGATAAACTGCACTACTGCAGCAGATATATTATTAAAGTGTGCTTAGATGACGTGTATACATACACCGCTCACAAATAGTTATTCAACTTTTGGGTGAAATTTATGGAAAATGGAAAAAATTCATGCTATGGTAATACCAAATCATGAAAGTAGGGCAGTTAAGTAGAAGCATGCAATAGCGATTTCCTCATCTCAAACTATTTATTGAAACAAAAACTAACAACAGTGGTGGGTATATCACAATAAAAATGTCAGTGTCTCATGACCGTTTGGACAGAACAGCAGCCTTCAGCTGAAATCCAGTACAATTGTGTCCCACCAGTGGCGTGATCACGGATATCCAGGCAACAGCTGACCTCTGCCTCACAATTAACCTTAAGACCATCTGTAAAGATGAACATAGATATTATCATCAACTTACTGCGTTTAACTGTTATGTAATGGATGAAAACATAGTCGAAGCTAAGTAACTAAGCTAACGCTAACATGTTCAGTGTTAAGAGTCAAAACATCTCTGACAATTACTTGCCTTCCCCGTTGGCTGTGACTGCGATGAAGGCAGATTGTTAATCACAGCAGAGCTAATCTGAAGAGCAGATCCACAGTAGCATCCTGCTTCCTTTTTCCTGCATAAAAGCACCCAAAAAGGTATTATTTGTTAGTAATTATTTTCTATATTCATAAACACAGTTAAAGTAAATGTTCTGTTTTGTGATTTTAGGATGGGCTGAAAGTTAACATATTGATCATGTTGTTGTCCACACAGTCTAAACAGATCTTACTTGATTTGGTCTGTTGAGAGAAGGACAACATGGATGAGCTGCAGGATGGGATCAGTGAGCTGCAGAGTAACAGTCCTGGTAACTGGACCTCATCATCCAAGGCCGACAACTAAATAAATGAACAAGAAATGTTGATGATAGCATCTGTAATTTAAAACCATTTTCTCCATTAACTGTTTAATTATTGCTTTGTCCATACGATGTTAGAAAGTGTTACAAAAATACCTGTAATAATTTCCAACAGTGCTAAATGCCTTGCTTTGAGGCACAACTGGAAACCACCCAAAAAAATCTGAGTAAAGGAAATCAATGCTTTGAATTTCCACATCTGCAAAGCTGAAACCTCAAGAACAATCAGCATTTTACCTTGAAATGATAAAAATAGCTGCACATTACCAGTACTCTTTACTTCATTGTGTTAAATTGATCAGTTGAATTAGTTTTAGACTTACATTAATGATAATGTTAGCAAACAGTTCATTGGTTCTTCAAGAGAAATTTCAATGATTACCATATAGTTCAGTAATATAATTAATGGGTCGTTGTGTAACAACGTGGGAGGTTTTGAATACAGGTCTTGTTAGGAAATACTGCTGCTCCTTTTCTCAGGTTTTATAAGGAATTGTTTCATAATTGTTATCTTAGCGGCGGCTAACTGGTTAGCAAACAACAGTTCAACGCCAACCTCTGATCACTGATGCTGTGTCCTACCACGTTAGCTGGTGTAGCCTTCATAATATTAATGTGGGACTACTGTAGTTGTGTATTCATAGTGGGCTAACAGCAGGGTGTTGGAGAAATAAAACTTACCAGGATTAGGATCGCTGGTCTGCATGGCAGACTCCTCATGCATCGCACTGCTTGAATGTCTTTGTATTTTAGGCTGATTACAAAATAAAACTCAATAAAACTCTCGTACGGGTGGGTGTCCTCCATTGTCGTTTCGCCATACCGACATGTCCCTTCCGGGGCTCGGTAGGTAAAAACTCGGAATATATTGAATGAAACTCTGAATATATTGAATGAAACTTTGAATATATTGAATGAAACTCTGAATATATGGAATGAAAGTCTGAATATATGGAATGAAAATCCGAATATATTGAATGAAACTCTGAATATATTGAATGAAACTCGGAATATATGGAATGAAAATCCGAATATATTGAATGAAAATCCGAATATATTGAATGAAACCCTGAATATATGGAATGAAACTCTGAATATATGGAATGAAACTCTGAATATATGGAATGAAAATCTGAATATATGGAATGAAAATCTGAATATATGGAATGAAAATCTGAATATATGGAATGAAAGTCGGAATATATGGAATGAAACTCGGAATATATGGAATGAAAATCTGAATATATTGAATGAAAATCTGAATATATGGAATGAAAGTCGGAATATATGGAATGAAACTCGGAATATATGGAATGAAAGTATGAACATTATATATATTCCGACTTTCATTCCATATATTCCGACTTTCATTCCATATATTCCGACTTTCATTCCATATATTCCGACTTTCATTATATATATTCCGACTTTCATTATATATATATTCCGACTTTCATTCCATATATTCAGAATTTTATATATATATATAATTTCCTAAACGGCATGCCATATATATATATATGTATATATATATATATAATAAACAATATGTATATATATACATATATATATATATATATATATATATATATATACACACAATAGCAAATAATATTTTAAAAAAATAAAACTGATGTTGTAGTTCTGCAACAGTGGGTTTTACAGGGTTAAAGTTACATATTTAGCAGTCTTTTCCATTAACAAATTTCCATTCTTGCCTTAAAATGGCCTAGATGTAACTCAACACTGTTGCTTCCACTAGGATGTGCAGATCTGTGAAGTCCTTCACTATCTCTCCACCTACGACTCTGCTTAAATGCTAAAACTACTCTACGCTACACAATAGCAAGTTAGAATATTGAAGTCATACATGTTAAAACTGGAAACCAATTCGGAAGAGTATTAATACACAAAGTGTTGCTTCGCACAGGATTAGTTCTTTCGGTTTGCTACACACACATACCTCTAAATCTGTTTTTTTTTTTTTTTTTTTTAACAATCACTACACTGCAGTTTCAAAGTGAAAATACTCAGCCACTGTGTTGACTACTTATTTCATTCATGATAGGTCTTCAAGCATATGAAATAACAGCATACAGTGGTGTAAAAAAGCTTTCAGACACCCTTAAAATTTTACACAATCTCAAATATTACCATGAAATATTTGTGGAAAAATCTTTCTTGTGTTTCAAAAGGTGTGGCTGCATTAGACAGACACAAACAAATACAAATTCTATATTTTTTTGTTTATTGTTTACAAGAAAAACTGACACAACTAAATTCTACCAAAATGACCCAATACTTAAAATTTCTTATTTTTGTGGAACCAATCGATTTTAAGTATTTAATGGCTCTTTTAGGATTTGTTTTTATCATGGCTGTGACTGTACTAATAGAAATTGCACTTGAAGAGTGCACCTGAGAGTGATTCTTAATGCAATATACATGCAAAGGTATGGAGTGTCTGAAAACTTTTTTTCCATCACTATATGGCAAGTAAAAAAAAAAAAAAAAAAAAAAAAAAAATTGTATCTTGACAGGGATGTTTTTTAAGTTTACCACTTTCAAGGCAATGTGCATACAGACTCACTTATGACCCTGACCTCATTTCAGGTAATTGTGTCTGTACTTGTGTTGCCCCTCAATATGTCTCCCAACAGACATTTTGATATTGCAGATAAAACTAATCTGATTAATCATTAATTAAAGTTGTGAAGGACTTAAAAAGTCACCTTACAAAGTCAGGTTTAACTGTGCAATTGTGTGAATGTTTCTGAGCTTGTTTTGAGAGCTTTAGAAGCCTGACTTAGCAGATGTCTCTCACTATATATAATAATGTATATGTATATATGTATATATATATATATATATATATATATATATATATATATATATATATATATATATATATATATATATATATATATATATATATACTACCTCCTATAGTCTTTATTAAGTTACTGCATGTTTTCACTCATACCTACTCCTGTGTCCTTGCCTCCATTTGCAGCGCCGTAGGATTTTACTGCCAACAAAGTCGTCTTTCCAGGCGGTTTGAATGTTTTACTTCGATAGTTAGCGCCTAAAACTGGTGTCAACTTGCAAAACTGTCTTAGCGCCATTGTTAACTCTCTCAGGAAAAAAAAAGACAGGCTCGAACTTTAGAAAATAATTATCGGTAATTATTATATTTTTAAAATATATATACTCCAAAATGTCTGGAAGCCAAAAATTAGGATTTTAGCTCGGAGTCGAAACAAGCTAGCTTACTTCAAAACAACTTTCCTATCAAGGTGTAACATTTATACGCTCCCTGACAGAAACTGAAACAAAAGCAACCGTTCTGGACCCACACTTGGTGCATTGCAGTGGTAAAAACTTCAAACCCACAGCAGAGGGCGAAATTGAGCCTTTTTAAATCCACACTTTCCCTCTGCAATGAAAGCAAATGCATTGCTGTGCCGTAAATAATGAGCAAACCCCAAATCAGATGTTCTATTTTTTTTTAATAAAAGATTTCTCGTGTGTTATTTTTGTTTTACACATTTTAAGGCATCATGCACAAAAAATAAGCCATACTAAAAGCATTAGCTGACCCTCTACCAAAAATTAAATGTTCTAACATAAGATTTGCCGTTAAAAATAAGTTTGTACAAATATGGCATGTAAGCTGGCATGTCAGTGAATCCCAAAGCAGAACATCGTCTGCTTTCACAGTTTTTGTAAACATGGCTTTGAGCAAAATAGGGCTGAGGAAAAGTCAAGGGAAAGGGAAAGCATGCTTGAACATGGGGCTAAATTTCCCTGAAAAGCATGCAAATCATATTTATAATGCATCGTTTCACTCTCAACGGAGAATCTTTTTTTTTTTTTTTTTTTTTTAATTGTATCAATTAAAGTTAAGACATTAAAAATGTTGTCGACATTAACAGACAGACTGACGGACAGAAAGACAGATGTGTCTATGATATTCCCCAACCCAGAGTCCCCAACACAGACATTGTTCAGATTGGTCAACAAACGAAACACTACAAGACTTTTTTTTTTTTTTTTTCAAGCATTCAATTTCCAGATAAATACTATCATCTGGGTAATATTACAACCTCAAAATAACTTAAGGTTCCTCAAAGGTTTCTAGTATTAATTTTATAAATTTATGGGAAACAGCCCAAGTAGGGCTAACAATTAGGTTTTAAAAAAATCTTGTAGTGTCCACCATGGCAGACATCCGGGAGGTGCCGGTAGCTTTGGCACAGTTATGTCCAGTTGTGCTCTTCTGTGATGATCCGTGTGTGTTATACTATATTGAAGACCATGGAAAGATATTGTTCATATGAAACCTGGATCCAGCCATCCTGGTCTGTATCATACCGCCTGAAAACGTCAGTCAACCTCTGCAGAAAGAACAGAAAGTAGTGAATTAAAGCACAACAACAGCAAAAAAACATATTGTAAAGGCTTCAATGTGAACAAACTGAACACTTAATCACTGACTAGTGCAATTGCTTACATTGTCATTGTTGAATTGTTGTACTCTACATTTCGGAAGATGCATATTAATCAACATGAGTCCATTAATTCAAATCTAGCTCAGAAAAAAAACTGAAGCTCCTGGTATATTACTATCTCAAACTTCTTCATGCTTCATTTACATTCGGCTGCCTCCTCCTAAATGTATGAAATTACTGAGAACGAACAAACTGGCTCAAGTGGAACTCTCGTTAGACATTCATCTAGAAAGGGAAGACTAATGTGTTCTTAAATATGCATAATTAAAACTCCTCTTTGAATCTTATGAATACATGAGTAGCCTTGTTGTGATGCTAGTACTAAACTCAAGGGCATCATATATATGCATGTATGTGCATACAGCTGGGAAGAAAATGATTAATTCTACTACAGTATATCCAGCTTGTTAGAATTCAGTGTTACCTGTAGTACAATACAGCATTGGATGAAGTCATCAAAGGCCACCTGTCCCTTCCTCTGGCGGTCAAACTTATCTATCAGAGTGCCGTAGAACTGGTCTGATAGACGATACCCTACACACAACGACAAATATAACATCAGATATATAGTCTACATTTTAAAGACATCCCACACATTCAGCCTGTGTTTTTATAGTGTAGATCTAAAGCATTTAGTCTCCATTGTGGACATCCACTGAACACACCAAATGAATCAACCTGGATGATCACCTCCGGCTTTCAGCCCAGACCTCGAATCATCCTGAAGCGAGGAGGGATGTAAAAACTCTTAGGTACATAAGGGACCTGGACAGGTAAAGACTTTTAAATGAACCATAACATTTTTAAAACTAACTGTGGCAGAGCTGTAGATGGCTTGGACGACTACAGACTGGCCGAGGCAGATGAACAAGTTGTGGCAGTAGCTGAGACGTGTTATGATTCGGTCTGATTAAAGGCATTTTTAGGACTGTCGCCGTCAGACAAACACCGTACATCTGTTTTATTGAGACACTACCCCACTTCAAGTAATCATCAGCAGTACCACCACTCTTGTAAACAGCATATTTAATAAGGGTCTTTTGGCATTTATGAAGAAAAGTAGTCTTCCATGATACTGCTTGTAGCGTACCAGTCGAAATTAGTGAAAGCCAGGACTGATGATCAAACGTCTTTTATTACATGTCATAAACCAGGCTGCAGTTTGCAAGTCCAACTTAGACCAACGTAGCTCAACATAGGACCCAACGTAAGAGCTAAACAGGTGTTGTGCCAAAGTAGTTACCCCCGTCAGAAAGTGTATCCCCTGCCGCGGGAGCGCGCATGCATTCGGAAGTGTGGAGCTATAATTCTGTGTTTAGATATCAGCGTAGTTTATGAATAAAACTAAATGTGGATTGTTACGATCACGCTTTGATTGTCAAACATGTTTGGTAATTTAGCACATGACAGTTCAACCTAAATAAATGCTTTTGCTATACATCGCGTGTTGCCTAATTAATAATATTGATAGCGCTGCCTAATAATGTCTTTTCCTTCTCCTTTTTGTAATAAAGTGTAAGCGATCACCCTACTGACTAAACGTAGGCTCAATAGTCTTTGGGTGGGTACTAGATTCAAACGCGCTATAATTCACTCTTTAGATCAATCTGTCCAACTTCTGATACAGTAAAATCAACACCACTGTGAGCATTTTAACACACTGCATTTGCTGCAGCACTGCCAGCAACAGTTGTTGCTGTAACTCACTTTCCACAGGCTTAGCAACACCTGTGAATTAGGACTAATTTCATTAATCACAGCTAAAGTTATAAGGGAGTACAAATTATTTCAGCCTCATTCGCTGGACCTGCCAGAAAATGTACCCCCCCTCTATATTCTTCAGGTGATGTACTAACATCACGTGGTTTATTCTGCAGACATTTGTGGTCATGCACAACAAAACTTGTGAATTAGGACTAATTTCATTAATCACAGCTAAAGTTATAAGGGGGTACAAATTATTTCAGCCTCATTCGCTGGACCTGCCAGAAAATGTACCCCCCCTCTATATTCTTCAGGTGATGTACTAGCATCATGTGGTTTATTCTGCAGACATTTGTGGTCATGCACAACAAAACTTGTGAATTAGGACTAATTTCATTAATCACAGCTAAAGTTATAGGGGGGGTACAAATTATTTCAGCCTCATGCATTGCGCCTGCCAGAAAATGTATCCCTCCACTGTAATGAAAAGTTTCTCAGGTGCAGTCATGTGTAGTACACGTGATTCCTTCAATCAATTATGCAAATTACACAAGGTTAGCCTTCACCATTTTGGAGCAGGTCGAGGATCAGCATCATCGGCATTATCAACCTTGACTTTGACAAGTAAAAAAAGTTAGCAATGAATCCTACGGATTACAAAGACATTGTTCAATATAAAGTTAAAAAAGAGTATCCTCCAAACTTCACGAAGACGGAGAAATTATTACTTCGACGAAAGGCTCATCTGTATGAGATTGAAGGTAAGGCCAATGACGTTATAACCATTTCGCTAATGTGACAGAATAAACATGTAAAAAATAAAATAGTCTAAAATCATATCTGACGCAGTTTTAGTATGTCATGATTTATTGAGAAGTGACTATGTCTCATAATATTTTACAAATAATATTTAAATCTAATGGTTTGTTTTGCAAGATAAAACCTATGTAATCTCCGCAGTAAGACTAACATTAAGGCGTTTTTTCAAGCATTATCTGAAACCGTATCATATAATAACGCATACCATCCAGTATGTATCATGCACTTAAGAGTATCAATTTCTGAAATACTGCTGCTTTTCTTCTCATTATTTAGGACGGGAGCTTTATTATTGGCGACACAAGGGTACTGCAAAAGCCCTGAAAACCAAAGTGGTCTGTGGAGCTAATGAGGCCAATGAAATCTTTGTCGATTTTCATGCAAGTCCCACTGGGGCACACTGTGGCCAGACAAAAACAAGAGATGCTATCTCAAAAAGGTTTTATTGGCCAGGGATGTCAGTGGATATCAGCAAGTGGGTAAGTCACCCCTAAATTGAAACCACATGTAATTACTATGGAATAGGTTCATGGAAAAACGGTTTCTCCTAAATTCTTTTTTTATTTTGCTCAAATTCCATGATAATAAAAAAAAAAATCATCATGGTATTAAGTGTACATGTGCTTATTTAAAAAGCGCTACTCATGCATAATATGTCATCATAAGGTTTCCCAGTGTACAGTGTGCCAGGCAAGCAGTGACTCTATTAAAAAGCCCACAGAATTCATTCCTATCAAGGTGAGTTCAGCCAAAGAAGGCACAAATATTTTTAAATCCATAGAAACTATAGAAATATTTTTCTCAGTAGAAAAAAGACAGAGTGCATTTTTTGTATCACAAGTAGTTAGTGTTGAATGTTATTCTATATCAACATAAAAGCAGTATACATTATTGCAATTTGTTGAATAAAACTATAACTTGACAATCTTTTGCTACGAAAGGTTTACCAGCCATTTGAATTGGTGGGGATGGATCTAATAGGCAAACTGACTGAGACAAACAATGGACATCAATACATCTGTGTGATGATCGATTATTTCACGAAAATGGCCACAGGCTTACCCCCTGAAATCAAAGACAGCCAAGGAAGTGGCACAATGCATCATCAAGTTTGTCCATCAGTTTGAATCGCCCAAAAGAATTTTAACAGACCAGGGGAAAGAATTTGTCAATGCTGTAAGTATTTAAATGCTTGGCAGAATTTGTCTTTCTTAAATATTAGTCACCAATAATTTTAACTATTATTTTTTGATTCAGGTAACCCCTCATTTTGTTGCTGATTCATTCTGTTTCTGTAGCATAGCCGTATGTATGAACTGATTTTTTGACAGGATGTTGTTATTAATGTCATATCAAAAATGTCAACAAAAACTTATGCTTGTAGATCAACTCTAAAGTGTGTGAAATCCTTCACATCAAGAGAAGCCTCTGCTCTCCCTATCACCCTCAAACAAATGGGTTGGTAGAAAAAATGAATGGCACAATCCAGAGGTGAGTTCTTCGTTATAGTCATAAATTGATAACTCTAAATTTGCCTCTGTGCATTTTCTGTTGACAATAGCATGCTGTGTAACTTACACTCAAAGCTTTATGGCACATTGTGTTGTTCTCTTCTGATATGATCCTTGCTTGTGTTGTGTAAATTCCAGATCCATGTCACTTTGAGTGTCTGTTAAATTAAACTGTAACATTTTAAACTCTGTTACTTAAATTATGTCTGTATACATGTTTTAGGGTGTGGCTTTCCAAGCCACATGGAGAAATATTATTACAAAGTCAAAGTCAGTTTCATGTTTTTGTTACGGTGATGAATATCAGTGCTTTAAAATCACCTATTTTCTCAGAGCCCTGAGCAAAGTGGTCGGTGAACATCCAGATACATGGGATGATTATCTGGATGCAGTGATGTTTGGTCTGAGAACCAAGAAACAGATGACCACCAAATACTCCCCATACTTCTTGATGTTTGGTAGAGAGGCTCGTTACCCTTCACAAGTCCCAGAACACTATATGGTTGGTTTATGGTTTATATATCTACCTATCTGTCTCTATGTCAGTCTAAGTACATAATCAATCTGTATTTGTCCATTTGTTAACCTGTCTTTCTCTCTCTCACACTCTGTACACACTGTCAGATCAGACTGATGTGAATGCATTATGGTACGCTGTCTTCCTATCAGCTTCCAAGATTTATATATCTAGATGACAATTGTCCAAGGATTATTATATTAATCTACAAACATTGCACATACAGAGGAAATTTAGTGGTGATCTGTGGTAGGCTATATAACCCTAAAAAGATTTTGATTCAAACATCAAACAATCTCTTGTTCTTCAAAGGTTGACAACTCTGTGGAGGACATAGTGGGACAGGAGGATTTGTCACAGGACATTCGGCAGCAACAGGACCTCTTGGAGCTGGTCAGAGACAATCTCAACAAGGGACATGAAAAAACAAAGGGAAAAGTCAAGTCAAAAGCCAAACCATCAAACTTCAAAGTTGGGGACAGAGTTTGGAGACAGAATATCAGGAGCCAACAGAGAAAGGGGGGCAAATTGGAAAACAACTTTTTGGGCCCTTATACTATTGTGGCGATAACCGACAAAAGTGTCGATCTCCAAGATGACAAAGGGACAGTTTTCTGCAAAGTCAACATGGACCAACTAAAGTTGACCGTTGAGGACACAGCCAGAGTGCCACACCGGAGTGTGACAAAAAAAAACGGCATCAGTGGTACAACAGGCATCATCATCCCCATTAAAACCAACAGCCCCAGCAGCTACAGCCCCGGCAACTACAGCCCCAGCAGCTACAGCCCCAGCAGCTACAGCCCCAGCAACTACAGCCCCAGCAGCTACAGCCCCAGCAACTACAGCCCCAGCAACTACAGCCCCAGCAGCTACAGCCCCAGCAGCTACAGCCCCAGCAACTACAGCCCCAGCAACTACAGCCCCAGCAGCTACAGCCCCAGCAACTACAGCCCCAGCAGCTACAGCCCCAGCAACTACAGCCCCAGCAACTACAGCCCCAGCAGCTACAACCCCAGCCACTACAGCCCCAGCAGCTACAGCCCCAGCAGCTGTCCCAGCAACCATAGTCCACCCAAATTCCATACCACCATTACAGCCAGCAGCAGAAACACCAACATATACTCAAACTCTTGCAGAGAAATGTAAGATTTTCTGTGCGCATGTCCTCTCTCTGTCTCTGTTTCCTCCCTGTCGCTATGTCTTTCTTCATGTCTTTGGGTGTGTGTGTGTGTGTGTGTGTGTGGGTGGGTAGGTAGCAAAGATAGCAAAATATATATCACTTGCTTCTTTCCCCTCATTTAATTTTCTTTATAATTTTCTTCTTTTCTTATTTTGATAGATGTTAAGGACGCTTGGGCAGGAAAAGAAGTCCATGTCCTCCTCTCCAAAATAGGAGCATACAAATTATATTACTGGGACATTCACAGAGTTGGTCCCGACATGGAGTTGGAAAGCGAGGTACAATATTAAACTTTATTATTTGCTATATAGATAGGTTTTACAGCTTTACAAGTCAGCTTTAAAACAGTCAATGTATTTTTATGTTAAAAAAAAAATACTATCTTATGTGGCTTAATTTTTCTTACAGGTAATCAATGCATATTTGGCAGTCATAGTGCGTGAACACAATCGCCAGAATCCTGCAAAAGCAGCATTCATTGATTCATTTGCTATGACTGCAATGTGGCAAAAAAGGACTCAGAGACTCAAGGTAAGCATTGGTATTATGAATGTTATGGATTTTCCCTAAGATTTCAATATATTTCAAATGTCAAAGCTAAATGGAAAGCTAATGCTTTCAAGATTCCAAATACATCTATTGTAAATCTTTATTTCACATATGTCAAGAGATACTGTGCTTGAAACTGTTTAGTTGTAGGAATCCACATTTCTAATAGATTTTTAATGTGCAATTCATATTTGTATCAAATTATTCCATTTTATTATTCCATTCAATTTTAGATTAAACCCCTGGAGTACGACATTATTCTGGGAATTGTAAATGAGCATCATCACTGGACACTTGTGGTAAAAAAAATTATAAATAAAACATAATATAAAAAGAGTAAACATACTAATGCAGTGCTTGGTATAAAATAGAGTAGGCGAAGAAATAATGTCTCATTAATTTTTTTTCATGGGAAAACTATTTGTAGGTCATCTACCCACAAGAAAAAAAAATCCTTGTACTTGGATTCGCTGGGGGAGTCGAAGGAAGCAATTAAAAAATGTTTGAACACAACAAGGTGAGGATACTTGTTTTAAAAGCGTGGTAATAGGCATGTCAACTATCGCTACAAATTGGCACACATTTATGTAATATCAATTTAGAAATTAATCTTTTATTTCTGTAGGGCTTTCATGCGAAAAAAAGGCTGCAACTTTTCAAGGTGGACATGCGGTACTGTACAACACACACAACAATCTGACAGTACATCGTGTGGAGTCTTTGCACTGAAGGTATGTTTGCTTTGCAGAGTAATGTCATCATCCTCAAATTTCTGTATTGTAACACGACTGTCCTGTTTTTTTCCCCCAAGACAAATAATATTACGCTTTATTGAGATATCTAAAACTCAGAAGTTATTAAGTTACAGCAGATTAATATCTCTATATGGTGACATATAAGCTCATAATTACTAAGAGGGATAGCTTAAGGTTATGTTAAAATGCCTTTTTCAGTTTGCAGAATGTCTGTTGCAAAAGGAAGACACCAGTTTTCCTGCCACGAAAGAGGCCATAAACAGACACAGGCTAGAAATTGCTGTTACTCTTCTCCTGGAAACTGGTAGGAGATATTTTGGTATTTCATAGACTTGTCCATAAAAATCCTGTAAAAATGTTACAACTGTATCATAGTAAATACTCTCACGTTACCTAAATATTAAGCAAATTTTGATGCATGACAATATCACACATGCTCTTATTTTTTCTGTCCTCTTTTTTTTCACAGATGACCTGACAGACAGATGCCACTTTTGTGGGGAACAGGAACATGAGTCCGATGTGAACTGGGTAACTTGAGCTATTCAGTAACAGTCAACTCTAAATCTGAAATGGAATACTCTTTTGATAATGGGAATTGTCTTTAATGCTTATGTTAGATTCTTCTGTTCTACCTAGGACTATTGTTTTATTTCTGCCTTCGCTCCACTTGAAGTAATATTTGTTGAATTGATTGTAACAATAACACAACAATAACAATGTACAGCTTCTTGAAAGACATCTTTTTTAAAACCTGGATTCTATGTCTTTCAGATTCAGTGTGATGTTTGTTTGCGGTGGTTCCACCAAATGTGTGTTCAAGGCCCACCAGCAGAAGAGGATTTTGTTTGTCTTGCTTGTTAAAGTCCTTAGCTGGATGAATAGTATCTAGAGTTGTAATTGTTAAATAGTTGGACCAGTATGTTAGTTGTGTTTGTTATTTTTGTTATTTATCTTCAACTGGATATGCTTTTTTCGTAAAAACAAATGGTGATTGTGTAGTTATTTATATAAGTTATTGGTAAGCTGAGTACTTTTAAGAGACGTTGTTTTAACTGTATAGTATTAAAGTGTATTTCCTTTTTTCTGCAAGATGCATCTTTTTTATGTAACAGTACTTACTTTTTTAAAAATAGTTTTATAAGTTGAGCATTTTGTAAAACAAATTTTGCAGTAAGAAAAAAGCAGGCTGAAACAATGTGTACCCCCTTATAACTTTAGCTGTCATTAATGAAATTAGTCCTAATTCACAAGTTTTGTTGTGCATGACCACAAATGTCTGCAGAATAAACCACATGATGCTAGTACATCACCTGAAGAATATAGAGGGGGGGTACATTTTCTGGCAGGTCCAGCGAATGAGGCTGAAATAATTTGTACCCCCTTATAACTTTAGCTGTGATTAATGAAATTAGTCCTAATTCACAAGTTTTGTTGTGCATGACCACAAATGTCTGCAGAATAAACCACGTGATGTTAGTACATCACCTGAAGAATATAGAGGGGGGGTACATTTTCTGGCAGGTCCAGCGAATGAGGCTGAAATAATTTGTACCCCCCTATAACTTTAGCTGTGATTAATGAAATTAGTCCTAATTCACAAGTTTTGTTGTGCATGACCACAAATGTCTGCAGAATAAACCACATGATGTTAGTACATCACCTGAAGAATATAGAGGGGGGTACATTTTCTGGCAGGTCCAGCGAATGAGGCTGAAATAATTTGTACTCCCTTATAACTTTAGCTGTGATTAATGAAATTAGTCCTAATTCACAGGTGTTGCTAAGCCTGTGGAAAGTGAGTTACAGCAACAACTATTGCTGGCAGTGCTGCAGCAAATGCAGTGTGTTAAAATGCTCACAGTGGTGTTGATTTTACTGTATCAGAAGTTGGACAGATTGATCTAAAGAGTGAATTATAGCGCGTTTGAATCTAGTACCCACCCAAAGACTATTGAGCCTACGTTTAGTCAGTAGGGTGATCGCTTACACTTTATTACAAAAAGGAGAAGGAAAAGACATTATTAGGCAGCGCTATCAATATTATTAATTAGGCAACACGCGATGTATAGCAAAAGCATTTATTTAGGTTGAACTGTCATGTGCTAAATTACCAAACATGTTTGACAATCAAAGCGTGATCGTAACAATCCACATTTAGTTTTATTCATAAACTACGCTGATATCTAAACACAGAATTATAGCTCCACACTTCCGAATGCATGCGCGCTCCCGCGGCAGGGGATACACTTTCTGACGGGGGTAACTACTTTGGCACGACACCGGAAATAAAACACAGAAATGTCACACTAGCTGGCTTCAAAAGTACCACCGTATTTCCTTTAAAGTATAACCTTGAGAATATTTAATTACCGTAACTTGTTGCCACTTTCAACTGGAGCTAAATAACTTGTTACACCTTACTCTCCCATTTATCGTTGCCTTTTTTTTTTATCACTCGTTACTCTCTCTGTGCTTCTTACCGTCATTACCGTGTACCGTTTACTTTTGTAGCTCGCTGCGCGCGCTAAGTGACCTTTCACAATAAACTTCCTTTATAACAGGAAATGACAACATAAAACACAAGAAGTACATTTCAAAATAAAATTCCACACGTTTTGACCCTAATGAATTTAAGTCCTTTACACTGCTGATCCAGTTTTAGACCACACCCACTGCAAACAGAACCACAAAGAAATACAGAAAGCATGCAAAGTCAAACACTGATTTTTTTTTTTTTTTTACTTGCCACTTATATTGCACAAAGGGATATTTTTATTCACTCGTTTTTTTAACAGTATTAAATAACAAGCTGGAGCTTTTCATTTACAGTTACTGTAATCACTGGAGGGCAAATCCAGAAGTCTTCTTCAGTTTTAAAAAAAGCCTCCAGTGTTCAAAGTTATCATGCGGCTGCTGGAGTCTTCAGATTGTTATTTTAAACATTTAATTGCTCATTTGTGCACGTTCTCCCCTAATATAACACTTAAGCCCTTTCCAGACGCAGCATTGCTGCTTCATGAGTCTATTAAACTAACCGCATTTTCTCATTTAGGTCACGTTTCTATTAATGTTTCTTGTGGCTTCATTCAGACCAACCACAGTGATGGAGAGAGCTGCAGCACATGCATCATATTCAACATTCACACAGAATTGGACAGTACATGCATTGTACACTACCAGTCAAAAGTTTGGACACATGTTCTCATTCAGTGGTTTTTATGTAATTATTTTACGCATTGTAGATTAATAAGAAATCAAAACTATTAAAAAAAATACATATGGAATTATCTTGTAAGCAAAAAAGTGTTAATCTTCAGTATGAATCTACAATGTAGAAAATAATACAAATAAATAAATGTAGAATGTAGAAAATGATACAAATAAATAAAAAGCACTGAATGAGAAGGTGTGTCCAAACTTTTGACTGGTAGTGTATAAGACATAATAATGCAATAATAAACACAAGATTAAAATTAACTAATAGTAATAGCTTAGTGTCTGTATGATTTCACTAGTTATTTAAACTTCTGTGTGTGATGATAATCTAACTACAACTTTACCAACTGCAAAATGAAAATATACCAACAGCTGTGATGGAGCTCAAGGACTTAAGCAGAGAACAACTGCTGTGTAACAAATTATTTATCAGAAGCTTATAAACTTTGTGTGACATCTAACATGTAAAATGTGAAGAATTTTGTTTGGATGTCAGAGATAATTTTATGAAGTTATTGATGCTGTTATTTCATGCATGCAACTATCTTATTTTGGAGAAGCTCACATAGATCCTGCTGCTGGTAATTATTTAACTCAGAGGAAAAATCCCTACAAACAGCTGGAAGCAACACACTAAACCTCAGCTCCTCTTGATGTCTTCTGGAAAAAGAGAGATTACATTCATTTTTGGTGAGTATACTTATTTTGAGCTGCTAGAGTCTGTTGTCATGGCAGTAAAGTTTTACTGTTATGGACTTTTCAGTTTGTAGCCCAATAGACATGAAACTGTAGCGCACAGTGTGTGAGAAAGGTGTTCTGTGATTTTGGCACAAACTGTGTCTCTTGTGTTCTCTACTCGATTCAACAAAGTGAGATCACCTCAATTTATGTTAGCAGGGTGTTCATTTAGACATGAAGCCGCATTGTTCAGTTGCCATCAGATTAATGGAAAGTACTGCATGTCTGAAAGGGACTTTACAGAAACTGTTACACTATTTACTGAGACATTTTTCTGTAGAACCATTGGTCTAAAGCACTTTAATCCAATAAAGACTGGTTTTGGATTTGCCCACTGTTAGTTGCACTGCATTGTAAACAGTAAGCTGGAGATAAATTAATGTAAAATTTTACTACATGAGTGGCAAGTAAAAAATGGGGATAAAATTCAGAAGTCTTCTTTTGGCATGCTGCTCTATTCATACACACACAGAATTACCAGAAAAGACAAAAAAAAAACCTGACCTTCTGACCCACAGAAAGCTGAGAGATAGCCCGGAGCCCTCCACCACTGCCATTAAATTTAAATATACAAGCATACTTTGCTGCTCACCGAACCCTGTCAGCGCCTGTTTCAGCTCGTTCTTATCGATGAAGCCGGAGTTGTCCCTGTCGTAGGTCCTGAAGATGTTCTGCCAGTCTGTGATGTATTTCCACACACCGGCGAACTCGTTGAAATTCACTCCGCCTTTATTTTCCCTGTCGAACATGGCTGAAGGAGAGGGTCGAGAGTAAGAAACATCACTCACACTGTCTCACAAAGAAATATATGCACACATCTGTGGAAATGTTGGACTTGGATAACTGCTGACTAACATGAGGGACAGTTTGGTGCCACATACAGTTTTATTGGACTGTGGGAGAACAGTAGAGTTAACAGAGCGGGTCAGAGAGATTCACACTTGACTAACTCCTGCCTCATAAGACTGCATTATAACAGAGAAAGAAAACAGCTTGATCCCCCCCACCAGTACTCCTCTCCTCACCCCCATGCAGTTCAATCCAATTACCTCCCAACAAAGGGAGTGTTATCACAGGATATGCTTCTTGCTGTGGGACTATTAAACAATGGACTTAGTGCGCATGGTGCAGGGGGAAGGAGAGGCAAAGGAATTTTTGGGGATTTATTCTAAAAGTCACACAACAAATGCGAAACAAAGTACATATGAGACTTGGGAAAAGATATTTTTGACATTTTTATTTAAAGAGGAAGCTGGAGCATGCCAGGAAGCTACAGTTCCATTCTGGTCATTGATTTAATCCCCTACAATTCATTTTGATGTATGAAAGTTACATTTTTAAATGGTTTTCAATGAAAATAATCCCTTTCTATCTTAAAATGGCTTAGATGTAACTCGACACACTACGTAGTTCTATTAAATCCCTGCCTCTATCTCTCTTCATCCACCTATCTCAAACACCTTAAATTTACTCTGAGCTTTGCAATGGCTAATTGTAATATTTTAGTATATCAGCCACATATTTGAACAGCAAACTAATTCTGAAAAAGAGTAATGATACTAAAAGTGGCGACAGGCTTTACATTATTTATGTACTAAACCCCGGAAGTCAGAATCTACACTACAACGTAATTTGAGGGTGGAAACACTTCTCCATGGCGTTGATGTCATATTTTAATCATGATATGTCTGCCAACATACAAAAAACACCATACAGACATGTTAACAAAGTAAAAAACTTGATCTTTACACTTTCAGATCCTTGCTATTGCGCATGTAGACTAGGGTCATTCAAGAATTGGAGGACATTTGGGCTTCAAAATATTTGAAAAACAAACCTTCTCTTTTACAGTTTTCTGCTACATACTCATCAATAGTAGGTAATAAACTATCAAAGACTTGATTGGCTCAGCTTACACATCAATGGCACAATTTTTATTCCATGTTTTATTTGTTATTTGCTAACCCTACTCTAATCACAGTAACAGGGTTGCTAATCCATGCTAATGTTAGCTTTTTCTCAGGAGTAGAAGCTAGATATTTAGCTAGCTGTTACTGCTGACCAAGAGGACAAACTGACTGACGGAAAACAGTAAAAACAATTTGTCTTATCCAGATAATATGCATAACAGGTTGCATGAGGTAGAGTGAGACATTCAGTCAACGCTGACAATGTTATGAAAATATGAAAAACAGAAGAGAGGACATAGCTTTGCTCTACCCATTCTTTTGGAGAACTGTTTGATGATGTTAATTCCAGCGTATCAAGTGATTCACTGTTTTCTTCTTTTTTTACCAGCTAAAAAGGTTATTCTAACAGGGTTGTTGCGGGACACACATTCCATGCATAATAATTATCATTTCAAATATGTTGAAAATGTTCCCACAATTACAAGAGACATCAATGAAAATGAAAAATAATACCAAAAAAGGAGGTTTAAATTTCATTTTAACTGTTTTATTTGAGATTCAATTTGGTCATCAGGGAGGTGGGACAGGAGAAAAATGGCATTTTCAGGGGAACTCCAGACATATTTGGTATTTTAAAACTTTCTTTTCTCTTTGTCTTTTTAGATTTGGTCTCAGGACAAGTAAATTTACACAACAAGTGCATGTGTTAGTATTTTGCAAATGGATTATTTGAAATTTGATGGGTGGGACGTAAAATGTCCTCCAATTCTGGAATGACCCACAAACTTATTGACCTGACCTCTTTTATAACAATTAATATAAGAATTTACTTCTGTTCTGTTGCCTCCTCAATATGTCTCACAGCAGACATACCACATGGACATGCTATCAAATCTAGAAGCAAAACATATTCAGACGTCCAAAGGATAGTTTGTTTATATGTGTATAGAAATATAGTCTGACCTACAGCAGATTTATTCAAAAGCTGCCAACTTCTCCTCAGCTATATTGAAGAGTTTAAAGTTATTATCCTCAGCTGCATATTACAACTGTCTTAAAAGTGTAAACAGATCAATATCTGTAGTCTGAGGCAACTGGCAGCTGCCCTTTGGAACCCACTTTCCCCATTTCATTGCAGATGCTCTCTCTTCCTCATTTTATTGATGGCTGCAGGTTTTCATTGGAGCAGCAGTTCCTAAAGCAAAGGTTTGTTTGTCCGTGACCGCAGATTGCACAAACCTTAATGAATTAATCTGGTTGTCATGGTAAGGAAGCAAATAAACAACTTAATAAGCGCAAGTACAAAAGGCGTCTATGTGAAGGTTGGGTATGTCACAGTCAGCAGTTACTTACATATGATGGAGCGGACTGTCACTGGGTTGAAAGGAGTCCATGTGCCTGTTAAACAGGAACATCGGTTAAAAACATACCAATAGCATCACCAATAACTTCTTCTATTTAGCTGCTAAAGAAACAAAGGGAACTGTGATGAAATACCACAATTAGGACAGAATACATGCTTTAAAAAGCACATTTGACAAGATTCTTTTAAGTTTTTTTTTAAAGCAATAATCTGGAGATCACTGCTTAGTTTTTTTTCTGGAAAACAAGCACTTTTATCTTATCACTGTGACTTAATTATCAAGATTAATATTTTTGGTGTGTCCATATTCATTTTCAGCCCAGTACTATATCACCACATAGTAATTAAATGATCTGGTTTTGCAGATTTTTTTTATCACTTCATTATCTTTGGCAAACAAATGATGGCAATGTTAATCTTAATTTTAAGACAAGTAATAATAGCATTAATAACATAAGTGGCCCAGTTTATCTTCTCTCCATTTTTACAATGTCAGCTTGTTTTCTTGCTTAGATAAACATTTCAAAGAGGCGTTTCTCACATTTTCTGACACATCATAGTAGGAAAAGCACACATCGACAATAATTACTGTCTGTTGTTTTATTTCAATCTGCAGATTGTTGTGTAGTGTCCACTGCATGTACATTACTTTCTGCAAAAGAAGCCGCTATGAAATGCTCTACAGAAGAGAAAATTACCACTGCAAAGCTCTGCAGCGGTCTGTGACGATGAAAAATGATGATCATCAGTAAAATCCCAAGTGTATCGTATAGGGAGCAGCAGATGAGTGAATGAGGGAGTAATTCTGGACACTTTTTCACAGCAGATGTTGACTTGTCAGGAAAAGCTCAGGTGTACTGATTACATTAATGATGGGTTCTGCTGCATTTAATTGTTCAAGTAAGCAAAGTCGAGAGCTTGCGGGCCCTGAAACCGAACCCCAAAATAGAATGCAGCAGTCATTAGTGTCATTGCTTACATCATTATCATTACTAATCCACAGTGCTTGTCCTGTAATGACATGTCAAAGTGTCGGACACGAGGAGGATGTATTGTGCTTGCTGGCTCACTGTCGTGATTTACTGGGACACAGAACCATTATTAATGCTATTAATCCTACCTGTACTTCTACCACTATGACAAACCAAAATAGCTGCTGTGAAGAAGGCCTTCCCTAACATAAGAACATATTAAAATGTGATCAGGCAAAATAAATTAAGGTGATAATGTTTTTCGTTTTTGTTAACCCTAATGACAGAGAGCAAAGTCTCATCTGAGGACCTTAAATTACATGTCAGCAACAATGGAAGCCAGTGCAAGATTGACAGAATTAGGAATATCCTGTATATCTTTTGTCTGTAGTCTGCCGTAACATTTTGGTTTCCTCTATCATTTCCTCCTGAAATACTGGATGATATAATGATTCACAAAATGACATAAAAACTAAAACAGATGAGTTCATAGGATTTTTAAACCAAATACATCACAATATTGCATCATAACAGGGAACAAAATAAGTTAAAGTTCTTAAAAAGGCACTTGAAGTGACTTTTGTGGCATTTTATTGCCACTTTTTTCCAAACACACAAAGTTGTTTTTCATCTGGAGGATGAATTTCAATTATATGTGAATATACCTGCCATTTATATGGTCAGAAAAAAAGACTGATGGGCCTTTAGTTCAGATGGGTGTTTATACTTTATAGCCTGCGTCACAGTCTCAACTCTCAAGACGCTGAGATTTATCAGGTCATCGAACTGTTTGCTGACTCACCACCTCACTTTATTACTAGCAGGCTGACACTTCAGAATCAAGAATAAAGAGAAGTGAGTGTAGGAGGATGCAGGAGAAGAGAAACATAAAACCCAAGACAACAGGGGTGATAACCAGCAGAAGAGAAGAGACACGAGGAGATGAGGTGAACAAAACATTTTCAGTTTAGGTTATGTTGCAGTAACTTGAACTCTCTAGAATACTTTTGCTGACCTAAGATTCTTCCCTGCAACTCCATCCGCAAACCTTAAAACAGCATCTGCAGGATTTTAACATCTTGCCGACGTTATGGAGCTTTTTTTTTCCTTCACGCTACTGCTTGTTTTTGATTTCCCTCCACAGTTTAACTCTGCCAGCAGTAAGCAGGTTTGCAGTAAGAGCTTAGACAAGAGCACCTCGTTTAAATAAGAAGGCTTCAAGCCAAACAGGAACTTCCTTTCTTTATTGATTTATTTTCACCTTAATTTTACTTTTGAAAGTCCATTAAAGTGACCAAATAAATAATAAAGCTGCTGAAATAAAATTAGGACTTCATAACTTCAAGGTTTTGGGATGATAAATACTGCATGTGCTCCAGAAGACACTAGTCATTTCCTCCCTCTTCCTTGGTTCGTTTTATTGATGGGTGAGGCTGTCTTGGACTCTGGGTAGAGCTGTTCTGGGACCAGGCCTGAGGCTCTTACTGGAGCTGGGGTTTGGGCCAGAATCTATATTCCTAGTTCATCTGTTAGGAGTGCTGATCTGAAGCAACAAAAATAAAGTATCATAAGCTTACTGATGCGAGGCCAATTTGTAGAGCCAGGTCAGCATTACTACGTGTTTATTTTCTCACACAGACAGCGAATATTCTTTTGTAGCATAAATGTTGCTCCAGCATGAGACCATCAGATAAATGACCAAAGGTAGAGCAAAGAGCAAGCTATGACCTTTCCAGTCACTTGAATTCTTCAACTCGCAAACGTTTCACACCAGTAGCTGGCTGTGAGGTCACCGCTGTATGTGCCAGAGAGACCGCGGCTGCCCAGTGTGAGGCGGCCAGTATGGCTGAGATGTTTGTGTGCGTCTGACGGCAAACTAGGCACAATACGCCCTCTGTCCGGTCTGTACACTGGGCTCTCTCACCGGTGAACGCAACTGCTCACTCAGGTGAGGAGGAGGGGAGAGAGGGAACATAGGAGGTGAGGAGAGAGGCAGGCTGGTGGAAAAAGAGTGCAGTGACCGCAGTGTACACACATGCATATAACGGCCGTGATAGAGCTCAGTGAGATGCTTGTACGTACACACTTGACAGAAGCAAGCACACATGGATATGAACTTTTCCAAACACACGTTAAATACTCAGATATACACCTCACAAAGTAGTTACACAGTCTTGAACCCAAAAACACACATGGACTACATCTTGTCTGAGGTAAACGTTTGACCTTGAGATGAAAAAATACAAGTCATATTTCAAATGAAGGCATCAGTTTCATCTATACTTTATCCAAAAACTACAAAAGATATCAACTATATCAAAAAACACTACCATCATTGTGATTCTTCTTGCAATTAAGTTGCATGTGCAGCATCTAGTATCAGCAGCATTCAGTCAAATTATTACTCCGCCAAGGAACAATGGAGTAATGTGAAGATCAGTGTATGTTTGTCTGTTTATCTGTGTGCAACATTACTAAATTATCAATATTAACACATTTGTCTGTGATTGGACTAGATATCTACTCCGCCAAGGAATGTGGCGGAGTTATGCGACGATCCGCATACATCTGTCTGTCTGTCTGTCTGTGCGCAACATTACTCAAAAATGGACCAACGGATTTGGATGAAATTTTCAGGAAAGGTCAGAAATGACACAAGGACCAAGTGATTAGATTTTGGCAGCGATACGGCTTACAGTCGGAATCCACAGATTTGTTTTAAATTTTCTGTATGATTGTGAGATAGCGGCACGGCATCAATGTAACTATGACAACAAGTGAACACTACGTCAGCTGCCTGCTGACTGTCACATGATTGCGATCCTAGTACAAACCCGTCGGAAATCATACAACGACTGAGCAGTCTTGGTGGAGTACTGCGCTCTGTGAGTGCCTTTCTTGTTGCTCATGTGTCACAAAACAACAAAAGTAGTCATAGGGTGATCAGTCAGTCAGCTCTGTCTATTTTTGTAGTTTACGACAGTCAACAGTCATGATTTGCATTACTCACAATAAGGAGCTCAAGGAATCCAGGAAAAACAGCTCTGGTGCCTCAGACCAAAATGACTAAGTCTAACACAATCAGTGCATGAGCCAGTCACAAATGGCTGACCATGACTAATGATCAACAACTGATGAAAATGTACTGAAAAGCTTAACACTGGCTTTCAAAAATACCTATCCATCTAACTCAACTTCTGCGTATCAGAGTTCAACAGAACACTGCAAGTGTAAAAGATAAAGGTAGCAGAATGTGCTAATGAGTCATCTCTGCATCTCAGCAATTTTACTACGCTACTGCGTCTTCTACACATTTAAATAAATAACTAAAGAGGAGCATAAATCAGCGTGTGCAGGAGAGTGGGGGAGCATGATGGTGAGTTGGTATGATATCTGCTCACTGCTGAGCGAAGGAAGGCCAAAAAAACCATGGCGTAGGCATGCATGCAACACAGCACTGACATGCATCTCAACGGCACGAAACCAATCACAGACTCATCAGGGTTGATGCACCGTCACACCCAGGACTGAGAGAGGGATGAGGAAAAGAGGGAGGACAAACAGAGACTGAGAAGGGAGAGAAAAGTGGGACTAAGTGTGGAGCATGGATGAGCGGCAAAGAGGGAAAGTTAAGAGTAAGAGAAGACAAAAGAGGAGAGAACACAGCAGGCAGATCCTCCTGAGGAAAGTAGGGAGATGAAATAGGAGAGGAGAGGAGAGGAGAGGAGAGGAGAGGAGAGGAGAGGAGAGGAGAGGAGAGGAGAGGAGAAAAATAGATCCATCTTAAAAGTTTATAGAAACAGTTCAACAGTCTTTTATGCAGCGAGTCACATATTTGTTTCTGATGCTTCTTCTACTTCTGTGTCTGTAACTTTAAGACATGCCCAGGTACCTGTGGTGTTGGCATGGTGTTAGGGGAGTGGCACCTGGACACGGACATAGCAACACCCCCCCCTCCCCGGATTTATTGTCCAATAGATTTCACATCCTGTTTAACTAGTTATCCAATGAGAGCTGAACACCTGGTTTGGTTTGAATATATCCGTTTGCCTCATGTGTTTGATCACACTGACTCTGATCAAGACACAGTAGTGTTGAAACGTTAGTGTGTTTGCACAATAAAAGGCTGAGAGTAACGTATTGTGCTTTAGAACCTTTTGGAAATGATCTGCCAAGCTTATAATGTGGTTTGTGACAGCAAAACAAGCAACATCCTGCCACAGTGAGCATCAAAACACTCGGAAAAAACAACTGAAAATATCCTGTAGTGTTGTTTCACATCTAAAACTGAACGTGACTTTAAAGGATGTTGTATAAACATGCAAGTGAAGGCTGGCTGATTTCAGATGTGCATAAAGACAAGCAGACAGACGACTCAAAGGAGAGATAAACAGAAGGATGGAAATTACAAAGAAGACATCAACTACAAATTGTAAATTTGTAAAATTATCTATTTAAAATAATTTCTAGACCATGACAAGTTGTTTTGATCGTAAAGTACTTTTGTCGTACGTCTCATGTTTTTGTCATTTTGTTTCTCGTTTTTCTCATTTTGTGTTTCCTTTTTGTCTCGTTTGTGTTTTGTCTTATTTTTATCATTTTGTGTTTCGCTTCATTTGTTGCTCTGTGCATCGTTTTTGTTGTTTTGTGTTATTTTTGTCTCGCTGTGTTTGTCTATTTTTTTGTCATTCCGTTTCTCACTTTTGTTGTTTTCTGTCTTGTTTGTGTCATTTATGCAATTTTTGTATCGTTTTTGTCATTTGACCATTTTTTGTGGCTTTGTAACTTTGTCTGATTTTTTGTCTCTTTTGTTGTTTTGTGTCGTTTGTCTCATTTTTTATCATTTTGTGTCTAATTTTTGTAATATTTTGTCTTGTTTTTGTGTTTTTTTGTCTTTTTAAAGTAAAATACTATATCATTCAGTTCCAGATACCTGTGACTAAATGTTTTGTGCCTCTGTAAACACACTGTGATCTGTAAGCTGTAATGTGTAAATGATAAAATGAGGCATAATGTTGTCGAAATTGAACTTATTTTTCTTAAGAATTTCCAGTTTGTTCATAATGTTTTGTAAAACGATAATTCTCTGCACTTCTGACACAGGAGGGCTGAAAAAAAGGAGAGGAGTAAAGAATAGGCGGGTGATAAAATAAAAGATTAAGATGGACAACACTGACACGGCAGACAAAGCTCGGTCGAAGCTGATATAAATAAAAGCAGCACTTGCAGGGTCAGCAGAGTCACGACAGACAGTCCAACAGTGACGAGGTTGGTGGCTTTGGCAAGCAAACTGCAGGACAGGATGCAGTGCGGTGTGTGTTCAGCTCCACTGGCTCTGTTTCATATCAGAATGAGCCTAATAAACCGGCGGAGACTGGACTGGGAAACCTGCCGCTCGCTACACGCACACACAGCACGGTGGACAAGCACACAACATGGCAAGAACACACACATACAAGCCAAGTCTAAAAACAAAGAAGGCTACTCACTAGCCCTTGTCTAAAAGGGGAAGAAAAAATCTGATGAAATGCACAACACACATAGTCTTGATAAATACACGTGTCCGTGCATGCATGCTCAAACACACTCGCACACTAATCAGTATGCTGAGCCAGAGCCACTGCGCAGCCTGATAACAGCTTCTTTCACAGCTGCTGCTGGCTTAGACACTTCTTTTTTTTCTCCTTTGAAGTGCCCAGAAAAATGGGTTTCTGGGAAGTGTAATCTGTTCAAAAGTCTTTGAAAAGCTGCTGGTGCAATTCAGGCATAAACTTGATGGGGCACACATTATATTTTAATGAGAAGACAAAACTTCAACCTGAGCTACAGTACGGTACAGAGCGAACTGCATTCCGAAATATACGTCTCATTAATCAGTACCACATTTCAACATCTCGCAAGCAAGGTCAAGAAGCAATTCTGGTGCAGTGTAGTGTGTGTGGATTGAAACAGATATTTCATCAGCCTGCCCCTGCTGTGGCAGCTCTGCTCAGTCAAAATAAGTGTACAACTTGCCAGGATTTGAGCAGAGAAGAGGACCTGTATCATTTATTCAACACTGCTCTCCAAATTGCCTGGCAGAATCACAAGTATACTTCTTTTTTTTTTGTTTAGGAGACCTGACGGGAAATGAACCCTTAATCCTGTCTGAATTCTCCTCCTCCTCCTGAGCTACACATGATCAAGAGTAACTGCACTTCCATCACAACCAGCTGGGTCATTCCATATGAAATCAACAGATTTTAAGAAAATTTCCCACCTGACCCTCTCAGATTTTTCTAAATTTTTACATACTTATAGAACATTATATATGATGGAAAAATCCAAAATTGCAAGGCTTAATTGTAAAGAGTTCCAAAGTTATGACCATTTGAAGTAGGTAGGGGGTACCCTAAAATAGCGACCAAAATTAAGACTTGAAATTTTTGGCTATTTTCAGGCTTCTATAACTTCTGAACAAAAAGAGCTAGAGGTCTGAAATTTTCAGGATCATTTCATAGGAATCCATAGTCCTAAGAAATGTGAAAATATTTACTTAAAATTTCTAATTCCATGTTACAGAGAATGACAAAATTGAGATTTTATCCATCGCGAACTTCTAAAATGCTACTTTTGGCCACCTGTTACACAAAAACTAATCATCCTATTCATTAGAAATTTTATGTGCTGTATCTTGGCTAACTAGGGAAAGGATCTGTGTAAAATAAAGGTCCTATGTTAAGTTATGTATGATATATGAACAGCTAAAAATCAAAAATATCTGTCCGACCTTCGGATTCAAAGGTCAATATCAGCATGTGGGATAGGTAGTATCACAAAATAAAAGACACCATGTGAAAGTACAGGAATTGCCCTAAATTTTGACACCAAGCACAACTTGCTTCTATAAATCCTTCTTTGTTAAATGTTCAAATTAAATATTTATATTTATAATTAAATGTTAGAGTGAATGACCTTGTGTCTGAAGAAACTGTGGCAGATTTCTTGCAGCATGATCTGCATCCTGGCCAGTATGTTGCAGCTGTTTATGATAATTACTGGTACTTGGGAAATGTTGTGGAAGTATCAACTGAGCAGGCAGATGTGTTCCTAGACTTCATGAAACCAAAAGGCCCTGCCAGATCATTTTCTTGACCCAAAAGGAAGGACCAGTGTTGGGTGCCAACAGACCATATCCTTACTCAAATTGCGGATTTGACGACAGCAACGGGTCGTCAGTATAATCTTAGCCAGGATGCAGAAAAGAAGGTTTCTGAACTGTTTAAAAAAAATTTCTGAAAGACATAAATGAACCAACTTTGCAAACTAATTCTTGAAAATGTGTAAGTACTTAACATCTTCTTTACTCTGCAATACATACATTTGAACACTTGAAAATCACTAAATTTTCTGTTATATATGGCTAAAATATGGGGTGAAAACGTGCATATTTAATTTGAACATTTAACATAGAAGGATTTATAGAAGCAAGTTGTGCTTGGTGTCAAAATTTAGGGCAATTCCTGTACTTTCACATGGTGTCTTTTATTTTGTGATACTACCTATCCCACATGCTGATATTGACCTTTGAATCCGAAGGTCGGACAGATATTTTTGATTTTTAGCTGTTCATATATCATACATAACATAACATAGGACCTTTATTTTACAGAGATCCATTCCCTAGATAGCCAAGATACAGCACATTAAATTTCTAATGAATAGGATGATTAGTTTTTGTTTAACAGGTGGCCAAAAGTAGCATTTTAGAAGTTCGTGATGGATAAAATCTCAAATTTGTCATTGTCTGTAACATGCAATTAGAAATTTTAAGTAAATATTTTCACATTTCTTAGGACTATGGATGATCCTGAAAATTTCAGACCTCTAGCTCTTTTTGTTCAGAAGTTATAGAAGCCTGAAAATAGCCGAAAATTTCAAGTCTTAATTTTGGTCGCTATTTTAGGGTACCCCCTACCTACTTCAAATGGTCATAACTTTGGAACTCTTCACAATTAAACCTTGAAATTTTGGATTTTTCCATCATATATAATGTTCTATAAGTATGTAAAAATTTAGAAAAATCTGAGGGGGTCAGGTGGGACTACTTGATGAAATGATATGTAATGTAATCCTCGTGTTGTATCCTCGAGTTCTTTTAACGCTGATTTTGGAAATATTTCTTCGCCGTCTTCAATCAGTTTAACTATCATTCTGCATTATAAATGGCTTACTGCTTGGATTAAATGTTTTTAATTGACTGTTCACTAAGAACCTGTTAAAGGGTTTAAATAAACATGCACCTGATGGTCCTGTACATGATATTGTGCTTGAAAACTGAGGCTAATTCTGTGTGCTTCTGGCCAAATGTCATCATCATCACCCACAGATGAACCACACAGAAGTCATAAAAGTGCAGCACTAGTTAATCCTAGTATTAAAAGTACGATAAATTAAGATCAGACTCATATGACAGTCATCTATAAACCTGTTGAGCCATTTAGAAAACATTATTTTATTTTATTTTTCGAGCGAGAGTGGTACAGACTTTGGGAATGTGGAACTTAATGAAACTGTTATGAAGGGTAAGTAATGAACGCAGATAAGGTGATGTTTAACCAATGAGGGTCTTGTAGATGTACAGAAACCAGTGTAAAGAGAGGGCCAGTTCACCAGCGAGTACAAACTGCAGCAGTGGGTGTTGCAAGGAGCTTCGGTAGCAAAGCGGATGGCAGAGTGGTAGATAGTGTCTAATTTATGAAGGAGGCTTTTTGAAGCGGATCTGTATAACACATCACCATAATCAAATAATAGAAGGACTGTCATTTTAACAAGAGGGTATTTAGAGGAGTGCGTGAATGAAGATTTGTTACAGTAGAGAAAGCTGATTCTGGATTTAAATTTGGAGAGGAGCGTACTGATATGTGTTTCAATCAAGCCAAATGTCCAGATACTTATAGCAGGACACAAATTGAATCTCAGTGGTGTTCAGTCAGAGGAGTTTCATCGGGTTTTCGATTTGTGGGAGGTTTCTGTTGAAGCCCATACTTTTGGTTTTGCTTATGTTTAGTGTCAGAAGGAGATCGGAAAAAGCATGTTTAATGTTACTGAAGCTAATCTGTAGTGCAGACAGGGAAGTGTGGAGGGAGGAACTGGATGCATAGACAATGGTGTCATTTGCGTACAGGTGGATGTGCGAATTGGTTATGGCATGGGTCATATTGTTGATGTAAATGTTAAAGAGTGTTGGACCAAGTATTGAACCCTGCGGAACACCTTCGTGAATTGGTAAGGATTTGAGAGAAGACCATCCACCCTCACTGACTCCATGCACCCAGAACAATAGCTTCTGGATCAACTTAGACAATTCTTGGAAAGACTGATATTTCGTAATCTTTCCAACAGAATGAAGTAGTCGACAGAGTCAAATGCCTTAGCCAAGTCTACAAAAACAGCTGCACGGTATTCTCTGTTGACAATAGCACACAGAATATCGTTTACGAGTTTAAGTGAGGCAAAAATGCAGCTGTCCCCTGATCTAAAACCAAATTGCAAGGGGTTAAAGACATTTTAGGTCTCTAGATGGGTAAAATAAGGCTGATTTATGCTGTGTGTTTCACCTTCAATGCTGCAAGAGGAGAGGTGAGGGAAACTTGACAAACTGCCGTGCCAACTTCTCATTAACTTTTACAGAGGAGCAGTAGAGAGCATCTTAATTGGAAAGATCACAAACTGAGATGTGCACGGTCCAAGACGGGAAGACTCTGCAGCAGATGATTAAAGAACACCAGAATCATCTACTGAACATCAGTGATGTCAGTGAGACAATGTGTCTGCACCCCAGCAACAGCGTGTTTGCCCTGCTGCTGTCTGGGGAAGCTACACAGAAGTATCTGCTGCTGTATCACCATGCTTCCAAGCGGTTTCTTTCTTCAGGCTGTGAGATTACTGAATTCACCCTCCACCCTTCACCACATGAAAACAGTCTTATTGTTATGACTTGATTATAAATTTTTTATATAAATTTGCAAGTAACGTGTAATTTCATTATACAGTCTTACGCTAATTCTGTTTTTTCAAATCTTGAAAAGAGACTCATTCTGCCATAAGAGCATCCAGACTAGCTTTCATACTAAGGAGAAGTTAGTCGTGAACAGGGATTTTTTTTTGTTAATCCCCACAAAACAATGTAGCATGAAATGCCTGGGCCTTGAAGGTAACACTGGATTACTATACTAGGCAGTAAGCTAGTTTGTTTGGAGCCCAGACAATATTCTGTTAGCAGTTCCTTGCGCTTTTGTGGTTGTATTTTAGTCACAGAAAACATTAAACAATAAAAAAGCCCCTATTCAAGCTTGTCAAAATGCAGACTGTGGTTCTTACTACAGCCTCCAGAAGCAGGTCTGTGTGACACTGTTTGGACCACTGTGGACTATAACTCAGTAAACCATCCACACCCACAATTTCAACCATTAACCAGTCCTTGCAGTGAGTTGGTTGTCATTGCAGAGACACTGAAGTATATCAAAGTGGGCTCTTTGAAGCTACACTGATAAACTTTTCACCTGCTTCTCTGTTGTCCTGGGACAAAAATAAAACTGCATTCACTTTTATTCGATCCACCTGTCACCCGCGGATAAAAATAAATTCCCAATCCACTTTGTGCTTAGACTCGGCAGTTTCTTAAATCAGAGAGACCAGTGGTGTGTGAAAAAGGAGATGGGAGAGGATCAAAAAAGAAGCAGAGAAAAAAATACGAAAAGGGTGTGGAACAAAGAAGAGATGGAGACTGAAGGAGGGGAGAAGGGAAGGGAACGAAGCATAAATGCTCAGAAAAAGAAGGAGAAAGTTACAAAAATGGGAGTGGCACAATCCTCAGAGAAACACTGACACGCACCGTTTGATAAGGCCTGCTGAAGCTCTGAGTCTGATATCACTCCACTCCGGTCTTTGTCAACCCTGGGAACGAAAACACAGATTAGATACTGCCGGCTTTAACCACTTCACACCCACAGACACTCCAGCATACAATAGCCGCCGACAACAGCAGTCGCCAGCTGAAACTTTATCCCCAAGCGTGTGTTAGTATTTCAACACTCCACAGGGAATGAATGGAGCTGTATGACTGAGGCACACAAGACAGTTTGTAGCTCTGAGAGTGCAGCCACACAAGCTCAGAGTGTGTGTGAATGTGTGTGTGCTCCTGAGACTGCAAAGTGACACTGAATGTTACAAACAGCTCTTAGTCGTACCCGCACAGTGTCAGCTTGGAAGAATCTCAGACAGATTTTCCAAGTGATGAGTGAGACGAAAACTAAAAACAGTCCAATTCTTCAGATAAGAGGAAGCATTGTGAGCCATTAACCAACTTCTGACTGCTTTTTGATAAGATCCTATGAGGATAATGTAACCAGTTTGATTTAATTAAATATCAAAGACAAAATTGTCCAAAAAAAAGTATAAAATAGCTTTCAATCTGTCAAAATAAGACGGAATTCACTAGAAGTATGCATGATGATACAATAAACTGGACTGTCTCTTAGTTTGAGACCAGGGTTGAAACAAACAAGTGACAGAAAACTAATCAGTAACAAATCAGATCTTTGTTTAAGTAAAAAACATCAAACATTCTCAGGTATGACCTTTTCACATGGCAATCTGAACATTGAGCAATGTGATTTTCCATTATTTTCTGACATTCTAAAGGATAAATGACTAACGAAACAAGTATTTAATCAATAAAAGAGTTGCAATTCTGGATTCTTTTCATTAATATGAATCTAATATACTACAAAATGTCATAAAATGGTCAAAACCTTTGAGAGTTGTCACAGAAACTTTTTTTTTTTTTTTTAACACAATGGTGAGGCCACAAACAGAGAATCTTTGACATAAATAATAAATCACTAGACTCAACTATTCAACTGTTTCAGCCCTAAACAAGCCTTTCGGGCGTCCCATCTCTAAGTGAATGGTTAATTTTTAAATCTCTGTAAGGGAGGAAGAAGTGGAGGAAAGTGCACAGCTATTCTACAGAGGAGCTGGCTTGCTGGTAGATATCAAACAGTAGAAGGGAAAGCCGGGCTTGTATCTATTAAGATTTACTAAAGCTCCATTCAGCCGTGATTTTTGTCTGGGATGCAGAGACGTGAAAACATTAACTGTGACACAAATAACGGGTTTTGAAATGCAGCTTACTCAAACATCCAGTGACTCAGTTGTTCCTCAGCAACCTGCCTGACCCAACCTGTTGATGCAGAGCTTGCTCAATAAACACTCTGAATATCAGCAGAGCAGAAGAGGGAGGAGATGAGACGGGGAACCCCTCCACAGGTCCAGCCCAGTGCTGACTCTGTGGGCTGGGCTTCTGCTCCCAGCTGTGATGCATTACCGTGTGGTCATATCTCCATGTTTGCAGCCTTCGCGGCTTTCTTTACGCCGATCAGCTATATGTCCGTGTGTGCTCCTCTACTTTACCTTCCCCCACTTAACTAAAGAAAAACAAACAAGGAGACCAACGTGGTTTCCTTGGTGGAGGAAAAACAGCTCCCAGTGTGTCCATAAAAGCCCGCTTTGTCCCAGTGAAGGTGAGGAGTGGTTGGGTTGGGGCAGGCAATGGGGGTACCCAACCTTCACTAAACACCGATAGATTAACTCAAAGAAGTGTGTGTGTGTGTGTGTGTGTGTGTGTGTGTGTGTGTGTGTGTGTGTGTGTGTGTGTGTGTGTGTGTGTGTGTGTGTGTGTGTGTGTGTGTGTGTACAGGCCTCCTCCCTCCTCCTGTCCTCACCTTACTAACACTTCAGGTAAAGCTACCTCGCCACTGAGAAAGAAGTGAAAGCATTATTAAAACTCCCCTCTCGCCTGCAGAACTGACAGTTAACCATCTGGTGTTTCCATCTTTTCAAATACAGAACTTAAAAACAGAACTTGTAAAGCAGCAGGACGACATAAAACACCACAACTGAGTCAGTTATTCTGCTCACATTGCCCCATGTTTCACTGTTTCCTATTAAGTAGTCAGGTTGGAATATGGCTTGCGGAACAACGCCCGCCCTACTTTCCACACAACTGGTCCAAATGTAAGGCGATGTCATTGTGGCTCCCATGGTGGAAAAAGGGAAAAAAACATTTTTCCTTGCCACTTTTTCTATTTTTACATTTTTGTATTCTAAGGTTCAATTTGTGGAATGAATCCTGAGACATTTAGATCTAATCATGCTGCGTCTGAAACGAATTGCCAGCAAAATCTCTACAACTCTGAAAATTTTCAGTATTCAGGAGTCACAGACTGCAAACATGTGGTTGTCATTCTTCCATAGCAATCAATCTGCATTGCTGATCTATAAAGAAGAGCATTGTTGTTCTTGACTCTTGAAGGGCTGGGTGCAAACATTTTTGTCATGCCAACGTCATCCATAAGAAAGGAGGCTAATTGGAAAGAATTCTTCATGAGTCATTCAGTCTCTAGTCATGGAAACAGTTTGGAGATTCTCCACCTTCACCATGTGGAAAACACCTTCAAAACGAATGACTGTTTTCTTCTCCTACCATGATGATCCAATCAGACAGACTAATGATTTCACAGGACAAACAAGTGAGCTACAGTGCATGAATTGATTTTTAAAAGCAGAAGGACAGTGAGTCATGAACTGCTTGGTGTGTGTATGTGAGATTGAGAGGCCTCCCACGTCAACTATGCTCTATTGACTCTGATCACATGACCGAGGGAATTCCAGCAGCCAGATATTCACCAAGAGGCAGCAGATGAGGTGACACAATGCTCGTGGGAAGGCTGACTCTGTGTGTTCATGACAGTCACAACACTTGACACAAACTGATGCTGACTCCGTATGAGTACACAGTCATGATAGTCATGAGGAGTGCTGTTTGCTTGACCGCAAACAAAGCAGCAGGACCGTGTGAATGAGAAAGAGATGGCAGAAGATAAAGCGTTCACATGTGACCTGATCTCTCAGAGGTTTTGCAACATACATAAATAATTCGTTAAGGGTGTTTCAAGCCTCGCAGTGTTCGCAGCATCTCAGTGTAGTGAGAAAAAAATCCTCTGCAGTATTACATAACTCTATAGCTATTACCAGGGGCCAAAGCATATCAGCATTTCTCTCTCTGAATACTACTATGACCTTCTTAGCTGCTGACACACTTTTGACTCAGACTATGGGGAAATTGATGACTATCAAGAGGTGAAAGCCGCCACAGATACTGCAATAATAAAATAAGGGGAAGAAAAACAGAAGCCGTATAGAAATTAGCTTTAAAATGTATTCACACCAGCCTCCCATAAATTGATCTCCTGCGTCATATAGAGCTACAATTGTCAGGTAATCCCATACTGACAGATGTTTTTTGGTTTTTTTTGGCTTGGTGCAGATGTGATGCAGAGGCACAAGTAGTGCTGTAAGAAGTCATTCATTAGGGATGTGAGTCACATCAAAAATGGAAGTCTGAAGTGAATTGGGTTTCTTTTTGCTTCAGGGGAAAAGCCCTCAAGGACTCCTGGAGGTCTCAGGTTTAAAAACTCTCATTGCTGGGGAAGACAACAATGAGGCTGTGACTTCATTTACCGTCAACTCCACAGCCATGTGACAGTGGAGGTGCAGCGATGTAACGCACCGGAACAGCTGAGTGACATGTAGCAGCAGCAGGCTACACTGTGAAGTAACATTTCCTCAACTGAGAGGTAACCTTAGCTCTGACAAATCACTAATTTCACTGCCAGGCGCTGTTCGGAACCAAAAATACTTAGAAGGACGCGAGAGTAAACGAGACAAAAAGAGCTGTCAATGAAATATTTAGTGTCAGCACCACCCAGCCCCACTCTCTGCCCCTCCGAGCTACACTCGACAGCAGTTTTCACTGGGGATCGGAACGAGACAACAAGCCGCCTTCCGCCACTCACCTCTGGAAGATATTCCATAGGAAGCCCTGGTCCGGAGGAGCGTTGATGTGCGGGGGAGCTCTGTACGGACTGTGGTACGCCATTTTAAAGGGAGTGCTCTGTGCGAAATTGTGCTAGTACAGCCTGTGTTTCCTCCTGCTGTAGTTTCTCCTCTCTCTTCAATCAGACTCCTTCGCCCGACGTTCACGTTACCGCCTGCCTCCGCGCGCTCAGGGGCGGGGCCAATCATTCAGCACTACCCAGAAGGATGGTGACGTCACACCCGCGCTCACTAACAGTAAAAATAGAAACCAACATTTAGGTTACCATTAACTGTAACTTCCAGGTTACTGACAAACTGTAGCACTCAAGTGACTAACAAACTGTAACATTCAAGTTACTATTACCATAACACTGATCAACTGTAACATTCAAGTTTCTGTCAAACTGTAACATCAAAGTTACTGATAAACTGTAACATTGAAGTTACTGATAAATTGTAACATTCAAGTTACTGGTGAACTGTATTGTTCAGCTTTCTGATAAACTGTAACATTCAAGGGACTAACAAACTGTAACATCCAAATTGCCATTAACTGTAACTGAAGTTATTGATAAACTGTAACATTCAAGTTTCTGATAAACTGTATCATCCAAGTAACTAACAAACTGTAATACTGAAGTTACTGATAAACTATAACGTTCAGGTTACGAATAAACTGTAACATCAAAGTTGCCATTTACTGTAACATTCAAGGTACTGATAACTTGTAACATTAAAGATACAGATAAACTGTAATATTCAAGTTATTGATAAACTGTAACATCAAAGTTACTGATAAACTGAAACATTAAAGTTACTGATGAACTGTAACATTCAAGTTACTGGTGAACTATATTGTTCAACTTTCTGATAAGCTGTTACATTCAAGGGGTTAACAAACTGTAACATTCTAGTTTTTGATAATCTGTAACATCCAAGTTAACATTAACTGTAACACTGGCCACGTTTACATGAAGTTTTTTAATTTGGAATTATCAATTCGGAATTAACTCGTTCAGAATTAAAGTTTTGTGCTTCGCGTTTACATGGAAATATTAATTCCGAATTAAGGTTTACATACCGCACGTTTATTCCCCTTCCTTAATTCCGCTTAACGCTTGGGCGTTGGAAAGGATTCTGATTGGACAGGGAGTGGACGTGACGTATCCCTGTTTACCGGAAGAAAACAAACTCCATTTGTCGCAGCATTTCTTTTCCCCAACAACATGGAAGAACAACTAATAAGCACGCTTTTCGCTTTGCTTTTTATTCTCATTCTGAAACAGCAACTCGACAATGGCGTACTACTTCTGTTGCGTCACTTGAGAAGCAGAACGTGTACGTCGCTACGTCATCGCTACGTGAGGAGCCAAGCATGCGCAGAATGACCGGAATTAACTAAAGCGGAATTAACTTTATACATGAATAGAACGTACACAGGAATTAGTTTATTCGGAATTAACATCGGAATAAACCAGGTAGTTTATTCGGAATTAAGTTTATTCGGAATTAATTTTTTAATTCGGAATTAAGTGTTTACAAGGATATTTTAAAGCAGAATTAACTTTAATTCAGAATTAAAGAGGAATTAAAGGTCTCATGTAAACGTAGCCACTGAAGTTACCAATAAACTGGAATATTCAAGCTACTGGTAAACTATGCTGTTCAAGTTACTGAAAGTTGTTAAAAGTAGTGAACAAATATTTAAAATTTACATTCTTCACAAAAGCATACACTTCAAACACTTCAAATTCCATGCCAGACATTTCATATAATATGCAATGTTTGCGCTTTTTGTCATGCGGCCATTCTTCATCTCAGGACAGTCTGTGCCAGTTCAGACAGGATGCAGAAAATATCTTGTTGCACTGTCTCAGATTTTGACCTATAAAATATTTTGGTTGGATTTTTAGAATTTCTTATTTTTTTTTACACCTGGAAAATTCTCTGTTTTGAATTTTAAAAATGGCTTGGAAGTCATATTTAAGGTTCAATATTCCCACAAATATAATTCTGAGGTTTAACTGATTGAATGGCTCCAGCAGAGGTGAAATTGTTTATTATTGGCCCTAAATATCACAGTCTTTGGTCGACATTTCACAAAGTTTTGAGGCTTCTAACACAAGTAGATTCTGATGTGTGACAAGTATGGCAAGCCAAGGTGACAGTAATGCCAATCTGGTGATGTGGATTAATTCATAGGTTTACAAAAACTTGTGTGCATAGAGGATTATATATTGTCATTACATGAGCAACGTTTTAAAGTATGGGAATATTTGGTAAGACAAAAACAGCCTCATATGCTGTCAAATCTCAACATGAAAAAAATTCCTGGTGTCACCCGGAAACAAGGTGAACTCCCATTTTGGGGCATAACTGTATATTACAAAGCTTTATATCACTGTTCACAAAAGCTCAAAGAAAAAAGGAGAGGAGATCTTCAAGCTGTCTGCTGTCGTTCCAAGACAGTGTGCCAATCCACACAGCACCGGTGGCAGAAGCAGCCAAATGTGGCTTTGAACTGTTGCCCCATGCACGGTACCCACCCGACATGCACCCTCTGACTTCTATTTCCCAAACTGAAATGTCATTTGTGTGGTCGTCATATTCAGAGCAATGATAAAGTCATCAGTGCTGTCAAGGAGTTTCTGAAGGCTCAAGATGTGACCTTATTCCGCAAAGGGATAGTGAAGCTTAAACATCAGTGGACCAAGTGCACTGAAGTTCAAGGAGATTATGTTGAAAAATAATACAAGACCAGACTTTCTCCTGTGAAATTTTCTTGTGAGGCTGAGAACTTTTTGAAGTACCGTCATATGGGCAGAGAGCTGAGTTTACTTACCCGTAGTGTATAATGGAGCTAAAAAATTTTGAAGTTGATTTGCATTTTGAATTTGAGAGAAGTATTCCCATCTTTAGCTTAGGAAAAAGCAGCAATATAACACAATAAAATTGGTCCACTATTATGTAAACATTACCACGGAAAAAGCATATGTAGCTGAGTGGATTTTCATTCTCTATACTTTATTATGCTTTGTATACTGTTGGGTAGTTTAATCTGAACAATAAAAATATGATATAAAAATTATTTTAAAGATTATATAATTTATATAGGCTGCACAGTGGCTTGGCGGTTAGCATTTTTGCCTTGCAGCTAGAAGATCCCCAGTTCGCATCCCACCCTCGGGATCTTTCTGTATGGAGTTTGCACATTTTCCCTGTGCATGCGTGGCTTTTCTCCGTGTACTCCGACTTCCTCCCACAGTCCAAAAACATGCTGAGGTTAACCGGTGATTCTAAACTGTCCGTTGGTTTGAATGTGAGTGTGACCGTTTGTCTCTATGTGTAGCCCTATGATAGACTGGTGACCTGTCCAAGTGTCTACTGCCTTCACCGTAAGTCAGCTGGGAGAGACTAGCCACCACTGCAACCCTAATGAGGATTAAGCAGTGTATGGATATAATTCACATGTCTATTATCTAGTATCTCTTTGTTTGTAACCACAGACTGGCGATCTCTAATTTGCAGCTTTGGCTGTTAAGTGTACCAGAGAATAAAGTTGTATTCCTATAGCAAAATAGTACTTGAGACCTGTGTAAGTAAATTACAATTGCTTATACAGTGCTTCAGTACTTCCATCACTCTATTTACATAGATAGATAGATAGATAGATAGATAGATAGATAGATAGATAGATAGATAGATAGATAGATAGATAGATAGATAGATAGATAGATAGATAGATAGATTAAACCTTTATTGATCCCACAGCGGGGAAATTTACAGTGTAACAGCAGCAGATGGAACAGTTTGAATAAAAAAAAGAGAGCAGCACACAATGCACACAGTGCATAGATATAAATATTTTCTTCTTCTTTATGGTTATTTTATGTTTCCACATGCACAGTCTTACAGTAAGACAAAAATAGTCATGATCAATGCTGTAGTGTGTTTTTTTTATTACTAACAGATCCACCTCTAAACCCCAAAATTACAAAAGTACCTAAACGCACCTAAACGGCCAGTGTCCCGATTTTTTTCTGTAGCACTTGAAAGCATCACTATTGTTTACTTTCAATGTGAATCTCGTAACCTGATTGGTCCGCCGTGATTTGACGCGGGAAAACCGGAGCAAACTTCAGTGACTAACTTAGCTTCACTTTCTTTTCCCATCAGTCCAACTCTTAAACTTGAATTTTTTACTCAAAGAATCCTGTATACAAAGGTACAACAAAATGTTTTACTACCCGAATGTCCTCCAGCGTCCTACTGGATGTTTTTCCACAATTTGGTAAGTTACAAACTTGTTAGCATGTAGCTACAAAGCTAACAAAAGAACTTAGCTGCTAATCATAGTTGCAGCAAAAAGCAAGAAATATTAGCAAATATGTTTTTTTTTTCAGGTTAGCAGCTACTAGAGGTGCCAGGGTCACTCGCAGGGAGCTTCTCAGAGTCAATATCAAGCAAACCTGGTAAGACTGTTCACTGTTAATACCTTTTCTGACCCATTTCATTGCTAGCAGACAGATATGTGATTATAGTTAGCCCACATCAAGATGTTTTGAACTTTTGTTTTGTATGGTTTTTTTATGTTTACCTATATGTCACTTCCTAAACTTAAATTACACAAATAGTTTAATGCAAATTTTCAGCAGTTTTCTTTCAAATCATCTGTGTGTTAGTTTATAGTTGGTGGAAAAATATTTCTAAATAAATAATTTTTCAAGCTAAAGAGAGAAATATCATCTCTCTTTGCATAACTACCTAAAATAGCACACTTCAGGGATATGTCTGGATCAGAATGGCTCTTTGGAAGGTGATTATGCACAACGGTAAGCTTGATCAGTCCACATACAGTAAAGGCAGGTCTAGGTAGCCTAATATGGCAGAAATCTATGCATTTTTCTGTTATTTCTATGTTTGAGCAAATGAAATCTCAACTGAAAACTAAGAAAAAAAAATTCTTCCCATTTTACAGCTCGAGATTTTCACTGGATAAAATCTCTTTAGGGGATGTAAAAAAAATTCCTCCATGTAGGAAAAAACCTTGGATTGCATTATATCGTATTTGTTGTACATTATTTTTAGGGATATGGAGAGTTTTGTTTCAGATGAATTACAGTGTACATGTCTCTGACTCTTGTTCTCAAATGTTTACAGTATGGACATCATGGATTATGTGACCGCACAGGTTCCTCCACCACAACCCAACCTGCCCAAGCCTCGGTTCAGTCTCTACCTGTCATCCCAGCTACAGTATGGAGTAGTTGTCGTCTACCACCGGCAGTGTGGCATCCTGCTTGGTGAGAGAAAAGGATTAAGGAAGAGTAGGAAAACCAGAAACTCAAAATTCTGATCAGGCATGGCTCCCATCTACATTGTCTGCACGCAATATACTGAGGGAATGAAGAGGGATTAATGAGGGGAAAAGACTGCTTCATTATTCAATATAAAACTCATTCACTATACATTGAGCAACTGTGGCAGTAATCTAATTTTATAGTATTTACCAAAAACTTGGGATTTTACGGTGGCTTACTTATATAGGATTAACAGAAAATGCAGTCAGTGTGCAGAATGATTCTCAGCAGAACAAGAAGCACGAAAATGAAACCAAATTTTCATCATTTTCTACTGCACAGCTTTTTAAAGTTACCTCAGGTGAAAAGGGCAAAAGCTGTTTGTTTTCCTCATGCAAAACATTGCAGACAAATTGTCCCTGTCAGTTCTCTCAATCCCAGTAATGCTGTTGTGTTGTAAATCCGAAGCAGTGCTATCATGGCACTCTGTGTAATGCATGTTTCCCTACTCACGCTAGTAAGTGTGATTTAGAGGCCAATGTGGAGCTAATGAAAGCAATATCGTCAAAAACAGCTCAGCAGTCTCTATTCATCCAGTCTTAAATTACACCATGACACTGATATTGCATCAGATAGATTTGCAATCATGCTGTTGCCATGGTTGATGAAAATGGTGAAACACAATGCAGGATGATCAGCAGTAGGAGAAGCCAAGAAAGCAGCCACTCTCTATTGTCTACAGTGTCTTTAGGATTCAGTAATGGCATTTAATTTCATCCATCACTAGAACAGAACAGAACCTCCTAAGGCTCTTACTTAACAGTGGTGGTGTCGGCAATATGTTCCTAGATGATGTTTCATAAGAATGGCATATGGGAATTTGTACTCTCAGTTTCATATGATATTTTAAAATTATATTTAAATGTCTTTCTGTCTGGACAAAAGTCTTTGTTTGTTCGTACTGGAGTGTAGATTTCAAAAGGCCCAGCACTGATGCACAAACAACTTCAAAGACAATACAGATGAACTTCTTGACGTTAGAACTATTGAGCTGTGAGGATACATCATTTTGCGTCATTGCCTTCTTAATTCTTTATTTTACCAGGTAAGATCAGTTGAGAACAATTTCTCAGCTACAGTGATGACCTGTCAGGAGGCCCCTGCTGGAAGAAAGATAAGAAATAAACAACTCATACTCAAAAAAAGGGCACACAAGTGTTTAAGCAGAGATTAAAAACAGCCTAGATTAATCCTAGCAATGCAATGAAAACAGTCAGCATTTGCAGCGGTCAGTTATGGTCTGCTGCAGCTTCTGCTTCAACATGTAAAGTGATGGAAGAGATGACAGTTTCAGAGATTTTTAGAGGGAATTCCAATCGATTGCTGCAGCAAAGCAAAAGGAATTCCAGCCAAAGACGGTATGAACCTTGGGGATAGACAGTGTTATGAAATCACTGGACATCAGGTAGTAGTTGTTATGGAAGGGGTGTAGGAGGTTGGAGAGGTATTGTGGTGTCTTCTCCAGGCATGGCAATTTTCCGCCGTTCCGCGGAAATCCGCCGTTTTAATTTTCAAATTGATCATTTCTGTGAATCGTCCAAATCCGCTGAGAAAATTTTAGGGGGGGTGAGGTATGTTTTTGTTACTCTTGCTCCCGGTTTTTGAGAAGCGCTCGGCGTTTCTCCCGCAGCGTAACAGACAAAGAGAACCAGTCTAGCTCCTGCTGCATTGTAAAAGGCCTTGCGATTGGTGGAAATTGGTTAGCTGCCAACGATTGGACCAATCAAATTGCTCGATGCATTCTTTTGTTACAATACATGGCGGCATGATCGTGTTGGAATTTTGAGCTATTGGGATCGTTTTCGGTGGAATCATGAGGTTTTTATCGAAAGATCAAGAGTCATCGGTGCTAGAAATAGATACAAGTGTCAAAAACCAGTTCCGATGGAATTGGCTTGAGAGAAAAGTGACGGTAAAGGTGAAAACATGACAGTTTGAAACCTTGAGTCAAATATTATCAGAGTGGGTCAGTTTGCTTTAAAATAATCATTTTGATTTCTCAAGCCATGAATCAGAAGTACTCACTATAAGTAAAATATCTGAGTCATTTAACAAAACATTGGGTATTTGATATATGCTCTCAGCTCTCGTAGGAGGCGGTCGCACTTTTCCTTGCTCCGCTATCTCTGTTCCTCCCTACCCTCATGTCTCCCTGCTTGCTGCATTTCTTCATCTTCGTCTTGTCTGTCTGACTTGGAGTGATCGCTTGGCACTGGACCTTCGAAACACCGATCATGGAATTGATTAACTGGTCTCTCAACGCAATTGACAAGATTGTCGCCACAAAGAGCACAGGCCTAGGGGAGCCTACCTGCCCGGATGGGAGTTTTGCCTCTGGTTACGTGATCGACGCCTGGGGAAAGTGGAAGGGGATCATGTGCCTGGCACCCCTATCCATGGAGGATGTGGAAGATGCTTATATATTCGGATTTATGATGACAGGCCTGCTGATAATTGGCTTGTTCACTGGCCTGAGCTTCTGGAAAATCAGGAAGACCGCAGACAGAAATGACGTCCAACTCTGCTGGTCTGTGCAAACGAACGGATCACGGCTGCCGATTCTCGGTATGACGAACTCAGTCGTAAGATGAACAATTTGCTTGGTGTGACTGTTGATTTGAGTCGCAGATTGGAAGCCATCAGGGTGAGAATCGCTACAGCTGAGGTCTAAAATTGTTGAGAGCAGTAGGGAGAAGGTGAAATTACTTCTCTCCCGCCCAAACATGTGAATAACTGATTACATTCTGGCGCCCCTGGAACAATAACAAACTCCTATGGAAGTTTCATGGCCAAGAGATAGCTCTCCTACACCACCCCCCCCCACCTTCCCAAGGACACCTGTTGACTTTTGGACCGGGCCAACCGAGGACGTCTCCATAGCAACCTTGCTGTGTTATCGCGCTCCCACCCTCGTGAACGAAGACACCGGAGGTCTGAGACGGAAGAAGATGGGCTACACGCATACACACACATCGGACTCATGAACTGAGGACTGAGCTAAACATTTGCACACGTGTCCATATCCCCCATCCCCCCCGCCTCCACAAGCTTTCCTCACCATACACAGGAGCCAGGAATCCGTGCGCGGAAATTTTTGCTGCCCAGGAACCGGCTAACTGTGCGGTGCTTCCCCCCTCCACCACCCCACATCCTTATCCCAACTATCCTTGTCTGACGTCATGCTTTGCCTGTTTGCGGGTTTGTTTTTTTTTAGGTTTCCTTCTCAAATCGAATTTCCCAATAATTGGAGGTTTCATCTGATACAACGAGCCTTTTTTTTCTTTTACCCTCTGCTATCCCTACCCAGATCCCTACATGTTTTTTCTTTTTTTTCCTGAAGAAAGGCGCCGTGCAGCACTATGCAGCAGCCGGAGCTGTCATTGGCAGGGCAGCTCAATGTAATTTCATTGTATATGAAAGTGTGCAATGACAAATAAAGCTATCTATCTGTCTGTCTGTCTGTCCGTCCGTCCGTCCGTCCGTCCGTCCGTCCATCTATCTATCTATCTATCTATCATGACTCAGGGCAAAATGAATCCCTGATAGTGTTTAAAGAGTGTTCTGGAAATGTAAAAAAAACTGACACAGCTGACTCCATAGAGGAAACTGTGACATTAGAAGTGACTTTGTGACCAGTGTAGAACTCCAGTGTAAATAGTGTTAAAAGACCTATAGAACTGTAAAAATTGTAGGACTAAATGCAGTGAGACAACATTGAAGAAAAAGTAAGTTAACTTTTCATTAAATTAACTTATTCATTACAATCTAGTCTTCTGTAATTCTATGCATGTTTTTCATTCTAAATCACCTCTATTTTACTGAAAACCTCTCGGCTTCAGGGGGGCTGTGCCCCCCTAGACGCCCCCTGAAGATTGTATACCAAACATTTTCAGCTGAAATCAAAATTTGCTGTTGCCATGCCTGCTTCTCTGATAAGGTCTTGTAAATGAGTAAAAGCCAGTGCTGGAGTTGCCTGGTGTAAAAGGAGGGCCAGCCCACCAGTTTGTAAAGGTCACAATGGTGGGTGGAGAAAGGTAAAATAAAAAGTTTTCATTCAGTGTCTGTGCTGTGCAGAGTTACGCTTCTTCCTGTCTGACTGATGGACTATGAGGCTTAAAGGGAGACAGAAGAATCAGCGCTAAGGCTTCCAGGACAGAAAGACGACATACAGGATCTAAAAGGCTGAAAAAACACACAAACAAATGTAGCAAGACGGATATCTGAGTGATGAAGGACATCAAGGGCACACTTAGAGGCCATTTTATAGATGACATTGCCATAGTCGAACATGGGGAGGATGGTCATCTTCACAAGAGTGTTTTTGGCAGAGCATATACAGGAAGTCTTATTACCATAAAGGAACCCCAGTCTAGATTTGATTTTAGCCTGTAGAATATTGATGTGAGGAGTGAAAGGAAGTGAAGAATCCAGTCAGAGACCAAGGTACTTGTAGGAGTTGACAAACTCCAAATCTGAGCCATCTTCTTCTCATGTCTAGAGAGGAGTTGTAATGGTCACATCCATTGGATTTGTCAACTTTGACTCACATGTGACATCTGTGCTACTGTTTCTGCAGGAAAAACTGCCTTTCTGAAAGATCTGTGTGAACATTTTTAACCCCCTTTTTATTTTCCAGAGGAAGTCCAAAAAACCATTGATCGTCTGCTGCGCTCTAAGAGATGCATACATATTGACATGGCTGAATCTGACAGGTCTGCACACACACACACACACACTCACACAGGCTGATGATGCACAGATGAAGAAAGTTTTGTATCATGGGGCATCTAAAATTTTAAGCAGAGCTGTGAGGATGTCGTACGTGTTTGGTGAAGTCTGAGCTCAAAGGCTTGTGGTGGAATATTTATGAGGCAGATTGTCTGGGGGAATAAAGTCTGTGAAAAGCAGAAGGTAGCATTTTACTGAGTGAGCCAAACAAATTGAGCTACTTTCATGTGAATAGCTGCGTAACTGTTTAATAAGCCACGCTATGGAACAGCAGTAATGTATGAGCTCTCCTGTCTGCAAGTGCAATATATCTTTCCACATTTGGGAGTCTAAATATGCTCTATGTTAATCTTATCCCAGCAATATTTCATTATTTCATAAATATATAAAACCACCAGCGCAAATTAAAGTATGCATAGTGATACAAGAGTACTTAAAATGTATGGGATGCTTTAACACGCTGAGTATTACTATTTGTGTCACACTTTCCTTATCTGGTAGGATTGGTTGGGATGTTCCAGACAGCCTGTACATGATGGAGAAGGCTGAGGGAGCTCAGGATCCCTTCTTCGGTCTAATGGAATTGTACCAACTCCCCAGCCCCTATAAAATACACCAGGTATGTTTGTAAGACATCCACTCTGTAATCATATGCAGGCAGGATGAATATGGGCAACAACATCTACCAGAAACACATAAACACGACTGGTACAATAATAGTTATTTTTAAAACAAGTCATATGAGGTCTTCGTGAGGTCCCCCTCATGTAGCTAAAACAGCTCTAACCATCAGAGCTTTGACACAGACACTCTGGGGATGTCCTGTAGTGACACCAGGACATCAGTATTGAATGTTCTGGGTTCTGTGGATTGCATGGAGGGGCCTCAGTAGATCAGCCTTGTTCAGGTGCATCCCACTGGATTCTGGAGAGTCTGGAGGGAAAGCCAATGGACTTTTTGTTGTGTTCCTCATGCCTTTCTCGGGCAGTTTTTGCAATGTGGAGGTGTGAATTGATACAGCACATCTAGATAGATAGATAGATAGATAGATAGATAGATAGATAGATAGATAGATAGATAGATAGATAGATAGATAGATAGATAGATAGATAGATAGATAGATAGATAGATAGATAGATAGATAGATAGATAGATAGATAGATAGATCAGTTAATTGATAGAGGGAATGCTTTATGGAAGATTGTTTGGCTCTTTTCCTGTGAAAATGTACATTACTCTGACTACACTACCAATCAAAAGTTTGGGCACACTTTCTCATCCAAATGAATGAGAAAGTGTGTCCAAACTAGTAGTATATATTAAACTCAAATGCTCAGCTACAAGTGATTATTTGTAATCCAGTCCAGTAAAGGGTTAACCTAAATACATTCACTACAGGCCACACCTTTCCAAAGGTAAGATAAAGCATTTTACCATTGCTCAGACCAAGCTATACAGTCGCAGCTTGAATGCTCAATTTTCCCCCCCACATCTCATGTTTCTTGACACAAGCACCATAAATTACAAATTTACCATTTCCTTATATCATCGTTGTTATGGTATTACGTACACAAGTCACCCCCATTCTAGCATAGCACATGTCCCACATCCCTCCATACAACCCTTTGGTATTCTCAGATACAGTAATTCACAATAGATAAGTCATACTCAGTCTCAGTGATGTAAATCAGGCAGACACTGTTGAACTTTGTCCTCCTTGTAAACTTTCCCCATGGAAAAATCATCTGGGACTTTATTCTTGAACAGACAACACAGCATGTGAGCAGTGATATAAAAGTATTTCATTGGGCACTATTATGGAATTTAAAGGCTCTCTACACTGCGATGCAAATTAGAACATGCTGTGAGTTCAGATACAAATTTGAATTTCAGTATCAGTATATAAAGTATCAGGCAAGCCAGATTACACAACACTCATCTCATCCATTGTTACACATATAGATCACCACAGATGTCCATCTGAACCCACAGTTAAGCGTTTTGGTAAACAGAGGTAAAAAGAAGATAAAATAACACTAGTCTCATGTTCAAGCACATTTTAGTTGTGAAAAGGCATTTTTTGTCAGCATTGGAATCATCCCAAAATTGAACATAAATGTGTTTATGTGTGCTGTTTGTTACATAATGTTTGCAATGTTTATTTCTAGACACAGTTTGTGATTGAAGAGATGGGTTCACAGCACTCCCTGGTGCCCAATCCCCACACCACACTTGACCAGAATGGTGAGATTGATATTTTAGCATGTGAACCACTGTAGCTGTATCCCATTTCAGGGATGACCAATTCAAGACCAAACATAACTATGGATTGATAAATTTGCCTCACTTGAAGGCTCTTAGAAACTTTGAAGGACGTGACTATTTTTTTTTGCATTAATGGTCTCAAAATCCATCGCCCAGTACTCATTTGTCTCCTAAAAAATGCTGTTTTTACTATCTCAACTGGGGATGATGTGCAGGTTCTGCCTGCTAGCCTCCAATCCTCAAAAGACTACAGATTTGTAGACTTTAAAAGAGATCTCATCTGAAATAGGACACAGCTTACTGTATGACAGCGTTAACTATACAATACAAAAATGACTTTTCAATACACCTCTAAATGACACTTTAATTACACACTTTAAATAAACTTACCTACATCAAATAAGAGTATGGATCATTCTTAATTTTCAGCATTATAATTGATTTCTACTCAAGGTAATGTTCTAAAGTTTTAAAAATGGGGTTCTTAATTGGATTAAACCTTATACTATGTCAATTAAAAAAAAAAAAAAAACTTTAGCACTGCAAGGTTTCTATTTCTCTGCTTTAAAGAAAAATTTGAACAAAACTTTGAAAGGCATCACTGAATTAATCTTAAATCCAGGGTAGTCAAAATTAATTGTTCTGGCTGTTTTTCTCCCTAAAATAATTCACATTCCAGCCTCTCTCTTCTTATGCTTCAAACATACTTGACTCGTAATTCCCTCTGCAGCTTTCAGGTCATCTCCAGCTGCCATCACTATGACAGAGAAGGAGCAGTTCGTCATCACCGCTGCTGAGGTAAACTCTCTGTCCGAGTCCAGGGACAAGAAAAACTCCAATCATCATTTTTAAACACAGCAGGTGTCCTGGTGAATCACTGAGCTGGGACACGGGCCGTGTGCCACAACATCTCTGGTTAACATCTTTGTCACATGCCTCAGTATGAGATGAGAAAGGAGCATTAAAGCCAGGAGATGTTCTGTGTTTGTGACCATGATGTGAAGGTTTTAAGTCAGTTTAAATAAACCCCCCATATTTATAGGATTTTCTTGAATTTATACTGCAGAGGAGTTAGTGGTCCCAGGGATTCTACACATAAAATACATGATGGCAAACAGACTATCCTGAGTCCACCTCTCAATATCTACATTGTTTTAAAGAAGACAGAGTTATATTGTTCAGTCATAAGAGCAGCTGTGATTCACTGCAGTAAGTCGGGTCGAGCAGTACCTTCATGCTCTATTAGCCTCCTCATTGTGTCACTTAGGACCTGATAATGCTCCTCCTGAAGCATCATCAGATGATGAAGTCCACTTCGGCTTGATACGATCTGACTTAATTACATCAGTGTGCACTAACAGTTTGCTCACAGAGACATGTTGCTACCATCCCTGTTGTCCTCTGCCCCTGCTTGTGTGCGCCATGGGTCTGATTTTGCTTTGCAGGCAAAAGTCTGCTGATATACACTATCATTCCAAAGCTGGGGGTCACCTAGAAATGTCCTTATTTTTCAAAGAAAAGTATTTTTTTCAGTGAAGATAACATTAAATGAATCAGAAATACAGTCTAGACATTGTTAATGTGGTAAATGACTATTGTAGTTGGAAACGGCTGATTTATAATGGAATATCTACATAGGAGTACAAAGGAACATTTCCATCAACCATCACTCCTGTGTTCTAATGCTAGATCATGTTAGCTAATGGTGTTGAAAGGCAAATTGATGATTAGAAAACCCTTGTGCAATTATGTTAGCACATGAATAAAAGTGTGAGTTTTCATGGAAAACATGAAACTGCCTGGGTGACCCCAAACTTTTGAACATTAGCATATATATATATATATATATATATATATATATATAGATAGATAGATAGATAGATAGATAGATAGATAGATAGATAGATAGATAGATAGATAGATAGATAGATAGATAGATAGATAGATAGATAGATAGAGATAGATAGATAGATATATATACTGTATTACTGTATGTTGTGTTGTAGTTCAGTGTTTTTGCTTATGTTATTCTTCCTCTGCTTGTTTTTTCTGTAACAGTATTTTGAGGGAGACGACCTTCCTGAAGCCACAGACAGAGAGATTCACTTGTTGATGGAACAACCAGACCATTTCCGTAGTGGTGTGTGTTTCTCTCATAAATGTAGATGATTGCCAATATAGTATATGTTCATGACTTTGTTGTTTAGTGTAACATTATACTGTAGGTTTGCAGTAAAGTTTAGACGTGTAAAGTGTCCAGCTCACTAGTTCCACAGTATGCTCCTCTCTTGTAATGTGTCTGCACCAGTCAGCCAGGTCAAACTCTATGTGCCACTTCTGTAATTGAAAAAAAAAAAAAAAAAGCAATTCAGCCTGTGTGAGCGCTTTCGTTACCAGAGAGAAAGGGGTTATTTTCTGGAAGCTGTTTCATTTCAAGGGAGAACAGAGAGGCAGAATGAGATAGTCTGTGTTACTTTAACAGAGATTAAGAAAGAGTACACAGCTGCCTACTGTTATTAACAAAGGCAAGGAATGGCAACATGATAGTGGCTGGTGTTTAAATGGGTAGAGTTTGTTTTCGCTCTCAATTTCTTGCATTAAAACATCAGTAGAAAGGGATTTGTCATAAAGCTTGTTACAAGGACTAATTAACAATTTAAGTCATGTGCTTCATTAATGAGCTTTTAATAGATTAAATCATTTTGGGGAAAATGTGTTCACATGAGTGCCTGTTAATTTGTGTCTGCATTTTTATATGTATTTTGTTTCACTGTGCATTATGTTCACACTGTATGTGTTAAACAGAAGTGAAGGGGAGACAAACAGAGAGGAGGAGCAGGGAACTTGAGGGAGCCATGTCTTCTGTTGACCAGTGAGTCAATGCACAGCAATAAGAGCTGTGCTCATGATGGTGTTACCAGTCAGACTGTGTGTGTTAGCATTAGTTTTGTCTGTTACAGCCTGCTGAAAAACAAACACTGACAGAAGAAAAGACACTTTTACAACAAGAAAAAAACTACTTCAGTCACAGTTGGGTCAATATATTAATCTCAAAGCTGCAACAACAATGCTTGTCATAATATCTAAACATATTTGTTATAGTGTGTACTGTCAGTGTGTGTGTTACTGTTTCCAGGCTGAAGGAGTCAGTGTTGCGGACGGAGCAGGACAGTGTGTGGCTGCTGGACGAGGAGTCGGGTCAGCCTGTACAGGTTTCGATGACAGCTGTTGCCTTGGAGATGACCCCTGTGCATGTTGCCATGCCAACACCACCCTCCAGAGCATCCGACAAAGTTGAGGTCAGAGGGACAGAAAGCCCCTGTGAGGAGGTGAGACATGGGTGATGCTGACTGTCACAAGTTTTGTTTTGTGATTTGGTGAAAGATGTGCTGTGTGTTGCCGTGAGCAAGTACTTATTGCTTTACTTTATCACTTTTTGGAGACACTTTGCAGAGTTAACAGAGACATGTTAACTAGGGCCCGACTGATTTATCGGTCGATAATAGCCCTTTTCAAAATAATAATCATCGGCCAGAGTTTTGCCAATTAAACACTGATATCTTATTAATTTCTCATAAAACAATAAATGCTGTTAAGTGTCGGATTCACACAGAATGATGTCCTTGCACCGTTCCAAAACATGGAGCTCTGACTCCATTCAAACTAGGACTCTAGGACTGAAAGGAGGATGTGACAAGATAGAGTTTATACTTCATCTATATATTTACATTTTATATAAGGTTATTCATTTATTTTGCAGAAATTTACTGCAGTTTTTCACATTATTTTGTACTTTAAAGTTCTTTGTTCTTGAAAGTTGTAGAGTAGAAAAATAAAGGAAGCTTGTGAAAGAATGTTACCTCAGTATTTTTGTTGTTTTCCTCTCTGTTACCTGTTTACAACTTTTTAAAAGTTTTTCTACCTGCACTATAACCTGCCTCTATTTTGCAGCAACAAGAAGTACTAGACAAGATGTATTTCATAACCTATTTATAGATTGAGTGTTTTAAGGTTATATAATTTCCCAGAGGTTAAATTTACTTGAAAATTCCTCTCTGTTGTAAAGTTAAACAAATATTAAAGGACAAAGTATTGTAAAACAGTGAAATGTTCTGCCTGTAATACATATCTTTGTTATTGTAAGCATTGAGGAACCAAAAAAGAACTTATTTTGTTCATTATATATTTTTTAAATCAATCAGCCGATTAATCGGTAATCAGATTTTTTTATCTGCCAAATATCAGAATCGGCATCGGTCTCAAAAATCCATATCAGTCGGGCCCTAATGTTAACACTACTGTGTTATTTGAAAAATGGTCATCCATTTAATTACTTAAATGGAAATTACAAATCACTAAATCTACATTTTTTGTATTTGAGCACCAAATATAAATCTAAAACAAGAGGCTGCCAAGTTCTGACGTGCAGGAAACACTGTGATGACCGTGACAGCTGTCATCAGCTTTAAGTTACAAACAAAGTGGCACATTAGCAGCTTGTTTTGTTTCGGAAACAGGTAATGGAAAGAACATGAGGGCGTGTCCACACATTGAACCAGAGACTGATGTCATCTTACAGATCCAGTACTAAAACTATGTGTTTCTCACTCTGCCATCAGATGGTTGTTCCTCCTTTCAGGAAGCGAGGTGGACGAGGAAAGCGTCAGCTGGTTTTTGCCGACCCTGAGGTGCAGATATCTGACAGAGCAATGAAGGAGCAGATTGGAAACCCGCTGGCTGAGACACAAGACCTGGTGTTTAAACATAATCAGACAAAGTCACTTAACAGCTGTAATTAAAGATTCATCTGAGCGTCTGAATGCACTGAATTAATTCAATGTTTCAGATGATTAATTAAGGTTTGGACCACTTTAAGATTTATCTGCACCACATGCCTGCAAGAGCACACATTAAACTGCCTGTTGTCTCTCAACCACACAGAGCATATCAAGAGCTGTATTCATTATATGTATGTACAAGAACGTACACTCTTTCAGTTGACAGGGATCAATGGTTCACAGAGCAATTGAATATTCAGTCTTTGATGGTGTGTAATCAAAGTTCTGCCATCAAAGTGTCTATTCACCAGGGTGCTAGTTAATTAAACTCCAGCGCTCCACTTCTCTTCCTTTAGTCTAAACCCTCTGGAATAGCACTCATTGATTTTATTGCTTTCTTCCTGTGCTGCTTTTTTTCCCCCTCCATTCCATCCTTACATCTGTCAATTCCTTTGACATGCTATGATTGGCTTCTACCTATTCTGTCTCTCTCTGCACTCAGAAAGTTTTGTTTGGACCATCCCCACTAGAACCATCAAGCTAATATCTTGTTTTTCCTTTCAGTCGACGGTGTTGCTGGACCTGCCATCTCTGACCAAGTGTGCAACTCCTGCTCAGCTCTTCAATGCCCCCTGTGGATGTCAGTACCAAATACAAAACCAATACTATGGACTGAACAATTGCTTCTAATGTCGCTTTATTCTTGAATGATGAAATTGTAGAAGGGAGTGATGAAATAGCAGATAAGAGAAGAGTAGGAACAGAGAGCTATAGAAACACAGTAGCAATATAGATGAATGCATAACAGGGTTCTGTATCATGTTGAAGTAATTGACACCGTCTGAATCACTGAAAATAATGGAAAGTGAAGAAAAGATAAAATATTTTCCTTTTAAAACTTACATTTTAAAAGATGAAGAAGTGGTGCACTGGATCATCAAATTTCAGTTTAAAAACGAAAATAAATCGATGCCTTAAGAATAGAAGTTGAATATTAGTCAGTTTTATACATAAAACATTTAGGTGATTCATAATAGATCTTATGTTTACACTCAACCTGCAACCTGACTGTCTGTAGACTAAAACTAGAGTAAAACTCACAAACTACCTGCATGTTTTTTAATCGATAACAACCTTGTAGGGCATCAGGAACATTTAATTAGTATCGACTGCAGCCTATGAAAAACAATGACTCTCAATTATCAGCACTTGTGAGGAAAATACAGAATAACCTTTCAGCGTGGCAAACATTCTGCCTTTTGACCCCTCTGCAGCCCTCCTCAACGCTGACCTCATGTCGCTATGGAAACAGCAGGCCTCCATCACTGTCCTGCCTGGACGTGGGGACAGACAGAGAGGAGAGGAGGAGGAGGAGGAGGAGGAGGAGGAGGAAGAAGAGGAGGCGAGAGGGGAGTCAGAGCAGGACAGAGAGATACTGAGGATGGATAGGAAGAGGAGGCGCTCAGGCATGAAGGAGGTGGGTTTGTGTGAAGCTACGTTTTGAAAGGAGATGAGAGTTCAGCCAGCTGTGTGGAGGATGTAAAACAGTGGTAGCTGGAGTAATAACTGATTAATCATCTTACCAAACTCCACTTTAATGCCATTGCAAAACCTGAGTGTATGTGTGAAACCACAGCTAGAGAAATAAAGGTTATCTGTTAGCCTGCTAGCCTGCAGTCAGAGCCTGCCAGCTGAGCGTGTTCAGTTCAGTGGTGACACAAATTAGATTAGAAACCTTTCTGTTTCATGAAGCTCTCTCTCTCTCTCTCTCTCTCTCTCTCTCTCTCTCTCGCTCTCTCAGATGTCCAGTGAATCAGGACTGCTACCTGTAGAAGGCTCATGTAAGAAACCTACCTCACTCACTCAGACACGTCAGTTTTCAGATCATGTTTATGAGAACACAATAAACAGATTATTCACCTCATTCATTCATTGTGTGTAAATAGCTGTGTTAGATGTGATCCTGGACATGTCCAAAGAAGACAAATCTGCAAGTGATATGATTACTCCTGTCAGCAGATGGTAAGCCTCCGATGGATACACAGACGGACAGCTAGATGGATAGGAAACAGATCACTGAGTTGTGTGTGTTTGTGCAGGTCACCGCAGGAAGATATCCAACCACCAATGGAGCCTATAGCCGAGGAAAATATTCAGCTGCCTGAGGCTCTGACTGACACAGAGAGCAGGAACATGCTGAGGTACTACTATACGCATTCAAGTAAGCTCACAAGCACACATACATACTCGGTTGGCCATGATTTTAGTCTGCATTACTTCAAAGAAGTCATGAGAAGCCTTTTGCAGATGCACACAGTTAAATAAAGCATCAAGATGTGAGAATCATGCCAGTGATTTATTCTCTGGATACAAACCCGTTTAAGATTTAATGTGGTAGTACTGGATAAGAAAAGATAATGCTGCAAACCTTCCTCTGACATTTTGTCCATTCTGACCCCTGAGTTTGAATTGCTGACTCGGTATTCATGCTGCAAAACCTCCAGTTGCACTTTATTGAACTAATATTCCCTTGTGTCGAGATGTGAAGACTCCAGATTCTGTACTGTTGCCAGAATTATCCTGATGTGATTAGTCCTTAGCGGCATGTTCCTCTGACCTCTCTGTCTATTTGACTTTTGACAGTAATATTCAGCTTACTCTGATGTGTGAAAGAAATAACTCCAGAGCTCTTTGGCTTCATCAGAACATGCCAGCTAAACCCCAAATTATTCATACCCATGAAAAATGTTGATTTGTAGTGAATTTTTATTTGACCAATAGGTTTTTTTCTGTCTGGAAATGACATTAACAATAAGAAAAACACTCAGAGAGCACAGTACTCTGCCAAGGATGTTCATCCCAACATATTGCATTGTCAGAAATGCAGCTTTTTTTTTTTTTTTTAAAGAAATGCAGTCTTTGTTTATTAGTTATTGATGATCAGAAATCATAGCACTATAGAATGTGGCCATTTACTGTAGATGTACCCACAGACAAAATGATCTTGCACTGAGTACAGGCGTGTGATATGCATGTGTACGTTATGTACAGATACCAAATCACGCGACGTAAATATGTAGCAGGCAACAGGAATTGATGGGACTCTGAAACACCCCCACAATTTAATCAGTTCCTTGTATCATTTCTGACGGATAAGTCCCGATAAGTCAGTGATGTCGTGCCGCTATCTCGCAATGATACAGAGATCTTTAACAAATCCGTGGATCCAGACTATAAGCTGCATCACTGCCAAAATCTAATCACTTGGTCCTTGTGTCATTTCTGACCTTCCCTGAAAATTTCATCCAAATCCGTTTTTAAGTAATGTTGCGCACAGATTCATAGACAAATGTACACCAATCGTCATGTAACTCCGCCGCGTTCCTTGGCGGAGTAATTATTGTTGTTAGAGATGTTGTCAATACATTTAAACATTTTTTTGTTGTTGTTTTTTTACACATTATTAATAAAATGCCAAAAATATTCATATACTTTGTCACTTATTTTTGAGAAAATGGAGCTTCTATGCCCGTCTAATTGGAGCAGCTTCCACAGTAGTTCTCCAGTCAGTCAATTGCAAGTCCTGGCAAAAAACTTCCTATCAGGATTCATCACTCAGGCAGAGTTTTTGCTTTGGGAAAGGCTCTAAAGCCACATCCAAATGATTTCAAGAGTCAGTGGACACAGTGTAAAAATATTTTTAAAAGTACAAAGAGCTTCACACTGTGAGAAATTTCAAAGGCAGCCCCAAATGGCCCGTGCACTGGCAGGAATGGTGGTCTGAGAGGCCAAGAGGATCCAAGGATCAACACTAAGACCATCCTGATGTAACTGAACATGTCTGGTAACAACATTTTAAGGCAGACACACCAGCAGACACTTCACAAGGCTGGCCTGCATGGACGCTAACCAAGGAGAACTAAAGTTCTGGAGTTGTTTAGACACAGAGATGTGGGAGAAACATTCAACCCCAGGAACATTGAACCTCAAAGACTTGGAGATCATCACAAAAGAGGAGTGGAACAAAATCCCATTGAAAGCAGGCAAAAAGCGTCTTAGCAACACTATAAATCAAAATCTGGTATGAGTATGAATAATTTGTAATTCTATTAGTGTATATTTTCAATTCCAATATTTAGTCAAACTGTTTATCACACATTATATCATACATCCTTGTATATATATTCTTAAATTTGTGTTGTCAGTACCTTGCATACTTCATTTTTTCTTATTTATATTGTATATATAATGTATATAGCTTATGTCCTTGATTTTCTAGTTATGTTCTCTTGATTTTTCTTACTGTCACTTTGCTGCTATGACGTTGCAAATTTATCCTTGTAAGACTAATAAAGGATATTCTATTCTATTCTATTCTATTCTATTCTATTCTATGCAACTTCTTGTCTACAGTGGCACAGGTTGAGCTGCTTTCATAGAATTATCTCTATAGAATTATCCCTGTTAAACTCCACAATCAGATACCACAACCTTTGTGTTGAAGCTGTCATAGATTTAGTGTAAATGTCGCATATTGGTCACGTTGGATATGAAGTATTAGTGTGATTCGGTGCAGTATTTGTTAATTCAGCAGCATTACAGTGTTGGTCTGTGGGGGAGCAGTCACACCTGAATTAGTTTGTAATGTTGCACTTTACTGATCAAAATAAAATGTTAGAACCATGTCAGGCCTCCAGAATACTTGTTAGTTGAATCCTGTTTTCTGCTCTTTTCCAGATGGATCAGCTTCATCCTGCAGAGGTTTGGAAAAGTCACCTTTGATTCTCTGCTGCCCCCGGAGACCCACCGCTCCACTGCAGCTCACACACTCTACAAACTGCTGGGTGAGGAAACCACAATGAACGCATCATGTTCTGTTCAACTGCAATACCGACCTGGAATCTGACTTCATGTAGACAGACAGAGATGTTAGGAAAGAGGAGGATGTTGGTGTTAATAAAGCAGAGATCATTCATTTCTGACTGAGATGTAGTCAGGTTTTTGTCATTGATTAATGTGCATCATTTCCTCCCTTCAGAGCTGCTGTCTGCTGGACAGGCGACTGCACATCAGACTGAACCATACAGTGACATCGGTATAAAGCCTGCAGGGCTCGGTGTGGATGTCTGAACAACCACAGCGTTCAGCTCAAGCCCCACAGAGTTACAGTTTCTGTTCCTGTTTTTAGCCACTGTCAGAAGATAATCCGTCTTTCACTTTTTATCACCAACACATCATCAGTTATCATTGTTTTTATGCATATTTTTCAAAAATCTTCAGGAGAGTAAAGCATTGAGCTGTACTAATTGTATTTTTAAGAATGGTTAAAACTATTTAAATCTTGCTGGTTGTATTTTTGAACAGTTTGTTAGTGTTACTGAAGTCTGAAACTAGCAGGTTTTGTTGAGGAGTTTGTATGTTTGTATGGACTTTTGTCCTTTTAAATGATTTTAAGCTACAGTTTTTATACAGTTTGTATCTGCTACATGAATAGTTATCTTTTTAAGTACTTCAACTTTTAATAAACTGTTATTTACTAAGAGGAACTATGTATAATCTTGAATTATTTTTCTGTGCACTAAACATATTCACACATATTCTTAGAAATGCTGATATTTGATTTAATTTGTCAGAATGTTACTTGTTACTTAGTAAAGTAAACTAAGCCTTATTTAATACCAAATACAAATTCCTGTCACTAAATCGATCCTCCAGATAATAATGGTATTGTGCTTGAAGCTGGCTCCTCTGGACTGAAGCATGCCAGAGAATGAAAGCAGCCCACGAACCACAGTTTACATTTATGATGTTCTGCTTATGATGCAGAAAAATACATAAAAATCAATGAAATGTGCAGAAAGTACATAAGTTTATCTTCCTGCCTCCAACAGGAGTGGATTGTGCCTCGCTGGCAGAAATCTCCTGTCTGACCTCACGCCCCAATAACTCTTCACAATTGTAGTGTTTGCTTGTTAAATGCACTCGTACTGTAGTGTGTGTGTGTGTGTGTGTGTGTGTGTGCGTGCGTGCGTGCGTGTGTGTGCGTGTGTGGCACCTCATTGTGTCTGAGAGGCCTGAGCTGAGGTCAGCGCTGCAGTCACAGAGCACAAATCCTAATTCACATCAGCGTACTGGAATGGTAATTTTGTTGGTACTGCTTGTGATACATTCAGGTTGCGGTGCCAGGAAATGTCTTTTTCCACCGCTATGTAATGTTTTGATACAAAAACACAGCTGGTCAACAATGTTCTTTCTATTGTGTGCAAATATAATTTCACAGTTAGTCATCAGTGTCACCAACAGTGGAGCATTCCCTGTAACAGCTGCTGCTGCATCACTGGAACTGCTGGATGAAATAGAAGAGTGACTTCACTGTGTTTACAACCACACAGCAGGCTGCTGGGAAGGTCACAGGCTGGTGAGGGAGGCAGACTGACTAAAATAAGAGTGGAGGGAGTGAACTTAGACTCAAGCGATCAAAACAAAGAGCTTAAACATTTTTAGAACAGGTTTTAATTGTATTTTGGGGGTGGCAATTTACCGTTATTTTTCATGATTCTCTAGTAAATTTGGTAAAATCACAGAAAAAAATATGAATTTACATGGGACTGTAAAAGAAGAAAAACTGTAAATAATGTCCACATAAAACAAATTACAAATAGTAATTTGTTCCTGCATTTTTCTTCTGTATACACCTTCTCATTCAATGGTTTTAATTTAATTATTTTCTACATTGTAGATTAATACTGAAGACACCAAAACTATAAAAGAATACATATGGGATTATGTTGTTTTTGAGAGATGTGACGTTTGATTGAAAAATATATATATATATTATGGATTGAAAAACAGAAAACAATTATTGAGTTTTATCTTACAGATTGTCCCTGCTTTTTAATCGAAAATACAAGCATTTAAAACAAGAAAAGCACTCAGAGAGCACAGTACTCCGCCAAGGATGCTCAGTCATTGTATAATTTCCTAGCCAGTCAGGTCTTTCTTTCTCTTGATTGCCAAAGGAATAAAACCAGCAATCCATTCAGAATTCCAGTTAGGAAAATGGAGATTTAGTTGACTGTGGGGTTGGAACAAATCAGCTTACACTGTAGAAAAGGACACGACTTGTGGGACCCAAAGGGGACATATTCTGTATTTTTTTATCGGAATATGTCCTGATAAATCCCCAGCGGTGGATTTGTTGTAGGATCGCAATCATGTGATAGTCAGCAGGCAGCTGACGTAGTGTTCACTTGTAGGCATAGTTACAGTGATGCTGTGCCGCTATCTAACAATGATACAGAAATCCTTAACAAATCCGTGGATCCAGACCACAAGCCGCATCGATGCCAAAATCTAATCAATTGGTCCTTGTATCATTTCTGACCTTCCCTGAAAATTTCATCGAAATCCATTGGTCCATTTTTGAGTAATGTTGCACACAGTCAGACAGACAGATGTACGTGGATCGTCACATATCTCCACCACATTCCTTGGCGGAGCAGATATCTAGTCCAATCACAGACAAATGTATTAATTTACATGTTAACATACAATTCATTTTTCTTTTTTTTCGCAAATGTGTGGGTACACAATTACACTGTTTTACTGCATTTAAATCAGTTAAAAATCTCATAATCTTACAGATATTTGCCAATATTTTTACAGTTTTAGGACATTACAGTATTCCATAGCTTTTTAATGTGCAGTAGAAATACCAAATTTTCACTTTTTTTTAAACTGCATTTTGTTTTGCTTGTTCTACAGTGTAGAGTTAGACGACAATTCTTCGAGAAGCAAAGTTTTGCAAACACATGGTCTGTTGCTTTTTGATCAAAAACCTTCTACACAGCCAACCTCCCTGTGGTCCTACACATTCCCAGCTCTTTCCGTCACCTGCCTCCCTACACCGCTGACGTACAGCTATCTGAGTTAGAGGATTTGTCGGGGCTGACTATTGAATGTGACATGCTGAGTTCAGAGTGCTGCTTTAGTGGGAAAAGATGTGTGCTGTACAGGACAAACACACACATGCAGCTCAACACGAGGAACATGTTTGTGTCCTACGGCCTTGGAAGGTAACAGCTAGAATGCGTTTTTCAAAAGCAGAAAAATGTGGTGCTGCAATGTGAAAGGTCCATACATCAAACTCATGTCAGCTGTCTGACAAATGAGACAAAGGGAGCAGGAGGAATAATGAGACTGGACGTGGAGGAGAGGATCATCTCATTACACTCAGTCATAAATCTGATGTCCACACTGAACCTCAGCTGACCTGAGCATTTTTATGCTTCATGTCACCAGCAGAGAAGCCAGACAGAGGGATACGCATGTATAGGACTGGAGTTACATCCAGGAAGTCAGATATTCTGCATTTTAACCCTTAGATGCATGAATGATTGAACCCTACACTCTTCCATAAGTAGGTCAAAAATATAAGAATCAATGTGTTTTATGCCATTTTTATCATTTTGGTGAAGAATAATCATTTGTATTATTGTTTGTATTGTATTATTGAATGATTTCATGTTTGAAATATGTTTATCTTTCACTTTATAACAGATTTTGAACGTTTCAATGATTGAAAAAGAAGAAAATTACACAGAACAGCAATAGAAGAATGTCAACATCCATTTTGCTGACATTCTCCCACTCTTTTCTTCCAGCTGTTGCTCCGAGTTAGTGCACTTTATCACCTCTTGTATGATATTATCAGTGATAAAGAGCTTGAGGTAGTAAAGCAGTGTAAAAGGTAACTTCAAAATTTTAATGCAGTGATATCAGGAAGGTGTTTTTGAGGAATAGCTGGAAAATGAAATGATGAAAACTTTTCATTACAAAGATATTGCAAGAAAACAACCTCACTGGGTCATTTTTGACTCACTTATGCATCTAAGGGTTAACAGCAAAAGCACATATGACAGCAGTTCAGACCAAGTGATTTTGTGGCAATTCAGATTTAGTTTTATTGTTGTTGCAAAGTGTAGACAGGACAGAAATGCATCTGTTCCTGTGTAAATAAAGAAGCTTTCTGCACGTTTCTGTTGGTTATATTACATTATTTAAGTTCAGCTGTGGATTTAGTTGAAGCTCTCATACGACATAAAGACTGCAGGGATGAAACCTACTTTGAAGAACTCTGGAAACAATAAAACTGCTGAACAATGCAAGACTGACACACACACACAAGAAAAGTAAAGGCAGGTTGGATACCATTGTTCTCACTGACAATTCATTTGTCATTTAAAAAAAATAATTCAAACTGTTTGGTGCATAAAATGTCAGAAAATGGTGAAAATTGTCCATCAAAGCCCAAGCTGACGTCCTTAAATGTCTTGTTTTGCCTGCAAACCAAAGATATTCCAAAGTTACTCACATTAAAGAGGTTTGAATAAAACAATTTTGAATCTTTTCTTTTTTTAATACTTAATTAATTAATCCATACCAAACAAACAATATAAATTAACATATTGTTGTTTCAGTGCACAACAGTCCATCCAGAGCCGTCTGAAGGGATTTGACCATAGGAGTCAAACTCATTTTAGTTCAGGTTCCACATTCAGCCCAATTTGATCTCAAGTGGACTGGACCAGTAAAACCACAGCATAATAATCTATAGATAATGACAACTCTGAATTTTTCCTTTTTTTTAGTGCAAAAAAGTTCAGGTTTAAGAAACTATATTTTTACATTATGAACAACCTAGAATTTTTTAAGAAAAATGAATTATATTTCAACATTATGCCTCAGTTGAACATTTACACATTACAACTTACAGAGTGTCTACAAAAAGGCACAAAACATTCAGTCACAAGCATGAAACTGAATGATACAGTATTTTACTTGAAAAAGACAAAAAAACAACAAAAAAACCCCAAAATTTTGCAAAAATGAGACCCAAAACATCAAAAGCGAGAAACAAAATGAAAAAAATGAGACAGACACGAAAAAAAACAAGAGAAAAAAATTAGACAAAAAGTTACAAAGCCACAAAAAAGTGGACAACTGACAAAATCGAGACAAAAAAAAATCCATAAATGACACAAATAAGACAAAAATGGCAAAAGCAAGAAACAAAATGACGAAAAAAATAGATAAATAACACAAGCAAGACAAAAACACACAATGACAAAAACATGAGACAAACAACAAAAGTCAGACAAAAAAACACAAAAAACAACAAAAAACAAGACAAACTATTACAAAAATGAGACACTAAATGACAAAAGAACAATGAACAATCTAGTATTTTACTTTATGATCAAAACAACTTGTCATGATCTGGAAATTATTTGAAATATATAATTTTACAAATTTACAATTTGCAGTTGATGTCTTCTCTGTAATTTTTACACTATACAAAGTCTTCCCACATGTTTGACACCCCTGTCTTCGATAATAAACAGACGAGTTGTGGACATTCAAGTGCAGCCATGACTGACATTCCAGCAGCCAACAGACTGTCCTCGTCTGATTGTTGTCATCTGTTTGAATAAAGCTGTGTACTGGTCGTACTAGGATCGTTGTCCTGTAACCAACCAGGGTGTGAATGAACTCAAGGGTCAAGAATTTGTCACCAGTAAAACAGCTCAGACACTTTTTTTGTGCACAAGCTGAACCCTTTTGTAAACCGTGAAGACTGTTTACATGCAGTTATAGCTTTGTTTAGTAGTTAGCAATGGATTTAATAGTTGACATTAAAACTTTATTCAATAAATCACTGCAGCTCTAGTGTGACGTGTCAAAACTTTTAACGCACACTACCATTCAATAGTTTGGGGTCACCTAGAAATGTCCTTATTTTTGAAAGAAAAGCATTTTTTTCAATGAAGATAACATTACATGAATCAGAAATCCAGTCTAGACATTGTTAATGTGGTAAATGACTATTCTAGCTGGAAACGGCTGATTTTTAATGGAATATCTCCATAGGGGTACAGAGGAACATTTCCAGCAACCATCACTCCTGTGTTTTAATGCTACATTGTGTTAGCTGATGGTGTTGAAAGGCTAATTGATTAGAAAACCCTTGTGCAATTATGTTAGCACATGAATAAAAGTGTGAGTTTTCATGGAAAACATGAAATTGTCTGAGTGAATCCAAACTTTTGAACAACAGTGTAAGTGTCTTAGGTGTATTTGTCTTTTATAAATTTAATTGTAATTATGTTTTTATCAACAATTTAATTAAACTTGAGCTGCTGTTCCAGATTTTTAAGGGCTACATGATCAAGATTATTATATTGTGTAGATGTGGTCATATATTTCTACATGGCAGCCTGAAGGAGGATGAAAATCATTTGCTCTCCAGTATGAGTCTCAGTCCGGCTCCACCTCTGCTCACTAAATGCCTCCATTTAAAAAGCAAGAATCAATCAAGTCAAATCATTTATTTCTCACCCACTCAAGGCCACATATTTCCTCCATTTAGAGCCAAAACTTTAACACTGTGACTTCACCCTGGCCTCAGTCACACTGAGTACCCAGCGGGACACCTGGCAGCACAAACACCACCATCCATCCATCAGCCCCCTGACAGGCTAATAAACCTAACATCACAGCGACACATAACACACATCCACCCCGGCTGCTTATATCAGCCTGCAGGGCACAACACCAGTCTGGACGCATCACACATCCACGCTTTCCAGAGGCCTCTATCATCAGAAGAGCTCTGAATCACCCAGAGGAGGAGGAGGAGAGAAAGTATCTGCAGCAGATAAGCATCAGAACAAAGATACAGATCAGTGAGTCAAACTGGCTGCAGACGAGACAAAACGCTTGGTGGAGGAGGGAGAGGCCAACAGGGAAGCAGGCAAGGAGCTCCCTCGCAACCTGATGGTGAGAGTGGAGCTGGAGTGGGACATTCCCATGGCAGTGACACTGCCCATCCAGGTGCAGCCCGACCCGGCCTACCAACCCTTCCCCTTCCTGGACACCACTCTGGCCGACCTGGGCATCCAAGAGTGAGTAAAACTGTCTGAGGGACATTTATTAGAACAAGGCTGTGTGTGCTCATGTTATATGTGTGTTCAGGTCAGAGGTGAAGGAGAGGGTGGTGTGGGTGGACACCAAGAAGACCCAGGTGAAGAACAAAGCAGGGAAGCTAAAGGAGAAAGAGATCACCATCCTGGAGGTAGGACTTTAACATTCATCTGCAGGGATGTGAAGAGAAGTAAAATGATTCCAGTGTGTTTATTTGATTTAGGTAAGAGTGAAAGCCCAGAAAACAGGAGACAAACAGCTCCAGGAGGTTCTGTACAGCACCGAGGCCCACACCGACCGCTCCTTCTGTCGCACCGGGATGAATATTTTGCCCTGGAAACAGAGATACACAGGTCTGGGAGCAGCTTTAATCCATTCAGATAAAGACTATTTATGTCCTGTTGTCTTCATTTACGGCCACCAAAAAATATTCTTTGTCTGAAAAAATTCCAAAAATTCTGCAAGAAAAAAAATCTCCAAATTTCATAAAATTTGCAAAACCTTCAGGAAGAAAATTCCAATAATTCCTTAAAAGTTTCCCTTAAAAGTTTTACTTTAAAAAAAAAATAAAAAATTGGCAAGAAAATTCTAGTAAATATTTTCAAAAAATGAGTAAAAATCTTCAAAAAAAACCCCTAAAAATATCTAGTGATTACATATTTATCAGTAAAACTTCTATTTTCTTTAAGAACATTCACAAAAAAATCAACCAAAATCAGCGAATTTCGCTGGATTTTGGTTGATTTTTTTGTGAATGTTCGTAAGAAACATTTTTAACATTTTTTTTCCACCAAAAATGTTCAAAGACTTCCCAAAAATGTTGAAAATTTGGACATCAGAAGTTTCACTGTGAAAATTATTTCTTTCCCCATATTTTCAAACTTTAAAACGGGTCAATTTTGACCCGCAAGACAACACAAAGGTTAATGTCATTTCTGCTGAGTCACTTCAGGGTTTCTGGATTCAGATTTCTCCCAAAAGATGAACATTTGAGGGAGGAAAATACATCTACAAGCCACTCAGTGAGGCGTCACATAGCGTGAACTGATGTGGATCACGGTGCCGTGCTGAAAACTGAAATGAGATCATCCCAAACATTACATCAGCATCCAAACAAAACCTTGGACCTCAAACGGTGTCAGGAATTTGTAAAAGATGTGGTTGACTTGTTGGAATAAACACCATTTCATCTCTCAGAGCAAAATTAGATGCTTCCAGGCAGAAAATAAGGCTTGTTGTGACATAGATCTGCAAACTAGACAACAAAATACATTTTTGTGTAACTCTTCATCCACAACTGACATACATGTGTTGAATTTGTCCGTCTGACATTCACATGCGTGTTAAATACCAAATGTGCTTAAAGGTCCCATACATTTTTAACAATAGAAGTGTCACATGTCTAGAATACTTCAGCTTTTAGCCCTGAGGAGTCTTTTCTATGTGTTAAAGCAAGTAAAAAGTGGATTGTGCACAATATGAAACCGTTAAAAACATGTTTTCTGCCTGTGTGTGCATCAGCAGAGAATGGACTGACACCGGTGCAGATGACGATGGCGTTGGACGCTCAGAACCAGCAGCCTGGCGTCACCGAGGATCAGGGACAACGGGAGATCTGAAGAGCAGCATCCATCATCCCGAATAAAAGAGGAGTGTAATTTAATGTGACTCTACAGGCCAACATCTGGTTACGCTTTTTTTTTTAGAAGAATTAAAACAACGGGGCGATGTAAAAGTTCAAATTGTCCACAGCAAAGCACATTTTTTGATGCAAGTTTGCATTTACTTCAGAGGCTTCAACATGTCGGCACTCTCCCTCTCTGTGAGATTGAATGGATTGACATTAACTGCATGGTGAACCTAGATGGCGATATAGCATCCTGTTAAATATTGGAAGCATTTGTAAAAGTATTCTTCAATTTGTACTGCAGGATATTGTTTGTAAATACTAAAAAGTAGCACAAATACTCTAGAGTTCTTGCTGAGCATTAACAGAGTGCACTAAGGGTAAAGTAAGCGCAGTTTTTAATAACAAATGAGCATATGTCCAGTTAGTCAGTGAGCTCTACGGGTCGTTGGCTCGGTGCAGAAGTCAATTTTTAAGCAGCAGTGAAATCTCTGAATAAGGCAATGTTAGAAAAGAGCACATAGGACTCCACAGGTCACAGCCTGCTGATTTAAAATGGTAGATGGTAATGAAAAATGATATTTACCAGGAGAATAAATTGCTTCACACTCTGATAGTAAAGCCAGAGGTCTTTCCAAACAGTGGAAAGGGGGCAGCGTAACAATTAATGGTAGCACTTTACAGGAATAACAGAAAACAAAACAGAATACACAGGATGGTAAACCAGAACTTGTAAAATAATAAAACTTCAACATACCATGCACATAAGCAAACAAATTAAAAGTTAATAGTCAGAAGCAGAGCTGCTGAATATAATAATAACCGGAGCAGAATGGTTCAAGTGCTGTATTTAGATCATTTTAGGGGAAACTTCACACACAACTGTCCCTTTTTCCACCTACAGTATAAAAATTCTGAGTGGAAGGGTGTGTGAGAGTTATGAGGCAGTGACGACTGCACTAAGTTTGGCCTGTTGCTCTGCTGGAAGAGGCCTCACAGCTGCCTGGAACTCTGCGCAGTGGTTCTGGGCAAATTGTTTCATCAGTAGAACTGCAGTGTTCTGGGTTTCTGTGGAGGAGAAGGAAACTAAGGGTTAGGGATGACAGCAAAACACTGAATAGAGATTAGAGGAGAGTAGTGATGATGACTGAGGGTGACCTGTGAGATAAAGTGTGAGAGTGTCAGTTGTGCTGTGTTTTTTCTGTTTTCGAGAACAACTGAAGCACAGATAGTTGGAACAATAATGAGCCTGATGTACTTTGCTCAAAGAGGGTGACTGTCAGTGCCTTCTGAAAAAACAGCCTTCATGTTATCAAAGAAATTTTCACCTTTATCAACATCCTTGTGGTCCAAGACGTGACTGGAGGCAACAACTATCTGCTTCATTACCTTCACAACCTGAAAGGGAAAAGGAGATTTTTTTTTTTTAAAAACACATGGTAGCATTTAATATATAAAGCTTGGACTAAGTGTGCACAATGTGAGACATACTGCGAACGTCAGGATTTTCATCTGAGCAAGTGTTGTCTGTGAAGTCTGCTCTGAATTGAATGTTTAGGTTTCTGCACTGTGTCTACATTTATTTCAATTCTTTAGGTTTGAGGATTCTGTCATGATCTTATGGTGGATTGTATGAAAATACTGTTTAACAAGTATCATTTAATAAAAAAATTAAAGACAGGGTGGCCTGATGGTGGTCCATACAATGCATCATTCAAAATATCAAACAGCTGTTCTTGTACTATTAATGCAGAATAATCACATACCCTACATGTGTTTGTTGTCAGCATCTTTAAGAAAATCTTTCTATTAAGCAGTAAACATATTTTCCCAGACCACATAATAAAAAGCTATTTTCTATGAAATATTACTATTTATAGCTTGGATCTCAACAGAGGCACAATCTTGACACATATCCTCTCTACTATGGAAAATTTAAAGCCAGAGGTAAATGGGGTTTCTACTGTACCAGAGAAGGACTGTGTGTGTAGAGCAAAGCCAGGCAGCTGAACACCGTCTTGTTCTCCTCCATGTCCTCTTTGAGTGGAAGACGAGCCGCTAGAGCAGGTACAACCTGTCAGTGAGCAAAGCTACGTCATTTGACTGAACAACCGATAGAGTTCAGTTGTTGAGTTTGCAGTGAATTTCCTGCTTTTGACTATTTTTACAACAAATAAACATTAGTTGCGATGGCTAAAATCCACTTGATGTGACATACCTGCTCCAGAGGGACAGCTTCCACATTGCTCAGGATCATCCTGCAGAGGGCACCACACAGGTTGTCAATCACCCTGGCGTCTGACTCCTTCACCAGCAGGTTGGAAAACACAGACAGCATCATGGGATAGTCTCTGGAACACACTTTGCTAAGGACCAGACGTTATGTCATTTAAAATAAAGAAAAAAACACCTATTGAAGACAGAATCAGACTTGGCTCAGAAGGATACGTTAAAACGATGGGTCCAGCAGCCTGAGCCAGGCATCCCAGTCCAAACACGCTGTTGTTCCGAACCTCCGGATCGCTGTCCCTCACTCCAGCCACCAGCACAGGGAGCAAACGGTTGGACAGTCGGCCTGCCAGTCCTTGGCCTCCAGGGGCCGTCACTAGAGCTTGGAGGATTTCTCCAATCGTACCCAGAGAGAAGGATCGTTCTGCCACCGTGCCTGTGGATTTCTATTAAGAAAGCAAAAGTGTGAGCATGACAGTAACTAAAATAAAATAGGACACATCAAAAACATTATACGTTAACTGCATTTTAAAGGTTTCTATCAATATTACATTATACTAGAGGACCACACTGAGACTGGGATCCTGCAGGTCATGTGGAGCCCAACACAAATCTTGCAGGAATGGGTAGTTTTATCTTTGTTGTGAGTGGGAGCAAGGAGTCAGAAAATACACTTGAGAGAAGATCAAATCAGGTTTTTAAAGTTCAAAGCAAAGCAAGGCAAGTCTGACAATGGACAGATTTTTTTGTTACTGACAATAACAGAAGAATTCAACTTAGCTGCGTCAAGCGCGCACAAATATGGCATTCTGCTCTGTTTTCCTCAGTCAACGTAAGCTGTCCTTCAAAGAAAAAGCACTACTCCATGCATATATTTAAAGCTTATAGTTAGGGCTGACAAAGCTTATAGTTAGGGCTGACTGGGGGACTCTGACGGTGGTGTTTTCATTTGCACAACTGACTTCCCCTCTCGACGTCCCTTTAGTCTGCCCCTAGTTATGCTGCTATAGGCCTAGGCTGCTGGGGGACCTCTCTTGATGCACTGAGCCCTTCTCTAACTACCTTTGTATTTACTATATATACCATTATTGCATTACACTAACTCTGTTTCTCCCTGTGTCCTTTCTCCGAGTGTCCCTGGTCCCAGAGCTGGATGCTTCAGATGTGTGGTTGTTCTCCCACCAACTGTAACCCTCTACTTGTAACCCTCTACCCCTCTATCTCTATCCCTCTACCTCTCTACCTCTTCTGTCCCTCTCAACCCGCCCGGCCAGCAGGCAGATGGGTCCCCCCACATTAGAGGGTTTTTTTTCCCTGTTAGAAGGGTGTTTTCCTTGCCACTGTCGCCTTTTGGCTTGCTCTGGGGGTCAGGCATATGGGTTCTGTAAAGCGTCTCGAGACAATTTGACTGTAATTGGCACTATATAAATGAAATTGAATTGAACTGAATTGAAAAAAAGATACTAACGAGGAATGTATTAAGCCTGTATTTACTACACTAGAATGAATAATTCTTATGAATGCAATTGTCATTCTCCCACGTAATTACCAGCAGGTATGAATTTCTTAGTTGGGAAGATACAAAATCAGTGGATCTCTATATCGTTGGGTGTGAATGGTCAAAATGTTTGACAGGAGCAGAAGGCACTGGTAAAAAATCTAGCCAGATTAAGAAAACTGTCCTGTGTAGAGCTCTACAAATGATTCTGGACAGCGTCCTTTACTGCAGCTGAGTATTTGTCAGCAAGAAGCTTGTTTTACAGATGTGAAGCACCTCATGGATATAGAAAAGATGTCATCTTTCTTCCATGTTTTCTTTCAAGGGACAAGCTAACACTTACAGATGACACGCAAATTCACAATCGCTTGTTTGTCTCCAACCTTTTAAACTGCTGAGCTGTGCAGGCTGTGACAAAAAGCATCCTTGTTTCTATGAAAGCAATCACATTTTCAAGCAACCACTGCCACCTTTTTTTTTTTTCACTTAAGCAGTCACTCTCCTTAAACTGAGCTTGTAGTTCCATTTGGATCATTTCTCTCCTTGGTGAGTGATCAGGAGAGTTTAAAAAAACTAAGTGATGGAGTAAGTGGGCTTCTGTCAAACCCGTGTGCTGGCCAGTGCGTTCAAACTCACAGTTTTGCCCATGATGAGAGGCAGCAGGTCATTGAGGAAAGGGGCAAAGCTGTCAGCAGGAACAGCAGAGGCCACCAAGGGGATTCCTTCCCCCGCAAACTCCTGGAGCATGGCATCATACTCGGCCTGAAACAGACAGTACATCAACACAAAACTCACTGAATAATTGGACAAGAAAAAAACACACACATAGAGAAGAAAACAACTTTAGCACTTATAGGATGTAAAAAATCAGAGCTGAAAAACAGTCTCTTAACAATCATTCTTCACTTGTATACTTCACACATTATGGTGAGTATTTTTATATTGACTGTATCAGTGCACTGTGAGGACACTTAAATGTGGGAGGCAACAGAAGATATTGAAGCTCTTGCGCTTCTTTTGGAGTCCAATATTTTCTCCCTTCACCCTCATAGGAATACATCAGCATGTTGCATCCAAAAATGCCATCCCATACTCATCAGTGTACAGTACAAAAAATGTGTATATATCTGCTCTAATATGGTGGCAGTCAAGAATAGATCCCTTGTATATAACGTGTAAATAGACGTTCATGATCATGACAAATTTGCAGCACCTGCTGGTCTTCATCTTCAGCTTCATCGCCACCACCATCCTGGCAAGCCATCTAAGTGGACAGAGAGAAAACAAACAAAAATAATTATCTGAGGTTTTATAGATCAACATTCATCCAAGTATATCAAAAATGATTTCACCAAGCTTAGCTTTGACATCTTCACATTGCCTCACCTTTTTCTTGAGCACATCGCGGATAACATAGCTGATCTCTTTAAGGCGTGATGGATTTCTGAAAACCTCCCCCTCGCAAGACTTGATGACACCGTTCATGGATTCCAGGACACCCATTACAACCAGGCGCTCAGGCTCTGTTCGAACTGTTTCCACAAAGCAAGGAAGCACCACTTCCAGCAGCTTCAACAGGGCTGCATGAGGGACACGGTGTACAAGAACGACAAGCAAGAAAGTTAGTTAAAGGCAACAGCACTGATTGTTGTTTGACACAGTCTTACATAAGTAAGAATATTTCTATGTTATCTAGTTTTTATCTTATGTTTTTGTATAATCTAAAAGTATATGCACTGCGTATCTTCTTGTGTGCCTTGATTTTGTTAAATAATCTCCACTACAGCAGAAAGCAGCACTGCCCATTTCTGTATCCCGTATCCTGTATTACCCTGGTGGTTGGCCTCAGTGGGATTCTCCTTCCACACTTTGTGCTGAGCTCGACAAAACTTGCCCATGGCTCCAAATGCTGCCCTGCGGACGTCCTCGTGGGGAAACTAGCGAGGGAGGGAAGTAAGGGAGGATATAAAAAGGCATCAAGTTACAGAACAAACAAACAAGATACAAGCACATTCAAAAAAACGGCAGGTTAATGGGGTCACAAGTAGAGGGTCCATCCCATAACTGAAAAGCACTGGTTCAACTTCCCATGACAGCGATTACCTCCCCCTCTAAAGGCATCTATTTTCTACCAAGATCCCAGTAAACATGCATCTGCCAACAGAAACTGTAGGGTGAACAATCAGGGGAGGCTTGTTGATACAGGATATATTTTACTATCCATCATTAGTCCACATGGGATATTTATCTTGTTGGTCTAACCAATTCTAACTACTGTAATTAAGAGCCTAAAGTGCAGTGTCTGCTGACCAATCCAAACTGTGGGGTAAGTGCCTTTATCAGAACCAGTGGCAGGGGCATTCAACAAGCATGTCTTCTGAGGTAAGAGAAAAAAACACAACAAAACACAGACCAAAACCTCAGTGTCCTCCAGTAGAGTTCAAATCCAAGACCTTCTTGTTATGAGGTGACAATGGAGAACACTACACTAGCAGGCCACTTGCACATCACAAAACACGCACTGAAGTTTTAGTGGGTTAAACTGAAATGCTTTTCTCAGTTAATTCCTAAAATTTCCCCAAATGAACACGTAAGTTGACAAAGAAAGGAGTAACTAAGAGAAATTATATAGACAGAATAACAAAAATAAGAACTATCTGGATTATATATAGGCTACAGTCTTATATATGACTGAACCTTATTGTGGGGTGCTGATGTTAACATACCCCATTTTATCAACTATGAGATTCTCAAAGAGAAATGGCAAAAAATTAAAAAAATTCACAGATAATTTACATGTGTTAAAATAGCTGTCAAACTTGCCCTAAGACAAACTAAGGCATTCTAGACTGGCAGTATGAGTCCACCTACAGACACTTCTATGTATAACCAGACATACACTCGCAGAGGAACAATGTGCATAGCACAAATACAGATCACAAAGTCACTTTCACAACATATTAGACAGACAGGGATGATTGGGCCGAACGGCCAGCCTGAATTACTTACATCTCTCATCTCATAAATCTGCTGGAAGCTGGACTCCAGGAAGGGCTGGAAGGCAGCACTGTCAGGGGAAAACACAGCAACAGGAGTTGGAAATTAGGCACACATACTCAAAACAGAAATGTCTGACATAACGTAACAGTTTTTTAAAAATCACGCATCCTGACAAAACAAACAAAAAAGATTCACCATCACCAAAGAAAAAAAATATTTTCAGATTTGCCTGTACATTTCCCATAATGACCAACATTAGTAATACATTTGCTTAGAGTAGAGTCTAAGTGGGGGAGAGGCCAAAGAAGGATTGTGTCTATGCTAAAACAAGACAATTTCTAAATATTTATTACCCAGTGCTGAAGGCAATCTCTCCCAGAGCGTCGCAGGCATCTTCCTTTTCATCAATGTAGGCGTTCTCCACACTGAACCTGAGAGACAGACAGATGAGGTATCAGGTGAGTGAGAGCCGTCTTTTACTCAGTAGTGGTAGTAAATGTATGTACGTGTGTGTACATATGGTGAGCCATACCCTGCAACATCATGGACATCTGTCTCAGACTCATCTTCCAAAAAATCATCTCCATCTTTTTCTTCTTCATTGTCGTCGTCGTCATCATCGTCATCGTCCAGCAGTACAAATGTTTTGTCCTCCTCGAGGTGTGCCTGAAAAGAAGGAGGACAGGGGGATGAAAAGTGAATCACTGTGTAGTTTATTTTATTTATATTACACATAGCTTCAAAAATTGTTTTCGGAGAGCTGTGTGTATACCGTGATGCCTTCATTGGACTTCAGGGCGAGCAACATAACAGTTGTTATGGCAGGGAGGTGAGGAATCAGGCAGTCGGGACTGGAAATGGATACAGCGGAATACAGACCGTACCTGACAGAGACAAAGAGAGAGGGGTGAAGGTAAAATTGCTCAAAATCATAGATATCTGGAGTGGGCTGAAGCTACACTGTAATACTGTCTGAACACCACAACTAAACAGAGAAAAAGCTTTGGACATCCCTTCTGTTAAAGGGAAGACAACTAAATATGTGTTTTTAAATTATAACACTGTTTTGTATAGTCTAACGTATGAAACAGTGTTTTGTTTTAGTTTTTATTGTTCATTTTGTTCATTTTATGTTCTGCAAAAGCAAACAGTGTTCAGTCCAGCCAAATGAGTGGAGAGAAAACGAAAACACTGAGTTACATACGTGCAGCGTCTCAGGTCAGGATCATCAATGGTATCAGTGAGGTTAAGGCCCAGCTGAACACATTCTGCAGCAAGAGGACTGAAGACATCTTTGCCAATGGTACGGGCCAACACAGACAGAGTGTCTGGGAGAAACCACAAAACATGATCATTATCCATATAGTCATGCTGTTGGGTTTCTAGTTGCCTTACTTTGAGTACAGAGACACAACACATACAGAAATTGGTTGACAAAACACCACCAGGGGATAAGTGGTTGGAGAAAATATAGTTTTAAAGAAAAAAAATTAGGTATAGATGCAAATATGGAGAGTTTACCTACCCAAGGACTGAGTTTGCAGAGACCTCATTTCCTCTGTGGTGGTAGTCAGAAAGCCCTTTAAGCTTTCAATCACTGGAGAAAAATAAGGAACCAGCAGCTCCTTGGCAGCATTGGCTGATAACAAAGTAATTAACAGTAATTCACGGAGCGGGTCACTTTGTTCACATTTAAGCCATAGCATCTCTGTTTGATTGCTTGACTCTTCTGTTAGTACACAGCTGTTCACCAACATAACAGTAAACTGACACTAAAATTTATACTATTATGATGACTTTGACAGTCACCTTGTACTTTTCTATATATATGAAGTCAGAGAAGAAAAAGATAGAAAGGCATTAGCTTATTCACAAGCTTATAGAATGAGGCAGAAAAACTGCATGACTATTTCCTAGTGTATGTCTCAGAATAAATAACTGACTACATCTTACCTATGGCACCAATGGCAGACACAGCTAGTTCTTTAATCTTAAGGTTGTCAGTGTTGTTGAGAGCAGACAACATAGTTTCCATTAGGGTGGGCAAGTAGGGCTCGATGTCAGCTCCTGTTCAGAAAAACAAAATAAGAGACATAATTTTTTGTTATTGAATGATTCTCCATTCAAAAAGTGTCACTAACAATTTCATGGTGGTAACTTTAGAAGCCAGCACTAATAAACATATTAAATCAAATATTGATGACGTACTACTGAGTGCCGTTTAGTCAAATAGTGGAGCTTTGGGTGGTTCAGTGAGCATTTGGGTCCTTTAAAAGGATGCCAGGAAATTGAACATCTCTGGAAGTTTCACGTTTCCTCTGCAGAAGGTTTTTTTTTTTTTTAGCTTACCTAGGTTCTCCATGAAGTTCTCGAGGGCGTAAAAGGCTTTAGTGACGTGGCCGACCTTTGCCTCATTTAAAGACGAAAGGTAGCCCAGCAGCAAAGGCATCAGCTCTGCACAGTACTTGCTCACTTCAGGCTAGGAAGCAGAGTAGGAAAAACAGGAAACAAAAGAAACTGAGAGAAGGTCTGAGGTCTTGAGTCTAATCATAAAAATAGTTTTATTCTGCAAACTACAGATTTTGGGGAGCAGTTTGATACTAGAGTAAAAGTTAAGTGGTACTAAAGGGATTCCACACTGTAATGTCATTTTTGTCCTCTCCTGCATACACAGTCCTTAGTCTAAACTTTGAGCGTACTTTGCCACAATACAAGAGTATGTGAAAATAATCAAAATATTTGTCCATAAACACATCTTTAAAAGCACTATGGCAAAGTTCTACATATGTGTGCAAAGGTAACAAATGTATATGATGTCACTCACCTGTAAATGTTCAGAGAATTGTCCAAGGGCAAAAAGGCCGGCACTGCGCACCACCTGACTACTGTCAGAAAGACTCTGACATACTGTTTGCAGCAGAGATGACAGCATCCTGCAATAGATGTGCCAGACAAGAGGGTGAACATGGTTAAATCCTGGTAATTGTTATACACCACCCAGCCATTTACAAAAAACAGACTGTGTCCCCTTTTAAAACAAGAGGTTTCTTAAAGAAAAATCAGTGAATAAAAGAGAAACATACTTAGTGCGTATGTGGTCTGCACATCCTTCAGCCAGTACAGCCAGACACATGATAGCCCCCTTCCTCTGATAGGGGTTTTCACTGACAAGGCAGGCCTGAGTCAGGGGCATCTATTACAAAAAGACACAACATAATGCATTGTCAACACAGCAGGTATACAAGTAAAGGCTCTTAATTATTGAATCACTAGGGCAGTTTCTTAATATCTAGGTGACTTACTAGCTGCTGGAACAGTTTCTCTGGAGCCATATGAAGCGCCATAGTGTCAATAATCTGGAAATAGACAAACAGTTTACTTGGAACTGCAAACTGTTTTAAGTTGCAGCAAAGTCAATGGTGGCACAAAACAAAATGCAGCTGAGGAACACAAACTGTACTGACACAGTTAAAAAACCTTTCCCCACCTGAGCAGCACAGTGTTTGGTATTTTCATTGTCTGTGCCATCTCCAGTGTCATCCTCCTCATCCTCTGGGTCCTGCTCGCCAGGTGGGGGAGCTGCTATCAGTACAGGGAAAACGGCCTGTAGGATGGGGTTTAGCAGCTTCTGCTTTATCACTGTCTGCAAAGTAGAGAAAACCTTTTTTTAACCTAAATTTAGTTAAGAAAGTGCTACTGACCCAAGCACTTTCTTTCTGGTCAAGCTGCTTGATGCTGGATATAATGGGGCAACTGCCCTCCAATTCAGATGGAAATATTACCTCAGAATTATAGACAGCTTAGGAAAGTTAAAATATGTGTAAAATGTGTAATTAATTGCCTTAAATCTACTACAACTGTTTGTGTATAAATATTTACCTTATTTAAAAGACCATGACAATCAAGAAAGAAAAAGAAACAGTTGTCCACTATCTCCTCAAATCCATAAAAACTGAGATGCTTCATGACTGTAGAACCTTCAAATATTTTTGGTCATGCTTTTGAGCTTTGTTATTTATTACAAATTGAAGAAGAGCTATAGATAATTTATTTATATTTGCCGGTGGGTGACACTACCTTGCTCTTCAACTTGATGAGGAAGGCGATGCAAGAGAGGGCTTTCACTCGCAGGGAGTCACTCAATGTGGTGTCACTGCCCACCTAACACAAGCATATGGTGTTTAAATACAAATGTAAAACTCTAAGGGCATTCAAATCACAAACATCTCATATATTACATAGCATTTGTCAGTTCAGAAATTAAAATGAAATTCAGAAGAAAAAGCTGGCAGGGAAAACCAAAATTCAAATCCTACCTCCAAGAAGAATCTGACAATGTCAGTAACATGAGGGACGATGATGGATACTTCACTCTCCATGAGCTCATTAAACACCTCCATAGCCTCACTGGCTTGGTTCTGTGCAAACACAGATAAACACAACAATCTAGAAAGTCTAGTTTATCGATATTTTTAGATTTGACTAGCAACAGTAACATCAGTACTTCTAAAACATTTTTAAATATCATAATTTACCTGATCAGCCTTGATGAGGTGTTTCAGAGCAACAATCAGACTTGGGATGATAGAACGCATCTGGTTCTATAAAATGACAGCACAGTAAAATGTCATCAAAAAGTGTCTTCAAAATTATGACAATTCAGGCAATGGTTTTCCTAAACTTAACTGTAAGTATATCCTATTTGTAATGATTTCAAAGTCGACATGCAATCCGACACTCTGTTCCTGACAGATATTAAAGTGTAAAACAGGATGATTTCCTCACCATCTCGTCTGTGCCAGTGTATGCAGTGATGGCTGTGAGAGTGAGGATGCAGTAGTACAAGGCTGTTGGGTTTTCATGGTCCTGTAACACGGTACCAAACAGCTGCAGCAGCTGACAGTAGTGAGGCTTGAAAGGCTCAGGATTGGAATCCATCACCTTATTAAGCAGCAGGAGGCCAACCTGTTAGAACAAAAGAATGCTGATATTTTAGAGCTCGGCCCAAGAATATGTAAAATGTGATGTAAGAGGAGACTTACATATCTGTAGAGCTATAAACAAACTATAACTATTGGGTCAAAAAACCCACACCAATATATAGACAATCTGTAAATAAGCTCAGACATGCTTAGTGAACTTCAAAAGCAGCAGTAAGTTAATCTTATCTACGTTTCTGGCTGTTACATGACTTGTGTACCTGTCTGTCTTCAGGGTTGCTGCTCTTGGTGGATTCATTGAGAAGCTGCAGCAGTGCAGGCCAGCGATCTGGTGTCTCATGTTTAACCATAACTGCACACAGCTGGGAGATGGAGTACTGCACTGAGTGCCTGCAAAGCAGAGGGACAGTCAACAGTTCAGTAACATTTCACAAGAGTTAACACTTCATTGCATTTATCATTTACAACAAATTGCTTACTCTGTTTCCTGCATGAAGGCCTGCAACACCACTGCCTTTAAGCTGTATAAAAAGGCAAACATCTTAATTACAGCACAATCAACTTCATTTCAAACATAGCAACTGGATGCAGTGCTACAACAGTGGATAATTATTCTGTAAAGGTACAATGCAAACCTCTCTCTGTCATTAGGGCTGATCTTCTTCCAGTGTTTCTTCACTCTCAATCTCAGCATCACTGCAGCTGACTGGCGAATCTGGATGTGAGGCAAAAAATGAAGATAATATTTGTTACTTGGCTAACGTAGATAAAACCACAAAATAGTGAGAGCATATACTTATCAATCTCTTTTTCTGACATACAGAGAGACACAAGTTCTGGAAATGATGGCTCCTATAGGATAAAACTTTTGCAGTGCCAGAATTCTATAATACTGTAATGGAGAATATAATCAGATGCAGCATGACAGCAAGCTACAGTACTCTCCCAGTGCATCAAAAGTCAAAAATAAACAGCTTGGTTAAAATAGGAATGAAAAGAATTGGGAAGAAAGAACCCCCATCTTACACAATCAATGAAAAAAGATCCTGAAGGACCCCTTACATATCTTATTTTCAGGCTACAGCCCTTCAGGTTGACCTTACAGATCCTACAAATGTAAGAGCAACTGTTTTAAACAGTCTTTTATTTCTACTTCTATCACACTGGTTAACAAACAAATGGCTTAGTATGAACTCCTGAGCCTGGCCTAAGCATTGATCCTCACGGTGGGTCCCTGGAATTTATTCTGCTGACATCATTTATCTGGCCAGGTGCAATATGGTGCTCATACAAGTGCAACGTATATGTAGGTTTTCAACATGTGTGGATATATACGTATGTTTAAGGTAGACAAATGTTCATATATGGTTTACACACGCGTGACTTATTCTGTGCCTAGTTGTGTATTTTTTGTTTTACTTGCATGGAGCTGTAAAATTTGTATTACAGACAAAGATAAAATTTTCCTTTATCTTTGAAGAACTCATTTAGAGCTCACAATACCTGAGGGTTTTGGGAACCACTCATGACAGCACACAGGGCTGGAATAATGGCTGGATCTTTGAAAGCCTGTTTCAGCTTGGCCGTGGCCTAAAAGAGGAAAAAAGAGGTCCTCATTAGATAAATAGGCAGCCACACACATAGCGCATGATTGTAGAAATCAAAGGGTGATCTCAATCTAAGCTTTGATTTTCCTTTTAAGTTACCAACGTCACAGACAGTGGGTAACTCATGGTAGGACACAAAACACTTAAATACCAACACTTAACAATTATAAGGACCAAGGGTTTGACAGTTAGCTGTACGTTAACAAACGTTAACGTTGCTATGTTAGCTAGCTTGATTCGACAACTGTTAACTCTTACCGTTAGCACAAGTTGTCAAACTTTCGACTTGTCTAATAAAATAATTTCAACTTATATTTTTGGCGTTACCTGCTGAATAACGGCATTGTCAGGTTCTGTCAGCTGTGAAAGAATTTGCTCCAGTTCCTCTGTCATGTCGATACTTCGGAATTTTCACTTTTAGTCAATCTTTTCGTCAATGTTTCTAACAAACCCGCAGAGATTAACGAGTTGTCCTTTCGCCGTGTGGCTACCCAAGTATGCTACATTTGTCAGTTATGTAAACAAAGTCTCTCCGGGAGGATCTGAACGCCAGCTACAGAGTTTGCAGTGAAAAATAACTTCTAAATAGTCGTGTGTGTGTAAAGTTCCAGGGCGGAGACGCAGAGAGTGACCGGTTCGAGTCCGTTGCTCTGGCTGGTTCGTGAACGCTTCAACTGCCAGCACGCGAGGTAGAACGGGCCAACAGCTCCATGTGAGCTGCGTTAAAGGGACCTGCGGATTTTAGACTCCCGGTCTGACGGAGGAAAAAACAGCGCCGGCAGCCGGACAGGAGGCCATATATAAAAATTAAAAGCGTAGACTCTAGGTTGGACGCAGGGAGTACGTCTCTCCCAATGCTCGGACATGTGGATTAGTTTCCCCTAATAGAAACACTTCAGAAGCAGGATGCAACATGTAATCAAAGAGGTCTTTTTTTCTTCAGCTTGTCAAATACAGATGCGTGTGACTGGTTTTTAAAGTGCAGAGAGCTTTGAATGTGAGCTAATAAATTCAGATTCAGATTCAGACAACTTTGTTTGTCCCCAGGGGGCAATTAAAAAGGCACGTAGAGCAGACAGTGCAACAATAACGTAATAAAGAAAGGGATAAATATATATACAAATCTAGCAAGTAATATAACACTAAAAATAAAAAAGAGAGAAATAAGACAAACCAGAAGGAAGCCATTCAAATGAATAAAGTCCAGGGGATTATAAGTCTGTTCAAATTATTAATTTATCATACATATTTATATAGGGCATTTAAAATAACAGTCATTGACCAAACCTATGGACCAAATGTGCTTTAGGGTGGAAAAATCATTCAGAATGTTGGAGAATTAAACACATTTTTAAAAAATCAGAAAACACCAAAATGAGATTGGCTTTATGAATTATCAGTTTAAATATTGAGCTCAAGACCCTATTTACCTGAATAATTTAAATATTTTGGTTCAATACCCTACAATAATTATGTAAAATACAATTTTACCTGATTACAGTAATGATTAAGGCTAGGGCCCTACATTATTTTTAACTATGGTGATTAACATGACAGTTATGACCCTAAAAATATCTACCACCAAATCCAAGGATTCCATAGATTTCCTTATCTATTTTGTTTTGTTTACCATCTTTCTTTTTCTTATTTATATTTGCAGTGATGGAGAGGAACGACTACCTTTTAACAGGAGGAAACAGAAGAAAGGTTGCTTCCCAAAACAAAAGACAGAAAAGTGGGAGAAGTGATGCCTGCATTGTGTGTGTTCCTTTAGAAAAGTAAAGACATTGTAATCAAACTGATGCAGAAAAGCACAATTTGGTGCATAAAAAAATCACTGCAATACAAGATATTAAGCGTTTGACATGCAAACCCATGAGTAGTGTATCCCGGTAAACAAAGTCCATGCCCAGGTCTTCAGATTTATGAAACTGGATCATAAAATTTGGGATTTTATTTCCAAATGAACTACTTAACTAATCCATCCATTATCAGAACTGCTGCAGATTCATATCATATTGATTCATTGTATCAGAATCAGTAAAGAAACAGTAAAAAAAAAAATTGTTTCTACCGTTACGTGCATAACTTCGAAATTCAATTAAATAAAAAGGGCTTCTGATCAACCTGTTTGTTTTCCTGATTATTTACATAATAGTAATATCACCAGAGACTTGAATACCTCTGTTTATAACTCCATCAATCAAAGACATTTGCAGAAAAAAAGTATTTTGCCATATGCTTACTAATAAAATGTTATTGACTGTTTGATTTCTTAGGAAACTAAAATTCTCCAATGCTTCATGTAGGGTTGATACAAAAGCTTTGGCAATATGCAAAAAAATGTGTTTGCTACATGAACTTGTTTACCCCACTTTAACTCTTGCCAAACGCAGTGCAGCAGTGTTCCCATCCCAATCACCGAAAACCAGTCTGTAATCCTCTCAGCACATAGAAATGCTAATGACCTGGACACTTGTTATCCCACCCTCTATGCACACCTACAACGCCAACCCCCACCTGTACGTCTCGGCTCGTAAAAGATCAGACAAACACGCCTTGCCCCACCGGAGAGCAGTTAGAAATGCTTATGTGCCCATTAGGTCGGCTGCTCTCTCATCATTTCAATGGTAACTGCATCATTGACATGACAATGCAGAGCAGGAGGTGGAACACAAACAACGCTCAGATAGTAATGCACAAGCTAATCTGTTTCATCTTTGTGAAAAGGTTTAGAAATGGGAGTAAAAAACGCAGTCTGTGTCAACATGCCCAGTCCATTGTTTAGGGTGAAAGAGGTGGGGTGTTGAAGGAGGGTTTAAGGTTAAAATTTAGTGTTTTTCTTTTAAAACACTTGTTGTGCACACATGAAACATCCCAATATATGTTTTAAATCATATTTCCACCTATATACTGTACTCTGCATTAGTCTTCAAACACAGTAAAAACATGAAATTCTGCTGCTTTAGCTCCATAAGTGGATTTCTCAGTTGTAAACAACAATGCTGACTAAGACAAATTAGTAGTTCATAAACTATTCATGCTTGAGACCCAGATACTATATTTAGACTATTGACCTGGAACTGATGCTCATGAAAACATGCAACAGTCATGCAACTGGAGTGCTGAACACTCATGCTCAAGGGTCACACAGGGCTAAAGCTTATTGCTGCCAATTCTGCAAGTTAATGTTATTTACAGCAAAATCTGTGTTTAGACAGCCCACTTTAGTTATTAAACTGATCTCTCATGTGCAGAAGCTGATTTTATTGCGGTGATGCGAGGGGAAATGTAAAAGTGGTACACAAAAACTCAAGGGAGGGAAGTTTTTATGCTCAAGATGCCTTAAAATATACCCTGTTTTTCTGAACCATATGATCAGTGCGCAGTAATACCTCTGTTTCCAACTGAGAATACAAGTGATGCTTCTGATTGCTGAAGATAAATTCCTGCAATGAACACAAACCACAAAATAATTACAGTCTGAGCCATGTACACTAAAACCACCAGACACAAGAACAGCTTCTTCCCCTTGCCATCACCCTAATAAAAAGCTGAGCCATTCCTACACACCTGTACAACAAATCAGTGTATATGTACATTACTTTTTGCACTAAGAACAGCATTCTCTGCTTTTTCTACTGTGGTATCACTCCAGCAATTATCATTTTGCACTACTGTGATCATATATTTTTTTCTAGCTTGGGAAATATCGGTATATATTGTGTTATATTTATTTTTAAGACTACTATATTTTTTCTCTTCTTCTTTCTATAGTTTTTATGATTCTTTTTCCTTATTCCTAGGGTGCAACCAACAGCCGAAACCTTGTATGTTCTGTACATACTTGGCCATTAAAATTTAGCGTGACCGTCACACCAGGAGGACGGCATGACTTTGTAAAACCATTGACATGACAGTTTAGATACTGCATAATGCATAAATTAATTGTTTAGCTGTAACGTGCAGTGTGGTAATTTGATAAATAATAGATATGCATCATGTAACCAAAGTGTCTCTAGTGATGTAGGCTGAAACTAAGCTAAAATAATGAGGGCCTTAAAACTAGATTTTGACATATAAGCAAAGGGCCTCAGGGTAGACAAGCTTGAATAGAGGAAATAAAAAAATACTAATATACTAATATAATCAAATAATGCAACTGTGCACAGTGTGGGCCTTTTGCAGCCACTGGGATACTGGGGCTCCTTGAGTAGCTGCCTGGTTAGCCTATCCAACTTTGGTAACAGCTAAAAAAAACCTTTGTTACATAATACATATCTTATTTTATTGAATTGAATTCTACAATTCTCCACTTTCATTTAGCAGATGCTTTTGTCCAAAGCGACGTATAACTGAGAGTAGATACAACACAAGCAAGGATCTAGTCAGGAGACACAACCTGAATAAATGCCATGAAACAAGCTCAAGTGTGATAACAGGACTGTGGTGCCTACAGGCAGTGCAGATGTAATGGGAATTGTTTTTTTTTTTTGCAGTCTGTCAAGTGCACTGAAAACAAATTACTTCAGATTAGATTAGCCTTTAATTGAAGGCCTCTCTGCCCATGGTGCGTCATATTTCTACAGTGGCATTACTATATAAACTAAGCTGCAGTAATTTGCGGTAGTAATTTGGTTAAACAGAAACTGATTTAGATGTCATGAAAACACAGTATCTAATGAAATAATGACAACCTTAAAGCTAAATTTTTGACGTACAAATGCTCTATGGGCTTTAAAATTTGTAATGAAACAGGACCAAACTTCAGACCCTTATCATGTAAGCTCAATAAGCGCAAAAGAGCTGCATATAATAAATGTGAGTCCAGGATAGGCATCTGGTTTGCATGTCTGACTTTGGGAATCCAATGAAACTCAATGATTGTGACATTTATTGGCCTGATCGGAATCTTTGAGGCATAGTTGATCAAAACACAGGTAAAGTAAATCTAAACATCTATAATTTAACATTGTGAACATTGTGGATTTAGGTACATCTCAGTTCGAAATGTTTTCAGTTCTTTACTTTCCCGTTTGTATCCAAACACAATGAAACTGAATTTGAAAGCAGATCACCTCAGTGGCCAATGAAGAGGCCTCACTGCCTCCCAGGAGAGTGGATCAAAGACATTGGCTCAGATGAGGACTCCCACCTCCATCCTGTCCACACCCACACACGTCCTTAAAAACAGCGGCTGTGAGGCTGCCCGGTGTTTTTGAACCGTAACCAGGTCCGTTTGTTTTACCTGGACGGATTCACACCTTCCCGGGGTCCTTCCAGCTTCGTTTGCAGTAATTCTTCACCCATTTTTTTTCAGAGTGTATTTTCATCGCGTTGCGGTGAACCCACCTGAGCCATGGCAGACTGGAAGACGCAGATAAGCTACAACTACAACCCTCCTTACCATGCCTACGCGTACGGCCTAATGTACCAGTCCGGGTCCGAGCAGAACCACGGGAACCTGACCGGCTGGGGCGAAGGCACGTTCACCGACCTGAGTAACTACAACGCTGGGGTACCACCGGCCTACTACTCCGTCGCCACCACCGCCAAGACCCAGGACGAGTCTCCGCCTCCCACCCCGGAGCAGAATGCCGTTAACGACCACTGCCACTACCAGGGCTCCGGGTTTGTTTATTTCGGGGAGTCCCAGACCGGCCGCCTGCTGCTGGCGGGACCCCAGCGGGCTGCGTACCAAGCCCGTGAGAACGAGGTGGGACGGCCCGGGAGCGACTCCATCAGTGATACCGAGGCGCACACTTCACCAGGTATGTAAATATGTGGCAGCGAAGTTACGTTTAACTTTATGTTGTTGTAAGGCTGTGTGCCAGTGATTACATGTCCGAGGCTGAAAGCGATGATTTCTTGGAGAGTCGAGTGTGAAGTGCAGTTCAGGTCCATCTTGGATTTCAAATGTCCCGCCACTGGATTACAAAAATAAAATGGCGACATCTAGCGACTGCGTTTCAGAACGGAAAACAAAACATGTTAAAGGAAATGGGCAGCTTAGGATACATTTTTTTTGTAACATTATTGAGTTTTCTGAAGATTTTCTTAGTGGGCTTTATTTTTTATCACCAGATTCTATTTTTGTATGCATGCATTTAATATAGCTTAGTGTTTTCTTTGCCCTTGGTGATTGATACCAGATGTGTCCAAGTTGGATGCATTCTTTGTATCACAGATTATTTAGAACTATTTTAAGACCCGATGCAGATCTGATGTGGAGGCACTTCAGTGCATTCCTTTTTCTACGAATATAGATTTGCTTTTGCAAGTTGAAACAATGTCTTTTTCATTTTGAGTGCACAATATTACAGTAATGCATATAACATTTAGGTATTTCTTTTAAATTGATGGTTGAGCAGTCATAGTGATCCTGCTGACGTCTGACGTTACGGTGAGCGTATTGCGTCACTTCCTGTTGTAGCGCTGTGTTGTGTTCTGTGACTGTTGTAGCTTATCCACTCCATCTAATTTGATATTCATTAAATCTGTGTAGCGGTAATATTTGAATCGTAACATACACTCGTTTTCTTCACGCACCCTCTCAGTACTTAATTCTAAGTTAATCTGTTATCTCTGTCCGCTAGCCTAGCACTTAGCAGTTAGCATGGCTTCTCCCTCTTCCTCTCCTTCTCTTTCCTGCTCAGTGTGTCACATGTTTAGTTACTCCTCTGCCTACTTTAGTGATAACGATACCTGTAATAAATGCAGTCTGTTTGTAGCTTTGGAGGCGAGGCTCTCTGAATTGGAAGCGCGGCTCCGCACCATGGAAAACACCCCGCTAGCTGTTAGCCAGGCTCCCTTAGCCGGTGCGGACCGCAATAATATAGCTGCTAGTGTAGCTTCTGCTAGCCGTCCCCTAGCAGCTCCCGAGCAGCCGGGAAGTCAGGGTAGCTGGGTGACAGTTCGTAGGAAACGTAGTCCTAAGCTCAAGCCCGCTGTCCCGGCACACCACAAACCGCTTCACGTTTCTAATCGTTTTTCCCCACTCAACGACACACCCGCTGAGTAACCAACTCTGATCATTGGCAGCTCCGTAGTCAGAAACGTGAAGATAGCGACACCAGCGACCGTAGTAAAATGCCTCCCAGGAGCCAGAGCGGGCGACATAGAAGCAAATTTGAAACTGCTGGCTAAAGATAATCGTAAATACAGTAAGATTGTTATTCATGTCGGCGGTAATGACACCCGGTTACGCCAATCGGAAGTCACCAAAGTTAGTGTGGCATCGGTGTGTAACTGTGTAACTGCCTGATCTGACAAGCGATGATATGTTTAGCCGTATGGCATCGTTTCGCCGCTGGTCGTCTACGTGGTGTACTGCAAACGACGTTGGCTTTATAGACAATTGGAGCTCTTTCTGGGGAAAACCTGGTCTGATTAGGAGAGACGGCATCCATCCCACTTTGGCTGGTGCAGCTCTCATTTCTAGAAATATGGCTGATTTTATTAGAACTCCTAAAGCATGACAACCCAGAGTTCAGACCAGGATGCAGAGTTGTAGTCTTCCACACCTCTCTGCAGTTTCCTCTCAGCTGTCACCCTCCAGTAAATCACTTAGCTTTATTGAGACTGTGTCTGTCCCCCGACCACCAAAATTCAATAAATTAAGCAAATCAAAAATAAACAAAAGACATAGTAACCATAAAAATCTAATTAAAATTAATACCACTATTTCAACTGAGCGAAGAAACAGGACAATTAAATGTGGTCTGTTAAATATTAGATCTCTCTCGTCTAAATCTCTGTTAGTAAATGATTTGATAACTGATAACCAGATTGATTTGTTCTGTTTGACTGAAACCTGGTTGCAGCAGGAAGAATATGTTAGTCTAAATGAATCAACTCCTACTAGTCATACTAACTGTCATGTTCCTCGAATCACGGGCCGAGGAGGAGGAGTGGCAGCAATTTACCTCTCTAGCTTAAAAATGAACCAGAGACCTAAACCTAGTTACAGTTCATTTGAAAATCTTACTCTCAGTCTCTCTCATCCAGATTTAAAAGCTCAGAAACCAGTTTTATTTGTTGTTGTATATCGTCCTCCTGCTCCTTACTCTGAGTTTTTATCTCAATTCTCAGACTTTTTATCTGATTTAGTGCTCAGCTCAGATAGTCATTATTGTGGGTGACTTCAACATTCATGTTGACGTGGACAGTGACAGCCTTACGACTGCTTTTAATTCAATATTAGACTCAATTGGGTTTTCTCAACATGTAAATAAACCAACTCATAGTTTTAATCATACCCTTGACCTCGTTCTGACTTATGGCATAGAAATCAAACAGTTAACAGTATTTCCCCAGAACCCTCTTCTTTCTGACCATTTTATGATAACATTTCAATTTACAACAAGAGATTGTATAGGAGTTAAGAATAAATATCATTACAGTAGATGTCTGTCTCACAATTCGGTGACCAAATTTAAGGAAATAATACCCTCTCTATTTAGTCCAGCACCACTTACTGATATAATGGAAGGGAAATATTATAATTTTACCCCCACAGAAGTGGATTATATTGTTAATAATGCTGCAGCCTCACTGCGTACAACACTTGATAGTGTTGCACCTGTAAAAAAGAAAGTTCTATCTCAGAGAGGACCTGCTCCTTGGTATAATTCCCAGCTGCGGACTTTAAAGCAGGCGTCCCGAAAGCTGGAAAGGAAGTGGTATTCCACTAATTTAGAGGAAGTTTATGTAGCTTGGAAAAATAGTCTAGTAATTTATAAAAAAAGCTCTTCGTAATGCCAGGACAACATATTATTCATCTTTAATAGAGGAAAACAAGAACAACCCCAGGTTTCTCTTCAGCACTGTAGCCAGGCTGACAAAGAGTCAGAGCTCTGTTGAAACTTGTATTCCTTTAGCTTTGAGCAGTAACAACTTCATGAGCTTCTTTACAAATAAAATTATTACGATTAGAGAAAAAATTACTCTGGCCCTTCCTGCAAATGTCACAGATGTATCATCGAGTACAGATACTTTAGAATTGGCTGTAAGACCAGATGGATATTTAGAATTTTTCACCCCCATACATCTCTCTGAACTCATTTCAATAGTTTCTACATCCAAACCATCAACATGTCTTTTAGATCCTATCCCAACTAGACTGTTCAAGGAGGCTTTACCTTTAATTAATTCCTCAATGTTAGATCTGATTAATCTCTCTCTAGTAACAGGGTATGTACCACAGGCTTTTAAGGTTGCTGGAATCAAACCTTTACTTAAAAAGCCCACTCTAGATCCAGATGTTTTAGCCAACTATAGACCAATTTCCAACCTCCCATTTCTCTCCAAAATTCTGGAAAGAACAGTTGCAAATCAATTATGTGAACATTTACAAAGGAATAGCTTGTTTGAAGAGTTTCAGTCAGGCTTCAGAGTGCATCATAGCACAGAAACAGCTCTGGTGAAAGTTACTAATGACCTTCTCATAGCGTCAGGTAATGGACTGGTCTCTATACTTATTTTATTGGACCTTAGTGCAGCATTCGATACAATCGACCACAAACTTTTATTACAGCGAATAGAATATTCTATTGGCATTAAAGGGACAGCACTGGACTGGTTTAAATCCTACTTATCAGACAGGTTCCAGTTTGTGCATGTCAACAATGACTCCTCTGAGCATACTAGGGTTAATCATGGAGTTCCTCAGGGTTCTGTCTTAGGACCAATACTGTTCACATTATACATGCTTCCCTTAGGCAACATTATTAGGAAGCACTGTATTAATTTCCATTGTTATGCTGACGACACTCAATTGTATTTATCTATGAAGCCAAATGAAACTAATCAGCTAGCTAGACTGCAAGATTGTCTTAAGGACATAAAGACCTGGATGACCTATAATTTCTTACTACTAAATTCAGACAAGACTGAAGTCATTGTATTTGGCCCCAAACATCTTAGAGAATTGCTTTCAAAGCATATAGTTACTCTGGATGGCATTACATTGGCCTCCAGTACTACTGTGAGGAACCTCAGGACATGTCCTTTAACTCGCACATAAAACAAATCTGTAGGACTTTCTTTTTCCACCTGAGAAATATTGTGAAAATCAGGAACATCCTGTCTCAGAGTGATGCAGAAAAACTAGTCCATGCATTTGTTACTTCTAGGCTTGACTACTGTAATTCCTTATTATCAGGTTGTCCCAATAGCTCTCTGAAACATCTACAGCTGATCCAAAACGCTGCAGCCAGAGTACTGACGGGAGTTAGCAAGAGAGATCATATTTCTCCTATATTGGTTTCTCTTCATTGGCTTCCTGTTAAATCTAGAATAGAATTCAAAATCCTTCTTATGACATATAAAGCTCTTAACAACCAATCTCCATCATATCTTAAAGACCTGATAGTACCATATTATCCTAGCAGAACTCTTCGCTCTCAGACTGCAGGCTTACTTGTTGTTCCGAGAATCTCTAAAAGTAGAATGGGAGGCAGAGCCTTCAGTTATCAGGTACCTCTCCTGTGGAACCAGCTCCCAGTTTGGGTTCGGGAGGCGGACACCCTCTCTATTTTTAAGACCAGGCTTAAAACCTTCCTTTTCGACAAAGCTTATAGTTAGGGCTGACTGGGGGACCCTGACGGGGTGGGCTGGTGTTTTCATTTGCAAAACTGACTTCCCCTCTTGACGTCCCTTTAGTTTGCCCCTAGTTATGCTGCTATAGGCCTAGGCTGCTGGGGAACCTCTCTTGATGCACTGAGCCCTTCTCTAACTACCTATGTATTTACTATATATACCATTATTGCATTACATTCACTCTGTTTCTTTCTGTGTCCTTTCTCCGAGTGTCCCTGGTCCCAGAGCTGGATGCTGGATGCTTCAGATGTGTGGCTGTGTTTTATGGTCCTTGTGTCCCACCCCCACACCTCCCTATCTCTACCCCTCTATCTGTATCCCTCTATCTCTACCTCTACCCCTCTATCTCTACCTTTCTACCTCTTCTGTCCCTCTCAACCCGCCCGGCCAGCAGGCCGATGGGTCCCCCCACATTAGAGCCGGGTTCTGCTCGAGGTTTTTTTCCCTGTTAAAAGGGTGTTTTCCTTGCCACTGTCGCCTTTTGGCTTGCTCTGGGGGTCAGGCATATGGGTTCTGTAAAGCGTCTCGAGACAATTTGACTGTAATTGGCGCTATATAAATAAAATTGAATTGAATTGAAAATTGAATTGAATAGTAATATTATTGCTTGTTGCATCATGCAGCATCGTATGAAAAATTATTCATATTAAGACCATCAAGGCAAATGGGGCAGGTTGCCTTCTTTGTAACGGGTATGTCCAGAAGTGTAGGAAATTTTCAGGATAAGGTGTCAGTAGGTCTATGATGTCCAGTAGCTGTTGTCACATAAGAAGTTCTTGGAAGGTGACGTTGCTGCTCTATAAAAACCGTCTTCTGCTCTGACTATGTCGACTCATTTGGTCTCTGTGTTTTCTCGCTCAGACTCCTGGAGCTCCAGCAGCAGCAGCAAGGAGGGGAGCCTCCCCCTGGCAGACCCTGCTACATGGGTCGAGAAAGACCTTCTTGAGGAGGCCAGCAACAAGAGCCCTGATGCCAACAGGACCGTCTCCAGCTCTCTAAGAGAGGAGTCACAAGTGTTGGCCACCACAGAAGGCGAGGGCACCGACAATGACACCTCTGCACCACCTTTAACTGACCCAAAGAAGCAAGGCGCCGCTGGCGTAAACAACCCTAAAGGAAAGGTCCGGACAGCCTTCTCAGAGAGCCAGATGAACGCCCTCGTCCAGCGTTTTAGTGTGCAGAGGTACCTCACCCCGTCTGAGATGAAGAGCCTGGCCGAGCTCACAGGCCTGACCTACAAACAGGTGAGGGATTTATGAGGCCTAATGGATGACAAGCAAAAGAAAAACTTGTGTGCAGTTTCTGATCAGCTGCCATTCTGTGTTGCAGGTGAAGACTTGGTTTCAGAACCGAAGGATGAAGCTGAGGAGACACCAGAAGGACACCACCTGGGTGTCGGAGCGCTATTCTGTCAACAAGGAAAGCATGTACTCCAACATGCCCTCACACATGCCACCTGTAAGTAGCACTCATTATTTGCAGCATTAGCATATATGTGCAATTTATATGTTAATTCCATCATATTATTTGAATGATTTTATTGTTAAATTACATCGAACTAGTCAAAAGTAGACTGTCCTGCCCAAGTTTCTTGTTAACTAGTAACAAAGAAAAAGCGGTTTGGACATAGAACAAGACATCCGTAATGGAGGCCTAACCAAAGTCTGGTTATGGCCTTAAAGGCTCGATGAAACAATACTATCATCATAAAATACATAAATGAGATATTATTAGTAAATTTGGTATTAATTTGAACTACCTCTTGTTTGTGTTTCAGTATCAGGAAGAGGCGCGCCCCCCGCTGAGGGAGCATTACAACCAGCACATGATGGAGGCGGCCTTCAAGAAGACAGCTCCACAGAACCTGGCCTTCTATCTGGCTGCCATGGGCTCTGCTGCTGGATCTCCTGGGTATCCCCCCTGGTCCTCTACATCATCACAGGCCGCAGTGCCCAACAGGCCCCAGGTGACCGGCTGGTCCATGCCACCAGGTGTCAGTCATTATGACTACAACCCTGGCACGTTCAACCTGGCCGGTGTCAACGTTGTGAACAACGTTGGGCACGACCCAAGCTTTGACAACAAGGATGGAGAGCCTATCAAAGGCCAGAGCACCATGAACACTGCCATGGTACACAATGCCAGCCTGTAGTCGATGTTTGAGCTGATCATTCTATGAGTTTTTTTTGTAAATGTTTTCTAGCGCCTGTGTTTTGATTCTTCTCTTTGAGCTTGCTGAATTTAGTTGTAAGTAACTGATGTCAGTTTTTGTCAGGCTGGCTGTATATGTGCCTTAGTCCTACAAGTGTTGAAAAGGGTTTTGCTTTTTTTTAAACATCAGGTTCTTTTTTATATATGCACCTTTTTAATGTATATTGGTGTCTTCATTGCGCTTGGTGATACCAGATGTGTCCAAGTTGGCTGCATTCCTTGTATTACATAATTTTTTGAAAGTACTGATTCAGATCTGATGTGGAGACATTTCAATGCATTTTTTTCTATGAATACATGTTCAATTTGGCAAATTGAAATTTTGTCTGTTTCATTTTGAGTGCATGATAGTACAGTAGTACATATAACATTGAGGTATAACTTTTAAATTTGTGATTGAGCGGCTGTGACAACTTGTCACATGCAGCATTGTTGAAAAATTATTCATATTTGGACCATCAAGGCAAATGGGGCAGGTTGCCTTCTTTGCAACCAGTACACTACCAGTCAAAAGTTTGGACACACCTTCTCATTTAATGGTTTTTCTTTATTTATATGACTGTTTACATTGTAGATTCTCACTGAAGGCATCAAAACTATGAATGAACACATGGAATTATGTAGTAGACAAAAATTTTTTGAAGAATCTTTTAAAAAAAAAAAAAAAAAAAAAAAAAACATCTTTAGAGTTATTTCAGTTGTTTGCTACATAATTCATAGTTTTGATGTCTTCAGTATGTATCTACAATGTAGAAAGTAGTAAAAATAAAGAATAAACATTGAATGAGATGGTGTGTCCAAACTTTTGACTGGTAGTGTATGTCCAGAGGTGCAAGGGAATTTGTTAGGATAACGTGTCAGTTGGTCTGAGGTCCAGTAACTGTTGTCACAAAAGAAATCTTGGGAAGTTGTTTGCTGACAATGTTGTATTAAAAGCATTTTATTGAAAATACTATATTTACATCAGAACCAAAATTACAGTCAATGGTGACCATAGAATACAATTAGAATATTGCTCCCATCACCATTATTTTGCAACAGCTCTTCGATCTACAAGGCATCGTTCCTCTTACTGATGGCAGGTCCATGTGGAACTAAACAGGGCCAGTGCAAAAAAAAAAAAAAATGTTTGTTATACTTTAACAGGCTGCCACAATCTTATGTGTGGGGTAGTATAGTACCGTATAGTATAGTGCAAGTAACACTTGCACTGCTGCATAATCAGAACTACAGTATGAGTGAGCTTTCTCAGCAGGGAACCAGTGTAATGTGGGAAGTATAGAACATGTAGCTCCTTCCCAGCCTTGATAGACCATGACTTAGGTAACGGAGCAGATGAAGCCACACAGCATCATGCAATTAACTAAAACCATTCACACATGTAGTATATCATACATTATATTCATTCATTCCTGATGACACAATCATCCTTTTGTACTGAAATATCCCCTTTTATCCATAAATCCATGATAATCCCATCCCCAAATAGTTTGTCCATCCATCCAAACATCCTTTATTCCAACACTGACAGTTCAATTATTTACTTTTTTCAAATCAAGGTAAAGGCCCCTGTTTCTCCTACAAATACATTAGGAGGTCTTTGTGTGTTGTGTGTGAGTGAAAGAGCAATAGAGAATAAAGATTGTCCATGTGTGCTATGACATGTTTGTTTAGAGTTGTGTGTGTGCACATTTCATGTCTAGTCCATCTTGAGGCTACGGTAGATGTAGCGAATAAATGCCAGCGAGGCCCAGAACGACACGCTGCCCAGCATCAGTGAGAAGACCAGCGCTGTGAGCAGAGAGTAGCCGAAGAACTCTGTGCTTTGCACCAGGCCGCTCATAGAGGACCGGTTCCGATAGTAGAAAACTGAGTAGACGAAGATGAAGAGGCCGGTGGAACCAGTGCTCAGCACGCTCCGCCACCACCAGCGGTAGTCCTCGCCTGACAGGAGGAAGTAGGTCAGCGCCACAGATATGCAGGCGCCAACTGAGAGGAGGATGGCGAAGACGCACAACAGGATGCCGTAGAGGGTGTACTGCTCTCTGCCCCAAACTGTGGCAAAGATGTAGTACAGCTCCACTGAGATGGCACTAAGGGAAAGAATTGATAGAAAGTAGGATTTAGTGAGAGAAAGTCCAAATGAAGAGACTGTACTTTTAATGTTATATTTAGCTGCGGTTGAAAGAAATCTTACCTAAAGGGTAGAAAGCCGCCGATGGCCATGTGCACGACCGTGTGTTTGTACCAGGGCTGTGCAGGAATCTGCCGGGCGATGTTACGAGTGCGGCATGGTGCCTGAAAATTGCCAGCTCTATTCTTTCCCACGATGCCACCGATGACGGTGAGGGGGAAGCCTACTAGCACCCAGGCACCCAGCAGGAGGAGCACGGTGGTGGCCGGCAGAGCCTGAGTGGAGCCGCTCCACCAGTGGATCGAGTTCACTACGCTCCACGTGAGGAAGAGAGGAGCTGTGGGAAGGAAGGTGATAAAAGACTGACACTGTTTTTAACCAGTCTATATAATGTGGAATAGCAAATCAATAACTGAGTAAACTATTTGATACTGCAATAACACACTAGAGGTGCATTACCTAGCCAGACACTGCTTACAGGGAGCTGTTATTTCTGGTGAAAAAATGCTAACGTGAGAGCCAAAGTCAGTATGAATGACTGCCAAAAGTGACTTTAGGAACTGACAGCCAGCGTTCCTTCTAAGTCTTGCCTGCCCTGTCTGTGAGAAGGGATCTGCATTTATTTTTATTTGTTGATAAAACTCTTTTACAAAAGCTCTCCTAATCACTCAGGCCTGCTTTCTTGAAATGTAGTTACCTGTCTTACCTGCTAACAGTAATGGGTCAACTTGGGGGTGTCAATAATTGGTAAAGTTAATTGTTCAACTACATAAACTGTGAAGCTCAAAATAAGTAAATGAATATGTTTAATCTCAGATAAAGTTTCAGGAAAATGTTCAATAAAACCCAGTACACTGTTTAGCGCATGATTGAAGTTATTGAAACGTCACTGATTCATCTTCAACAGGAAGGTCCAGAGTCCAGTATGACGCCACTTCTCACTTACATTCAGTCTAGCGAGGTGTACGCTGACACAAGGATCCGGACATGTGCAAAGTGCTTTTTCTCTCTTCCTCTTACAATAAAAGTGTGAAGAGGCTGAACTGGGAATAAGTGTGCCCTCTGAGACTCTTCTGATCTCACTCACCGGAGAAAAGAGATGAAGTGAGGATGATGTTCCACACCCAACGCTGGCCGTTGATCTGTGTGTAGAAACTGCATGAGACGTAGCCCGACACGCAGCTGGTCAGAGCGTACAGGACGATGGCTGCTGAGTTGATGGCGCCATGGCGATGCACGTTAAACATTCCCAGCAATGCCATGACGATGATCCCTAAAGCAAAAATAATATACAAAGATCAGACTCCTACAGCTGAGGTTTGTAAATATGACCTGTATGCTACTGATACATTGCTAAAACGCTCAGTATATGGACCGTGGCTACAGGTCATTTACAGGTCTACGGGTTATTTTTTTAACAGAACAACTGTAAGTCCTAGTGCTGTTCCTGATTTGAACAGTGTGCACGTTTTCTTTTTTAGCTCATGTGTATTTGAGAATAAACGCTCACCTGTGGCAAGTGTAAGGAACTGAGCCCCGACTCCCAACACGGCACACATCAGGCTTTTGAAAGGTGGAAACCTGAAGACATCAGTGTGTATGATTTTCCAGCCATTGTCTCCCTGATCCAGATCATCGCAGCCGCCCTCCTCTTCCATATTGTACCTGCAGGCCAGGGAAAAAGCATTTTCGGCCAGGAACTTATAATGTAACTGACAAGCAGAACAAGAGCTGAAAAACTTTCCCTTACATTCGTATGCTGCTGCAGGGATTGTAAATCCTAGAGTCACCTCATGAAACTACACCAGCATTTTTGCATGTTTAACGCAAATAACTAAAATCTGCTTTTTCAATTTTCTATTTTACTGTCACGTGAATAAGAAATAGTTAAAAAAATGTAAAAGACTATTTATTTGATATTTTTGATTTATTCAACAAGCTGCAAGTGAAAGTGCAGTGAAAAAGAGCAGGGGAAACAGAGGTTTCGTCCAGCTGGAAATCGATCCAGGGACTTAATGCTAACAACATTGACACATGCTATTGGGTTACCCCACTTATTGGCTTTTTTAAAATCTTTTTGGAGAAGTAAACTTAATATCCTCTTTGAAATTGAGCCTATTAACAGATGATACTCAAGCAAATGACAAATACAACTGACATATTCTGTTGTCATTTTCAGAATTAAATAAAATAGATTAGGTGTAAATGATTAGAAACTCCTCAGGGAGTGACAGAAGCACCTCTGACATTTAGGGTCTGCTGTTCCCTTTGCAACTGAAGTTTGTGGCGTCATCATGCAACTATCTAAAGAGCTATCTAAGGCATTTAGGAAAAAGGTAGTGGCTTATGATCTCCAGATTATTTCAAATAAATATTCCACTGTAACAGACAATCTGCGAGACGTGTAGATTTTAATGGTCGCCTGCATAAATTAAGTCTAAAAGAAGATGCAAAAGTTTTTGTTTTTAATTCTCAAGAGAACCCAAACTCATGACTCATCATTCTTATTTACCCAATAAGAGGGCAAAAATCATATAAAATGCAAAACTCAATTTCTAATGTGCATTTTGAAGACCTGATGTGTGTCTTCACATTGTTTGGTCTGGCAGCTAACAGCTAAATCCCCCAAAATACTCTCTATACTGTGATATCAGAATCAGCTTTAATGGCCTAGTATTTACACATCATGCAAGGAATTTGGTTTCAGCTGCTATTGTTATCCTAGGAATAGGGAAAGAGAATACAATAGGTATAGAAAAATGAAGAGAAAAAAACTAAATTAAAAAACAGTAGTAATAAAAATAAATAAGAAAAAAAATCAAAAACACAGGAAAGCAGCAAGTCCTTTGCTTAAGAAGCTGGAATCAGGACACTTGGCATTTGATTTTCGTAATGACAATGCTAATTTAAATCAATTGTCAATTAAATCACTTCATGGTGAAGTGACTAATTATTTAAACCCTGACTAAAGTGAAGCCAAATAATAACTAAACTATCAGAAATAAAAAGACTGTTAAGGAACCTTCTTTGGAATATATTCCTGTTTATTGAACTAATATTAAGGGTACATATTACACTACTAAGCCTGTTTTGTATTCATTTCACAGTGGATATGGAGGGCAAAGAAACCTAGTATGCATTATGAAAAATTTAACTCTTTGGTAAAGTTATTTTATGTATTTTAACAACTACAAGGTTCTATTTTTCCTCTCAGGTTTTTCTATCACCCACATTGTTGCTGTGTAATGTTAAAGGGCTGCTGAGGCCTTTCCCATTGTTTAGTTTTCTAAATTCAAGACATGAGACTATCGTCCATCACCTGACCCAACCATCAGAGCTGCTCTGCTTACTGACCTGGCGAAGTCGTTCTTAAGGACTCGCATGAGGATGATGATGACGAAGCCCAGGAGCAGCACGACCAGGACGAGTGAGTTAATGATAGACAGCCAGTGGATTTCCAGAGTTTTGGGGAAGAACGAGTAGTCTCGGAGGCGCTCAGCTCTCCGGGCGTGAGTGAGAGTGGACTCAAACCAGTGCACGCTGTAGGTGTGGGTGACAGTCAGGCTGCCTCCGCCCACCCCGACACCACCCACTGCCACTCCCGCCCCGTCCTCCAGGGGAACGGGCTTGATGTCCTTCACTGAGACATTGGCGAAGATCACAGAGTTGCCGTTGTACTCGATATTGAAATCTAGATGAGTCCACAAAGCCACCTGACAGAACAAAAGAGAGACAGAGAGAGAAATGACAACAGAGGGAGGATGAAGTTGGAGATATAATTGATTACAAGTGGAATGTGGCTCAGCAGAAACAGGAATTTTGCATGAAGATGAAACCACTGACACATCTACAGTCTCGCTGTTTACCTTATGGCTGTGCGGCAGGAAGCCACTCTCCTCTATGTACCCTACAAACCCCCAGATTGGAATATCATCCAGGACAAACTCAAAGTAGTACAGCTCCTCGATGGCCTCGCGAAGCTCATCAACCTGAGACACAGACAAAACATACGAACACAGTTTATGTGTTTTAAACAACACTACAGCTCCCAGTACTTGGAGCATTTTAATGGCTTATTTAAGTGGACAAAGAATTGAATTGTTGGTAGTCACTCATCTGTGTTGAACTTTCTCTGCTACATCAGCCTTTCTCTACAGAACTAAAGGTTTGGCATATGAAGGTGCTCAGGTGTGACAGAAAACACTATAAAGTAATAGATCCAGATACTGATTACATGTTTTCAAAGTCAGAAATAACTCAACACTTGTATGAGTTTGCAAAGAAAAGCTAGTAAAGCTGAATAAATATCAACTTGCTGAATAAGAGTTTCCATTTTATCATCGTATAAGTTTTTAGAATGACGGAAATGTAGCATTTAATTAGTTTCACAGTATTTTGGAAACTGCATTGCAAGAGACTGGTGTGTTCAAGAGAATCTCTCACTTGAGAAACTGTTTTATGATAATAATTAACATACCTCCTTACAAAGGTTATTCTTGCAGGCTTCCAAAAAGAAGCTGAATAAAAATAATTAACTGTGTAAGTTGTAACTATCCTTGTAAATACCTGTTTCTCTGACAGAGTGAGGTGACAAAGAATTTTTTTCTCCACATTTTCTCTAAAGCGGATGTGATATAAAGACTCCGCCATTCTGTCACCATCCAGCACTTCTCCCAGACTCAAGGATTTGTGGTGAACCTGATGGTACAACAGGATTTATACGTTATTTAAAAAACAATACAAAGCATTAACTAGTCATGATTCTGTGAGCAAATCATTCCAAAACAGCAAAGAAAGCTTGGACAGTTATACTGCACAAAAATACAGCTGGCCATTTACTATATCACATAAAAGTGGGGATTAAGTTACTGCTGTCATAACTTTGGGTCACAGTGACACCACCGCAATCACACATCCAATAATGACTTTTACTTAAATCCATTTCCTGAATTACACCTTAAACAGAGGGACAGAAATCGTCATCTTTTGTTGGCAATCTCTCAAGAGCAAAGCACAGACAGCAAATATGTGTTTAAATAAGCACCACAAAATGAAGATTTACTTGAAAACACCCTGTGTTTCTGGGTTTATAGTTTATAAAGTATATAAAGTATATTTTGACAGATTTTTCTAACAAAACTCCACTCATTTTGGTAAAAGATTTAGTTGATTTTGTGGCAATCCATTCAAGCACCCAGTAAGAAAATAAATGCTCAAATAAAATCCCTCTGAATGCTGCATCATGATCACATTAAAACATATAGACTTTTACTGTTTTGCGTGTTTCAAAGAAAAGCACTTTATGAGAAATGTTAAGACTAAGATGTCGCCATTACACCAGTGTGTACGTTTAAGATGACAAAATACAGTTCCTCTGTGTGTTACAACAGTGACACAGAACAAAGACTGACCTTCTCCGGCCTGCAAACAGGCAAAGTGTAGTAGTGATATGTCTCCTGGGGGTTATGATAAGGGCCCACTTTGTTGACATAAAGAGTCACGTTGTCTCCTTGCTTGTAGCCCACTGCCCAGCCTGAGAACAGGCTTAGGATCAAGACACAGTGCAGCACCATCGTCCTCTGACAGCCACCTGGCAGGTGTCCTGTTCCACAATATATAGTCCCTGTTGCAAAAACGACAGTTCATCAGTTCATGTTGGACAGGTGTGGTTTAAACGCATCTGTTTGTGTTGAGACTTCACTGAATGTAGGCCCCTTCTGTGCAATTTAGAGGTATGTATTTAGGTATCTAATGACTTAAATGCCAGGAGGTATAATTGCAGAATTTTATGTAATGTCACTCATACAATGTTTTAACAAAGACAGCAGAAAATCGTAAAACACTCCAACAGAACTGTGTGTAACCACCATGAATTACAACCCATTTCATCAGTTTAATCAGTCCATAGGGTTTTTTGACTGGAAATAAACAAGTTCTGTCAGTTTTTATCTGTCTGGTACGAGTTTGTGAGAGCAGAAAATAAGTAACATTGCTCGGGCAGGCCTTTCTAGATGTTCAAGTCATGTTTTTAGACAGCTACCGTGTCCCCAGAATCCCCATAATGTTGCTTTTAGTTCAAAATGTATTAGAAACATATTTTCTTACACAGCGTAGCCTGCTAATATGCATTAACACCACATTTTGCAAGAAAAATGATGATGCAAGGGTAAAATCTGATGCAAAAGCACAATTTTTCCTCTTTTTCTCCCCCTGTAGTAGCAGTATGTAGGTAAACAAATGAGCCACTCCGCTAATGCTTTGCAAATTTTTCATCTTACAAACCGTGTCTAGCCGTCAGCCTTGCAAAAGACACATCTGTTGTCTCAATAAAGAGAACAGGTGTCATCACTGATCCACTGTCAGCACTACTATAGCATTTCTGGTCACAGCAATGACAATTCTACTTTAGTGATGAAGTTGTACTGCATTTAATATTAGCTGATCAATCACCTCCTGTGTTAAACTACATCCTCTTTTAACTCTTCAGAGTAGCATCACAGCAGCAGGTCTTCTTAATTTTTTACCAACAAGACCATTTTTTTCTCCCAATAATTTGATAAGACCAAGCTTTCAATAGGGTGTAATTACATCAATTACAACAGCAACAATCTTAGGACTACAGACAGCACATCCATGCTTTAAAGAACCTTCTACAAGTGTGTCTAGTGAGTTAGGTAATGATAATTACTACATTCACCATATTATAGCAGTAAGAGCAAGGTCAAGCACAGAGCGCATCTTATTAATGTTGAGGTTTCTGCAGAAATAAACGTGACTAATGAGGAGGCCTCAGTGATTTACTCTGTACACACCACACTACTTATACTACCTACATAATGTATATATCCTGCGTCTCATATGTGCTGTCCATACTGTCATTTATCCCCATTTTTATACTATTTAGATAACACACTTATATTACCTATAGTTTATTGTATATATGGGTTATTCCAGAATTGGAAGGCGTTTAGGTTTCAAAACGTTTGAAAAATTAACCTTCTCTTTTACAGTTTCTGCTACATATTCATCAATAATAGGTAATAAACTATCAAAGGCTTGATTGGCTCAGCTTACACATCAATGGTACAATTTTCATTATTATTGTTTTATTATTGTATAATACTATTGTTTGCTTACCCTACTTTATTCACAGTAACAGTGTTGCTCATCCATGCTAATGTTAGCTTTTTCTCAGGAGTAGAAGCTAGATATTTAGCTAGCTGTTACTGCTGACCAAGAGGACAAACTGACTGATGGAAAAAAGTAGAGAAAAAAGTAAAAAGAATTCATCTTATCCTGATAATATACATAACAGCATTGCATGAGGTAGAGTGAGACATTCAATCAAGGCTGACAATGTTATGAAAATATGAAAAATAGAAGTGAGCTTATACTTTTGCTCTACTAATTCTTTATGAAAACTGTTTGATGATGTTAATTCCAGTGTATCATGTAATTCACTGTTTTCTTCTTCCTCTACCAGCTAAAAAGCTTATGCTAACAGGATTGTTGTGTGACATGCACGATAATTATTATTTAAAATATTATGTTGATTATAAAAAATGTTCCCACAATTACAAGCGACATCACTGAAAAAAATAATACCAAAAAAAGGAGGTTTAGGTTTCATTATAATGGTTTTATTTGAGATCCACTTTGGTCATGGGGGGGGGGGGGGGGGGGGGGGGGACTCCAGACTTATTTGGTATTTAAAAATATTTTCAAACATTTTTTTCTCCTAGTTTTTTAAGATCTGGTTTCAGGACAAGTACATTTACACAACAGCTGCATGTTTTAGTATTTTGTGCATGGATTATTTGAAATTTGATGGGTGGGATGTTAAATGTCCTCCAATTCTGGAATGACCCATAAACATGTATATATTTATTAGTATCATATACTGCTCTTAAAGCTATTTAACTAGGAAATTTTGCAACGCACATTATTTTTACTGGTTCTTTTGCACTTCTGGTTAAATACTAAACTGCATTTAGCTGTCTTAGTACTTCAACTCTGTGCAATGCCCATAAAGTTGAATCTAATCCAATCGAATCTCATCTTATTCAGTCTAATCTAATTCATGGAGCAAAACAACTGATCTCCATCTACTTTATTCCAAAGTGGCACATTTTCATTTGGAGCCTGGAATTACAAAGACAGCAAATGACTACAGACAAGAAGTTAGAGAAATCTCCTCTACCGGTCTCACTGCCACTTCAGTCCGGATGCGGCAGAGCCAACTAAACCTGTCCGCCGGATTCCTCGGACTCCAGGCCCCGACAGTCCCTCTCTCTCTCTCTCTGCTCCGCTTTGCGCCGATAGTGGAGCTCAGTGCGAAGATTTCAGGTTGCAGCTAAACATCTTGGAAATCCTCGATGCAGCGTCTCAAAGTATTATGTGTCCGCTGCGTTCATACCCGGGTACACCAAGTCCTTTTTTACTGACACATGAAGCAGTGTGGAAGAAGGGCTCGACTCCACGTCACCTTAAAAATAAAAATAACGACGACTCGGTGGAGTTTTCCGGAGTGGGCGGAGAAACAAACACACACCTGCAGGCTTACCGGTTGTTCACAGCCGGCAGTATTTCCCTCTCATAAGCTATGTGAAATGCAGGTAGCTTATTTAACGCCTCCGAAAACAAACAGTTCAAACCGTTAAGAGCCGCAGCTCAGCGACTCTGTTATTTTTCTGTATTGACCGGATTTCCTTCAACCTCAACGAACCAATAGAATGCCCTTGCACGGCTTCCGTGTTAGAACTCAGGCCGGCTTAATCGAACCCGCGCTATCGATGTGCACATCCTCAGCGTCTGTGAAGGTGCCGCGCTCGATAGATAGGCAGGTAATGTCTGCTACTTGATTTCCCGCGAAATAGACGCAGATCTTCACGCTCGAGACGCCGGACAAAGTGCACAAAACGGACTGTTACTGTTAACGGGTGAGTACGCAGTAAACAGTTAAACCGTTTAAACCAAATTAACACTGGAAGGTAGAGTTGTGAGTAGCAGCTGTTCGCTAGGAGAATTTTCGTTATGGTTAAATGTAGCATTGTTTATGTTTTAGCTTTCGCGCTAACCTCTTTCTGCAGTCGCTTTTACTGCTACGTATCTGCGCCAAAGTTAGCTACATGCCAGGACACATCCCTGCCATTCAGATCACTATAGTAGAGCTAGTAGTTTGATCTGTTATTGATTAATCGTTAATGCACCAACCTCACGTAGTTAGAAGGTTTCATTTAATCGGTGTGTGTGCAACATTGTAAGCAGCATGTATGTAAACGAATTCTGCTTGTCCTGCATTGTTTCCGCACATTTCAGCAGCGTGGAGGGAGCTGTTTTATAACAGGTGTTGAGGCCTCTGGAGATCGTCAGGATAGATGTTACATTAGACATAATTAGCATGATTTTTACTGTTTTTCAGATTTCGTACCATAATGGGAATACACGGACTTGCCAAGCTGATTGCAGATCAGGCCCCTGGTGCCATTAAACAGCAAGACATCAAGAACTACTTTGGTAACTATAACAGGTCTATTTTCCTATAAATCAGTTATGTGGCCTGCTCAACAGATCGGTATTGCTACATCAGGTATGAGGATTAAACAGATTAAATCAAGTAAAATGTATTAATATAACACATTTAAACATAAAACAGTTTATCACATACCTGAAGATGCTGTTATACAGACACAAACAATAATGTGTGCAAATAGCAAGTCAGGAAAGGGGGTAAATCTAAAACATCACAAACAACCTGCAAGATCATTATTTTAAAATAGTATCCTGACAAATAGGACAACAACTTAGAATTGTGATTGAAACCCTGTAAATCTTGATTTTTTTTCTGAAAACAATGTCAATTACCAAGTATATCATGCTTCACTGTGTTTCATTTCCAGTCTTTATGATTTGGTTGGTTGGGCATCACTATGCATTTGTAGACAACAAAACTGGTACATGTTCATCTATTTGCTGGGCAAATTCCCAGAATACCTCAGCACCCTTCTCACTTTCAGTTCTAGTAGTTCCCATCTGCGCACTTTCAAGTGGTTGCTTTTGAATGTTCCCAGAACAGACTTTGGCAAAACAGCGTTCTGGCATCATGCACCATAGTCATGGATTAATCTTCATAAAAAGCTCTTAAAATTGAAACAGTCATATCCATTAATGAGTTTAAGAATATCTTGAAGAATACAGTGAATGAGGAATGTCAATGTTTTTCTTGAGAGACCACTCACCTTGAACAGCTCTCAGTCTGTTTTGTTGCTTATTTATGTATCATGTATCTGTTTTATATAACTTTTAAAGTTTGTATGGCTGCTATCTTGGCCAAGTCTCTCTTGTAAAAGAGATCTCTAATCTCAAGGGGGCTTTCTGGTTAAATAAAGGTGAATAAATAAATAAATTAGATGGATAGAGAGGTTATTCCAAAGTTTTGGAGCTGCCACCGTAAAGACACGATCTCTCTTATCATCCAATTTCAAGCATGGGACTGTAAGAAACAGCTGCTCTGAGAATCTAAGAGGCCTTGAGATAAAGCCGGAGCAGGGGAGCTCTGAAATTTGGTATATCCAGTTTATCATTGTAGTGTAAGTGTACTTTCAAATGGAAAATTCAACTTATTCAATTTGACATCGGATGCTTTATTAGAAGTGTCACCCAGAGCTTCAGTTGTGTTAGTTGTATTGTTGTGCAGATAGTATTTGTTTTACTAATGCAGGTCTGACTCTGTGGATACTATAAAAATCAAACGTTAAAAAGCCACAGTTATAAAATACTATTTTGCTAATGGCATTGCGAACCTTTGCAGGCAGGAAAATTGCCATCGATGCCTCCATGTGCATCTACCAGTTTCTGATTGCTGTGCGACAGGATGGCAACGTTCTGCAGAATGAAGATGGAGAGACGACAAGGTACAGTCGCAACAATAAACACCTAAAATTAAGACCAAGAAAGCATAGTTAGAGACCCATTATAGGTGCTATAGATCAAGTCTGGGCACAAGAGTGAAATGATCTTTCCATTTTCCTTCGCTGTTGTTCACAGCCACCTGATGGGAATGTTCTACCGGACGATCCGCATGTTGGAACACGGTATCAAACCCGTGTACGTGTTCGACGGCAAACCCCCACAGCTCAAGTCAGCAGAGGTTAGTATCGCCTCTGATTTCCTCTCATGCTTCCGTGTACCTGCTGTGTCTGAAGAAGTGGTAATGACACAGATCCTCTTCACTTATTTTATTTGCTGTGTGGTATTGCTGTGGTTGCCACTTTATCTCTTCATCTTGTTTAGCTGTCAGGCAGACAGCGTGACACCTTACTTCCTCTGCCGCTTGTTTACATTTCTCTCATATTCTGCTCTTGCTCTGATCTTCCAGCTCGAGAAAAGAGGAGAGAGGAGAGCAGAGGCTGAGAAGATGCTCGCTCAAGCCCAGGAAATAGGTAAAGAAGTTTGTTTTGTGTTTTTTGCCACAGAGATCACAATCAGAATGTCTCGTTGGAGGTTTCTGGTTTGTAAATTTATTTGAAGTCAGACTAATGATGAGGTTCAAGATTTGCCTTTTACAATAAGTTTTAAGTGGAGGTTGTGAACACGCTTTATGTAGGAAAAATTATAAGAACTGTTTTTCTTTTTTTTTTTTTTTTTTTTTTTGTCTTAAATCAGGGGAACAAGAGAATATTGACAAATTCACCAAGCGTCTGGTTAAAGTCACCAAGCAACATAATGATGAATGCAAGAAGCTGCTGACAATGATGGGAGTGCCTTACATCGAGGTGAGGTCAAGATTCACTTTATTTTGCTTCATTTTCTCCTGTTAGAAATCATTCCAGAGTATTTTTTTGTGTTCTTACTTTCCCAATGTGTAACTTTACTTTAATTGACTTTAAAGAAAGACTGAAAATGTAACAATGAAACATGAACTGCAAATACTGGTCTTAAAACAGTCTCAATACACAGAAAGTCATTAAACAGTGATATTCTGTGCAGTATGGTCAGCACCTAAAATCTTTGAATATAAGCAAAAGGATGGATCAGGTTGAGTAATTCTGTGTAACTCGTTTTTTGTATTGCAGGCTCCGTGTGAGGCCGAGGCCAGCTGTGCTGCTCTGGTTAAAGCAGGGAAGGTCTTCGCCACGGCAACAGAGGATATGGACGGTTTAACCTTTGGAACAAATGTCCTGCTTAGACATCTCACCGCCAGCGAAGCAAAGTATGAACGATTTCCACTTTTAGGTCATGCTATAAAGATGTTTGCAGAAGTGGCCTGATGTTTGTCTGTTTTTCTTTCAGTCTGTGGAGGACGTTATTAACAGATCTTGTTTTTGTACTTGTTAGAGTGAAAGCAGCTATATTCTGCTAGTGATGACAGTGCTGTTATCTTAACAGCTGTGGGTGATTTAGGAGAAATTCATTACACTAGATGGAACAAGTACCACAGCCACAACACTATGTAGCTATACTTTAACTCTGTTGTTTTCAAGTAGTGATAAAACTAAGGAATCACGGAGTTATGTGACAATCGGCATACTTCTGTCTGTCTCTGTCTGTGCACAACATTACTCAAAAACAGAATAAAGGGATTTGGATGGAATTTTCAGGGAAGGTCAGAAATGACACAAGGACCCAGTGATGAGATTTTGACAGGCATGTGGCTTATAGTCTGGATCCACGGATATGTTAAAGATTTTTGTATCATTGCGAGATAGTGGAACGGCGTCACTGTAGCTATGACAACAAGTGTATGCTACATCAGCTGCCTGCTGACGATCACATGATTGCAACCACAGCTGTCGATTTTTAGTGAATCAACCGTTGTGGACTTATTGGGACTTATCCATCGGAAATGGTACAAGGAACAACTGATTAAATTGTGGGGGTGTTTCCGATTCCCATCAATTCCCGGCACCCGCTACGTATTTAGGTCACGTGATTCGGTATCCATACATACAACGTACACATTCATTTTGCAAGGCAATTTTGTTTGTGGGCATATCTATATTAAATGGCCACTTTCTATGTTTCCGTGATTTTTGCTACGAATTTTTTTCAAGATTTCAGCCGTCGGAAATGACACGACTAAGCAGGCTTGGGGGAGTACTGCGCTCTCTGAGTGCTTTTCTTGTTTTTATTGTGTCTGTCTTGTTTTGCCATTTAATAATTTTACTGTCTTGGATGATTTTGTGTATTTAAGATGTCAAAGAGTCAGTGTACTTGCTGTTAATATGAACAGAATAGCTGCTGAGATGACAGGAAATGCATTCCGTTATGAACTTGATAATAAAAAGGAATTTATTTGTGTTTCAGGAAGCTTCCGATTCAAGAGTTCCACTTCAGTCGCATCCTGCAGGACATCGGCATGTCCAATGAGCAGGTAAATTTTTTCTGACTTTGAGAAAGGTTAAGCATGTCATATAATCAAGTGTCATTTTTTTTAAACTGAGGTGAAATTTCTAAAAGCACTTCCTCTGCTTCTATCATGCTGACACTGAACTTAGCAAGGAAATGTGGCGTTACTCTCCTGCTGGTCAGAACTATATGTGCTGTTGAGCTGTAAACTTTGTTTATTTTTTCTGTGCTCCCTTCCAGTTCATAGACTTGTGCATCCTACTTGGCTGTGATTACTGCGGCACCATCAAGGGGATCGGCCCCAAGAGAGCCATTGATCTGATCAGACAGCACGGCTGCATTGAGGAGATCCTGGAAAACATTGACCCCAGCGTAAGTTCACGTTTGTCCTGTGATTAAACCAGTAAACAAGGTCCAGGTTCTGATTCTGCGTGTCTTCCCATCACGCAGAAACATCCTGCTCCAGAGGACTGGCTGTACAAAGAAGCTAGAGGTTTGTTTTTGAAGCCAGAAGTGGTGGATTGCTCCTCAGTAGAGCTGAAGTGGACCGAGCCGGATGAGGAGGGACTGATTGAGTTTATGTGTAATGAGAAACAGTTCAGGTGAACAAAATCTACGCTTATTTATGACAGATTGACTTCCTCTACTTTACTGGCTTATTGAGTATTCTTACTAAGATAATGATTAGTTGTTGCTCTGAGTGAAACTGGACCAGCTTGTTGTAAAATGTTTGACCACTAGGTTGCACTGTTGGACATGTAGATGTCGATGTTTCTGGCATCACTTGAGCAAGCTTTTAAAATATGAGGCTTTGTTCACATTTCATTCCAGAGTTTGTTCATGGAGGTGTGTTTAAAATGAGGTGTTTAAAGGTCCTTTTGGCTTTGTCTATTTGCTGCTTCAAACACTTAATAATAAAACAATAAAATGTTTCAATTAACATGTTGATGAAAATGATGTTGTACACATAGGACAAAGTGCAGCTTTAAAAAAAGTGATAAATGTCTTTTTGTGCAGTAAGGACAGGATTCGTAACGGCTGTAAGAAGATCGTGAAGAGCAGGCAGGGCAGCACACAAGGACGGCTGGACTCTTTCTTCTCTGTCACTGGATCCTTGTCCTCCAAACGGAAGGTACGTTTAGGAAAACTGCAGTGCCACCTGCAGATATAGAGAGACAAGTTCATGCACTAATCATGAACATAAATGACATAGAAATATTGGGCCTTCGGGGGTTTCTTTAAGCTGCTGTACAGCATAAATCTTTAATAGTAAAGAAACCCAAGAATTTGGTGCACAGATTTTAATTTATTTTGGGTTTTCTGAATTTAACACTGGGTCAAAATGATTTATATAGGGTCCAAAATATACTGAGATACGCTACCATTCAAAAATTTGGGTCACTTAGAAATGTCCTTATTTTTGAAAGAAAAACTGTTTTTTTCAATGACGATAACATTAAATGAATCAGAAATCTAGTGTAGACATTGTTAATGTGGTAAATTACTATTCTATCTGGAAACAGCTGATTTTTAATGGAATATCATAGGAGTACAGAGGGGTACAGAGGAACATTTCCAGCAACCATCACTCCTGTGTTCTAATGCTACATTGTGTTAGCTAATGGTGTTGAAAGGCTAATTGATGATTAGAAAACCCCTGTGCAATTATGTTAGCACATGAATAAAAGTGTAAGTTTTCATGGAAAGCATGAAATTGACCCCAAACTTTTGAATGGTAGTGTATATGTATTTCCAACCACTCCTATGTGTGTTTGTACTTAATCCACCTCCAAATCCAATATTGAAAGCGCCAACAAAACTTGACAGACAAATCTCCAATATTGGAGTTGCTGGGCTGCTCCTCTTCTTCTGATTCTTCTGGGACAAGTGTTTTACATGTTTCCCCATGTCTGAACCTCTATCTAGTTCCCTTTTTAATCATAAAGAGCAGGCTGCAATGTTTAATCATGGTTTCATAACAAGGAAGCTACTGTTGTGGTCGTTTAGCAATCTTCTGAATGTTGAAATTATCTGTTGTGTTACTTTTGTCTTTCTTAGGAACCTGAGGTAAAAGGATCAGCAAAGAAAAAGCAGAAAACTGGAGCCACACCAGGCAAAATTAGAAAGGGCAAATAGACTGAATGCAGGAGTCCTCCAATTCCTCAGAGAAGTTTTTGCTTTTGTGAATAACTCTTACTCAATAAAGACTACAACTGCAGGTGAAGCAGGAGAAAACTGCAGCACATTAGATTTTGTGTTATGATTTGTATGAACAGCTGTGTGTTGTACATGACCAAACAAAATCCAAGCTAGATGTGTTTTAAGCTAAAACAAGCTGTTTTAAATAACCAATTATTTCATTTTTCATGCATAGACTCTTAAAAAGAAGTTAATGATCTTTGCATGTGCTGACATTGGCAACATTCATGATTTATGTATTTAAAACCTTTGTTTTTAAGAATACGCATACTAAGGAGTCCAGTGAATCATCAATGGTGGTTCAAGTTCCTCAGGAGGATATTACAGTGTACGACAACTAAAATGCATGTACTGTGGTCACTACTTGTCTGTCTAGCTTAGCCGCAATGTTTTGATGGTTTTAAATGCGTAAAGCAGAGTTGTGAAACTTATGTGTGGCTCTCTGGAGTGTAGTGATAATACAAAAGAAAAAAAATAGCGTGATGTAAATTAATAATACCGTATGAGTGATACAGAGAAAAAAATGCTGACGCAAATACACAGGAAACATCAGTCACATGGGTTCTCACAGAGATGTAAAACAAAATGTAGTCCAGTGTCAGTGAAGTTTTATCATGTTAAATCTTAGTACTAATTTCTTAGAATTAGGGGAGATATATTTAAGAAACATTGCTTCAGTTTAGTTCAGTACAGAGAAGATGTTGCTGAAAGAACCTCTAATTCAAAATGGGTTCCTGAAGGACTTTGTTTCTAGAATAATGTCTAACATGTTATTTCTGCATTTAAACTTAAAAAAAAAAAAAAAAAATGAAGTTGTAATTCTGTACATTACAATATTTCTACATGTACACTACCAGCTGAGTTTGGACACACCTTCTCATCCAATGCTTTTTATTTAATTTTAATTGGATTAATACTGAAGATTAACACTTTTTGTTTACCACATGTATTCTTTTATAGTTTTGATGTCCTCAGTGTTTATCTACAATGTAGAAAATAAATACCACTGAATGAGAAGGTGTGTCCAAACTTTTGAATGGTAGTGTACGTAATATAAGTTATTCTAATTTTATGATAAAGGAATACCAAAGCTAGCAGTATTATTTTAGTCTAATGTCAAACAAGTTTTTTTCATTAGAGTTAGAAAAACATAGAATTATCATAGGTTATATGATTTTGATATAATGAAATTATGGAGCTCTTTGACAAAGTTCAAGATATTACTGAGTGTAAGTTTTACAGATTTTGTGTATTTGGACAACTTATAATATTGTCTGACTTTCTGCTGACAGAGTTGTGTGCAACTGACTCATGTCATTGATTTTATCTTATTTAGGAATTTATCGTAATAATTAGTTCAAAATGGAACTCCAAACCCCACAAAATGGTGATGAATCTTTCTGACGGAGTTCCTCCAGAAACTGTTTAGAAGTCAAAAGGCTCCTCTGCAGCGGCGAGGAACTCCAAAAGGTTCCTTGAGCCTTCATTTATGTCTGAGTCGTAGGAACATGACTGTAAAGTACCGGTAGATATTGTTATGTAGGTGTGTATTCTAGAAACCAAAATTTCTGAGGCCAGTTAAACTCGATGGACTCATGTATAGACACAATGCACTATGAATGTTTCTCTCATGTAATGTAACTGCTGTACTAAACTCAAATCTTTTATGAATATTGTTTCACCTTGATTAAATTGTTAGATTATTATTACTCCGCCAAGGAACATCGGAGTTATGTGATGGTCGGCGTACGTTTGTCCGTCGGTTTGTCCATCTGTCTGTGCGCAACATTGCTCAAAAACAGATTGTTGGATTTGGATGAAATGTTCAGGAAAGGTCAGAAATGACAGAGACAAAGTGATTAGATTTTGGCAGTGATGCAGCTTATAGCCTGGATTCACGGATTTGTGAAAGATTTCTGTGTCACTGAGAGAGAGCAGCACGGCGTCACTGTAACTATGACAAGTGAACGCCACGTCAACTACCTGCTGACGATCGCACAATTGTGATCCTACTACAAATCCACCGCTGCATAGTTATCGAAAATGATAGAACAATTGATTAAATTGTGGGGGTGTTTCTGAGTCTCATCAATTCCCGGCGCCCGCTACATATTTAGGTCACGCGATTTGGTATCGGTGCATAACGCAAACATGTGTGGCGAGATTAGAGGAATTTTGTGCTTAATCAGACCAATTATGGTCCCGACAACGCCACCTGGGACTTGTACCCAGGAAATCCTAGCTCAGGTGAGTTTCCACTGTCATTAAACCAATTAAGGTCGCACAAGTAACACAGGGGGCGAGACGTGTTGCAATTTAACAATTTTTAGTAACAAATTATGTTTTTTAACAAAGAAAATAATGTCCCACACCAGTTAACACATACTGAATGAAAGAATGGGCAAGAGGGAATAAAAAAAAAAAAAAAAAAAAATCAAGGCTAGGGCTTACCATGCGGCAGGATAATCAAAAAGAGAAGAGGGGTCCTCAAATTAATCACCCGTGACACTGCAAATGAAGACACACACACACAAAACCAAAAAGAACGGGGCGACCGTGAAGAACCGCACCACCACCAGGGATTAACTGCCGCAGTCAGCCACAGCACCTGACAACAGAGACAAAACAGATTAATAAAACACGCCCAAACTAAACATAACTGGTGTGGACAAAAGGGGAAAAAAAAGAAAACAAACTAGCTAATTAACAAAAAAACTAAACAAAACAACAAAGAACGGTCAATTAAATCAATACAGGAAACTGAATAAACTTACAAAGAAAAAGAAAGACATTTAAACCAACTAATCCAACAACAGAACCTTAAATACCAAAAGGAGACTCCTAAATGAATTTCCTAATAACATGAACACTGAGCCAACTGAAATAATCCTAAAGGCCGGACAGGTTCTGATACAGCGATGACACAAACGGCCTCTGCACGGAGCGGGCCCAGGCGGCACTCAGCCGTGCTGGGCTGAGACGTAGTCAGCTCCGAGCCGGCAGCACAAAGAAATAAAAGAAAACCAAAGCAATACAACAAACTGGTAAAACCAAAACAGCAGCACGGCTTCAAGTCATGATGGCAAACCGGACGTCGGGCTGCTAAAAAAGAAAGATAAGCCTAAGTTTAATAAATGAATTTATAAAAAAAAAACAAAAAACACAAACACACCTGAACAGTTAAGGAGACGAAATTCACATACCCAGCGACCGGTGGATGTGAACCTCGAAAATACAGCCCAACCACATGTGGTATTTCCAGTTCACGAAAATAAATAACCAGCCGAAGAAACGTCATCTATGCTTCACTTCATAGCTTTATTTCTCTTCTTCTCCCTCACTTACTAAAACCACCTGTACATCACTCAGCAGGTAAGTGCTCGGTCCTAACTTGTTAACAACAGTCCGAGGTTCTGTAAATCTGGATGATCCCTTAGGAACATGTTCAGGTCTTCGGACCCATACAGTGTCATTTACTTTGAACGTAGGAACTTTTGCCCTAGTCTTTCTGTCTATATACTCCTTGCTCTTCTGTTGTTTTTGTCTCACAGTTTCTTTCACTTGTTTGTGTGTTTTGGTTTTGTGTGAGACAGGAAGGATATTTAGTTTTGTGCATCTTCCTGTTTCTCAGTAACTCAAATGGAGAAGCTCCTGTTGTAGCATGGGGTGTGGTACGATAGTTCAGCAAGAACTCTGTAACTGCTTGTTTCCATGGTCTGTGCATTCTTTCAGCAGTCTGTATACACTCTTTAAGTACTCTATTGAATCTTTCAATGGCTCCGTTGGCTCTTGGATAGTAGACGCTGGAGCGCAGGTGTTTTATCTCTCTCTCCCTGAGAAAGCAAATGCCGTGGAGGTGAACTGACATCCATTGTCAGAAACCAGGAATGAAGGGTTTCCTCCCGACTGAACACAGACGTTAAAAACTGAATAATGACCTCTGTTGTTATAGCTGAGACAAATGCCACTTCTGGCCAATTACTATAATAGTCAGTGAGAGTAATGGCATAACGACAGTCCCATGTGGCACGCTCAAAAGGACCTGTAATGTCAATGGCCACCTTTTCCCATGGACCATCTGGGAGTTCTACTGGTGTAAGTGGTACAGGTGCAGTTTTTGCAGTTTTGTCGTTGTACTGACATGACACACATGAAGCTATCAAAGTCTGTACACAATTGTCCATCTTTGGCCACCAGTATAGTTCACGTAGTTTCTGATTAGTTTATACTATTCCCTGGTGCCCTTCATGTGCTAAATCTACCACTCTGGACCGGAGTGAAGTGGGAACAAGCACACGATCAGAGCCCCTCATAATAAGTGCGTCATATACAGCCAATTCATCTCGCACATTAAAGTAAGGAGCAAGTTCAGGTGGCACATTCTTTTTGCATTTTGGCCAACCTGTCTGTATCTGATGTCTCAGCTGTGTCAATTCAGGACATGTCTCACAGGCAGCAGTGAACTCTGATATAGACATGGCATGGGAAGACTCCATGAAGACAGCAGCCACCATGTCTGGTCTCTCAGCAGTGCCCCCTGTAGTGGGAAGTGGAAGTCTGGATAGACAATCAGCAGTGACATTTTGTTTCCCTGGGCGGTAAGTAACATCATATGTAAAACAAAGCAGTCGAGCAGACCATCGGGAAACTCTCAATCCAGCACGACTAGTACCTTTAGATGTAAGGAGAGTTGTGAGTGCTTGGTGATCTGTACGCAGTACAAAGTGATGTCCCCACAGATAGGTTCTCCACCTTTCTACTGCCCAAACACAGGCAAGTGCTTCACGTTCAACAGTAGAGTACTTTCGTTCAGCAAGGGAAAGTGTCCTGGAAGCAAAAGCTACTATCCTCTCTGTATTGTCTGGGTGAAGTTGAGTAAGCACAGCCCCGAGTCCATAGTCAGAAGCATCAGTAGTCACTTGTGTAGGCAAAGCAGGGTCATAGAGTGCTGAAGCCGGACTGTTTAGAATCAGTCTTTTAATTTCTGCAAAACTAGAGTCAGCCTCAGCAGTCCATTTGAATTGTAGGTCTGTAGAATCACGCAGTGTCACTCGTAGTGGTTCGACAACAGCAGCAAAGTTGGGAATGAATTTACTGTACCATGATGCAAGACCGAGAAATGAGTGTAGGGAGGGTGTGTCATGTGGGGCAGGTCCATCAGCCACTGCTCTGACCCTGTCTTGGTCAGGATGAAGACCATCTTTTGATATGGTGTGGCCTAGGAAACACAAAGATGTCTGGTTAAACTTACACTTATGCATGTTCAGTTTGAGTCCCGCCTCATTCAAAGCATGTAACACCCTCTGTAGGTTAGCATCGTGTTCCTGCCGGGTAGCACCATAACTTATGACATCAACAAAGTAGGCTTGTACTCCTGGTAGGCCTGCAAGTACGACTGACATCATTTTTTGAAAGGCTGACGGAGCTGTAGCAAGGCCAAATGGAACTCTGCAGAAACGAAAAAGACCTTCGTGAGTGATGAATGCAGTCAGGTCACGGCTGTCTGGGTGTAGCATCATCTGGTGATAAGCAGAGGCTAGGTCAATGGTAGAGAAGACTGTGGCTCCTCGCAGGTTAGTGAACAGCTCATCCATATGCGATAAGGGACGACAGTCGCTAACAATTGACTTGTTTGGCTCCCTGAGGTCAGCACACATTCGAGGTTTTCCTCCCTCTTTTCTCTGGGTCACAACTATAGGAGAGACCCATGGAGATGCATCAATGTGTTCTATTATGCCTTTTTCTTCTAGATCTTTGAGCTCATCAGTAACAGCCTGTCTCACAGTAAATGGAAACCTCCTCAGTTTCTGCTGTACTGGCACTGCATCTGGTTTCAGTTTTATTTTGTGTATGAATCCTTTGGCACATCCAACGTCCTGTACTTGTATCTCTGGTGCAGTCAGAGGTGTTACATTTGGCACAGTAGGTGCATTCTGTGGAGCAGGGGGGTCCTTGGGGCTTGTAGCAGGAAGGACTGTGTTCCCCTCAATGCGCATATTTACAGCAACAAATAAGTCTAGCCCTAGCAAAGCAGCACCTGACTCAAAATTGCTCTCAGCTCTCGTAGGAGGCGGTCGCACTTTTCCTTGCTCCGCTATCTCTGTTCCTCCCTACCCTCATATCTCCCTGCTTGCTACATTTCTTCGTCTCGTCTGTCTGACTTGGAGCGATCGCTTGGCACTGGACCTTCGAAACACCGATCATGGAATTGATTAACTGGTCTCTCAACGCAATTGACAAGATTGTCGCCACAAAGAGCACAGGCCTAGGGGAGCCTACCTGTCCGGATGGGAGTTTTGCCTCTGGTTACGTGATCGACGCCTGGGGGGAAGTGGAAGGGGATCATGTGCCTGGCACCCCTATCCGTGGAGGATGTGGAAGATGTTTATATATTCGGATTTATGATGACAGGCCTGCTGATAATTGGCTTGTTCACTGGCCTGAGCTTCTGGAAAATCAGGAAGACCGCAGACAGAAACGACGTCCAAACTCTGCTGGTCTATGCAAACGAACGGATCACGGCTGCCGATTCTCGGTATGACGAACTCAATCGTAAGATGAACAATTTGCTTGGTGTGACTGTTGATTTGAGTCGCAGATTGGAAGCCATCAGGGTGAGAATCGCTACAGCTGAGGTCTAAAATTGTTGAGAGCAGTAGGGAGAAGGTGAAATTACTTCTCTCCCGCCCAAACATGTGAATAACTGATTACATTCTGGCGCCCCTGGAACAATAACAAACTCCTCTGGAAGTTTCATGGCCAAGAGATAGCTCTCCTACACCCCCCCCACCTTCCCAAGGACACCTGTTGACTTTTGGACTGGGCCAACCGAGGACGTCTCCATAGCAACCTTGCTGTGTTATCGCACTCCCACCCTCGCGAACTGAGACACCGGAGGTCTGAGACGGAAGAAGATGGGCTACACTCATACACAAACATTCGGACTCATGAACTGAGGACTGAGCTAAACATTCACACACACATTCCCATATCCCCCATCCCCCCCGCCTCCACAAGCTTCCCTCGCTATGCACAGGAGCCAGGAATCCGTGCACCTGCACAGGAACCGGCTAACTGTGCAGTGCTCCCCCCCTCCACCTCCTCAAATCCTTATCCCAACTATCCTTGTCTAACGTCATGCTTTGCCTGTTTGCGGGTTTGTTTTTTTAGGTTCCTTCTCAAATTGAATTTCCCAACATTGGAGGTTTCATTTGGTAAAACGAGCCTTTTTTTTTCTTTTACCCTCTGCTATCCCTACCCAGATCCCAACATGTCCTTTTTCTTTTTTCTTCAAGAAAGGTGCGCGCAACACTGCGCAGCAGCCGGAGCTGTCATTGGCAGGGCAGCTCAAATGAAATTTCGTTGTATATGAAAATGTGCAATGACCAATAAAGATTGATTATCACCATAAATGAGTAGCTGAATGTCCAGCATGGGTCACTGTAGCATACAAAGATCCCATAACTGGTATTAACTGTTTTCAATACATGAGCAGAGTCACTGTAGGCTTAGCAAGTTTACATGTAGGAAAGAGAGTCTTGTACATGCTCACTGGAATAATGGAAACAGATGAACCTGTATCTACTATCAGCTTAATGTCATGAAAATGTCCGCTTGCATTCACATGCACAGTGCAGAGTATTTTATCCTGCACAGCATCATTCATGTAAAGCACAGTCAGTTCATTTATGCGTACCTCACTTAGCTCCCTTGGGCTGGATTGACAAACTTTAGAAAAATGTCCAAGTTCTCCACACCAATTGCACGTAGCTTTAGCTGCAGGGCATGAAGGCTTATTGGCCAGATGGCTGGTGGATCCGCATCGGTAGCAGGAGCGGCGTTTAGCGGCAGTGTGAGCAGTAGCAGGAGCACTCTTTGAAGCTGCTTTGCTTTCTTCCCGCCAGCGGTTGCCCCGTGGCTGGGTGTGTATGGCTCTTACCGGTGCAGCTGCAGTAGTGTCGGAAAGGACATCAGCGTTTCGTAGTCCGGTGTCAATCTGTAAAGCCAGTGTAGTAGCCTTAGCTAAAGTCAAATCCGGTTCCAGCAACAATCTGTCCCATATACGTGTATTAGCAACACACTCTATTAGTTGATCACGGGGGCGGATCTACTGGGGTGGCATAGGGTGGCAACTGCCACCCCTAGAAGATGCCTTGCCACCCTGGCTGCCACCCCAGTTCTGAACAATCTAATTCAAAAATATGTATATGAAAGGTTGTGGCCGGCCGTAAAGAGCGAAAGTCCAGGAAAGACGAATAACGAGTGAAACTCCGATGTCCGAGTGCTTTCGAATGCACCATGTTGACGTCACGTCCTGTACAGTCTATGCTGCTACAGATACGAGGCGACACGAATCCCCTGAGGGGGCTGTTCTTAGACGTCACTCATGTGGATGACAGCTGGACTTCGGTGTGGCCGGCAAAACGTGACAGTAAGACGCTAGTTAGACTGGGTTAGACCACATGGTAATATAACTGTTTACAATGTATTAAATGCTAATAGTGCCTAAATTCACATAAAGTGTTTGCTTGCGAGACGAGCCACGGTTTCCAGTGAGCCTGGGCCTTGCTAATTTTTAATTATGTAGCTAGCTAATGTTAGATAACAGCCACAGAAGGATGGTGGGGGATGTCTGTGGAAGTTTTTCTCTCTTTTTTTTTGGATAATTACAACCTGTGGTTCTGACAACAGACTGTAATTCAAAAGAAATCACACATTCACTAAGACTTTACATGACATTAAAGTGTAACCAAACCGCCAGTCACAGCAGGTTTTCATGCACAGTTTGAAAACTACATCCTGCTTGTTTAATGCTGTTTTTTCTAATTTTGGTGTCAAGGTCATAATAACACCAACATTGATGTGTTTCATCACATCATTCATATCATCAGTCATATCATTGAGTTTACAGGTGAAAAAAGTCCAGTTGGATTGATTTAAACAACTTTGGATAACCATGACCTGGATGAATGAGAAACTACACAGCTGAAAAAACGTTTACATGTTAAGTATCTCTTTAAAGGTTTTCAATTGTACACATCAGATTGTATCATAGTTAATAATGAAAATTATCAAAGGAAAAAAATTCCGTCAGTGTGATTCTTGTAGGAGACAGTAAAGAATGAAGAGGAAGGGAACCACCACCAGCTTTTCCCAGCCTAAAAGAAAAGAGGAGGAAGACCATCCCAGAGAGGAGATGGAGGAGGAAGAGTTAAGAGAGAGAGAAAGAAATGAAGGCATGCAGAGCTCCGACAGTGAAAGGTAAATCAGAGACTATCTCTGGTCCAGCTGGTCCACATGCTATGAATATTGCTTTAGTATAATATATCTGAGTCAGAGGTACACCTGTTGCAATAATTACCTTTTTGGACAAATTATTATCTGATGTAGTTAGTCTTTTAATTTTAAGATGATAAGTAGATCCTTAATTCTTAGGAATATCCAAATATTGCAATTATAGAATTATTGTAAGAAATGTCTCAAATAAAGAGCATCAAAAAATAAAACCACAAATCTAAGACAATAAATAAAATTATCTGGACTCTGACTCTGTTCTAGATGAATTAATAATGTAATCATTGTGGCAGGCCGAACATAAGCGTAGATCACACAAATGCAGATTTCCCAAAACAGTGCATAAGAGAGACATTGTCTAGTCAATCTAATTTGTTGCTAAATTTAAGAAACATTTTTAACATATCTAGCATTTGGTTTCTTCAAAGTGTATAAGGTTGACTTTATTTCATTTTAAATCTTTTCCCCTTTCTGCTAGACATATCAAATCACATATTGTGATTGACAGCTAATAAGAACAACTCGTTTAGAATTGGCTGACAAATACAAATGATATTTACTTATTTAACATACTTATTTCAGCAGTATTTGCGTCAATTTGATAATGCCTGCTGGTTGGTTTCACCCAAATCCATCATTCCATTTTTGAGTAATGTTGCTAACAGACAGACGGACAAACCAATGCTAATCATCACGACTCTGTCAAGGCTCCGCCTCCTTGGCAGAGTGTATATCTATCTATATATCTATATATCTATATATATATATATATATATATATATATATATATATATATATATATATATATATATATATATATATATAAATAAATAAAAAATATAGTGTATATGCCACCCCCTAAAATGTATCTGCCACCCTATTAATTTTTCTCTAAATCCGCCCCTGGTTGATCACGAAGCATTTGGTCCTCCATATCTCCAAACTCACATGCTGCTGCCAGCTCACGTAGTGAAGCCAGGAACTGGTTAATTGTCTCGTCGTGTCTCTGCGCCCTTTCACGAAATTTGTGGCGTTCTGCAACTACATTCACTTTGGGAACAAAGTGCTTTTTCAGTCCGTCCACAGCGGAAGTGTAGGTAGTGCCTGTATCATGTAAAGAGTAAAACAGTCTGTCCCTCTGTGCCCAGAGCACGGAGAACGGCGCGTTTTCTTTCTTCAGGCCAGCTATAGCATCAATAACTAGCATGTAGTTCTCAAACATTTTCAGCCAAGTAGGAAAAGCAATAGCTGGTTCGCCTGGGCAGAGCAAGAACGGTGCAGGTAAAGGTACAGAAATTGCCATCCTCGTCGCCAAAAATGTGGTATTTCCAGTTCACGAAAATAAATAACCAGCCGAAGAAACGTCATCTATGCTTCACTTCATAGCTTTATTTCTCTTCTTCTCGGGGGTTGGGCAAGATGGCGGCTCTATAGACATCTCTACACTCAAGCTCCACAGAAAAACGCTTTTTGAGCCAAATATACAAAGACTTTTGAGACAATTATCACGTTGTGTATTTTGTCACCAACATGCCACCTAAAACCGACACCAAGAGGAAGGAACGTGAGTTGTCCACGGTAATGGAAGTAGATTTGCACAACTATGCTAACGTTAGCACCGCTAAGCCTGGACCTACAGAGGTGGGAGATTTCGCGCTCTCCCCCCTGCCGGACTCCCCGCTTCACTCTCCGGCAACCAAGAAGGGTAAGCCCGCCGATACCATCCAGGACCCTGACTCCATTGTGGATAAACTTTCTGCTCTTATCAACTCCCGGGCTGATTCACTGGAGAAAGTGTTTACTCTCAAAATAGAAGGACTCAAGAAAACGATTGACTTTATGGCTGAAGAAGTGAGTTGAGTCTCTGGACTCTCTTCAAATTAATAATGAAGTTACATCCAACTTTAAATCTATATCTTCATTCTGCTCCAACTTTTACAGCAAACTCTACTCTTCCAACTTTTCTGAACCAAAAGCCAATAATTTTCTTAATTCAATTAATTATAAAAATATCTCGGATGCAGATAAGAAACTCTGTGATAGTAATTTAACCCTCCAGGAAGTACATGAAGCAATAAGGTGTCTGAAAAATAACAAATCCCCATTGTCTTTATATTATTTTTATTTATTTGTTGAACATTATTGTTTTTCACTGTTTTGTTTTAAGTAAAAACCCCTGGCATAATAAATGTAATGTTATTATGAACATTCAATTAAAAAATAAATAAATAAATAAATTTCTCTTCTTCTCCCTCACTTACTAAAACCACCTCTACATCACCTTAATATGCTCAGTAGCGCCTCCTGGTTATAACTACAGAACACAACACAGTTTCGCAACACTCCTGGAGCGGGCCGGTACTCGCGCACACAGCTGGACTCCAGCTGATGGTCACTCTGGCCCTCCAGCAGTCAGCTACGCTAAAAGGAGCATAGAAGGTAAGACTACCGCAATCACCCGCAATAAAGGGAGAGACAGCAGAGCACTCACGTACAGAAGACCACGCGCCTCGACGGCAATCACCACAGCTGGGCAGCCACACCAGAGAGAAGCAGCTGCACCCAGCAACGCTGCCACGCAGAGCCACGGCCACCACCGAAGCAAGCAGAGAGCAGAAGACGGGAAATACCGCTGTCATGCACCTGGCTATAAAGGGCGCATAGTACCGCCCAGCAATTACGGTACGCGCACCGCTGGCACGGCGCCCAACAGCGGCTAGGAAGAGCACACACAACCTCTGGTCACACATGCATAACACACGCCTGTGCTCTGCGTAAGGTCATTTTGTTTGTGGGTACATCTATATTAAACTGACACCTTCTATGGTGCCATGATTACCGCCACAATTTTTTTTTTCAAGATTTCAGCTGTCAGAAATGATACAGCGACTGAGCAGCCTTGGCAATTCCGTTCTCTGAGTGCTTTTCATGTTTATTATGTTAATCTGAGTGAAACCGATAACTATATTTTCATAGTAACCAAATTCACTCATCATTGCAAGCTCATGAAAAACATTTTAGACTATCAATGGATTTTTCCTTTGTGATGCATTATGATATTGTTAGATTGTGACCAGGCTTTGCATCCTTCCAGATAACATTGTTTCTTACTATAGGATGCATCAAGACTGTATTTGAAACCAGGCAATTAATGAAGTTCTATTCTGTTTTAAAAATGTTTTTCTGGAGGGGCAAAATGGCGTCGTAGCGTGAACACCTTGCTCTGTCGGGCTCCGGTGAAATTTCCTGAATTATCCGATTAAATTACGGTTCAACTGGTAAGACTTTGCGGTATATGTGGGAGCAGCTCTATAATGAGCTTGGACAACTATTTTGCAAGAATGCCTGACTCAAAGAACAAATCCACGAAAAAGACTCCAGCGGGAAAGAATGATAACGACACTGCCGTGGTGGAGCCCGAAGAAGCTAGCGATGTGGAGGCTCCTGCCGATATTGAAACCACTAAAAGCAGCGTGGACCAAAATATTCTCCTAGCTCTGAGCCAGATAACAGACAATATTACAAAATCTTTTGATGCCAAGATTGACACTGTGCTTGCTGCTATCCACGACCAAACATCGCAGGTACAGGCGTGGATGATGCCGAAATGCGGATCTCAACTGTAGAAGACAGGATGCAAAACCTTCACGCCAAAGTAAGAAAACTCGAGACACAAATCAGCGAAATGGCGGATCATATGGATGACTTAGGAAACCGCAACCGCAGATGCAATATCCGTTTGATTAACCTACCGGAGGGTATGGCGGGCAGAGATCCAGTCACTTTTCTGGAGACGTGGCTCCCCTCCTATCTCAAGCTCACAACCAAGGCTGGGAAGATCAAGCTGGATCGCGCTCACCGCTCCCTTGCTCCGAGGAGGCCGGGGCCGCATCAACGTCCAAGACCCATCATTATGAGGTTTCATAACTTCACTGATAAACAACGAGTGATGGCCGCGGCCCGGCGCCTTTCAGCAGAACCGAACCAGCCAGCAGACCAGTTGCACGTCTCCTTCTTCAATGATTACTCAGCGGCAGTGGTCAGGAAACGTAAGGCATTTGATGCTGTGACGAACAGTTTGAGAAGCAAGAAGATCCAGTATGCACTTCTTTATCCCGCTACGCTTAAGATGACCGTCAATGACGTGGAGAAGAAGTTTGATTCACCGGAGGCGGCCGCAGCGTACGTGGATTCGCTGCCTTAACCTTTTGATGCGCGGTGTCAGTCAGGAGATACCCATTTTTCATTGGATTTGGGTCACTTTTGACCCATGTTGCGCATCAAAGGGTTACATTCCTGCACCCACTGGGCTATCTATTTCTTCAACGACCTGCTGGTGTGTTCCCTTCGAAGCTTGAGTATGTGCGTGAGTACTTGATAAGTCTGGGACTTAATGACAATCCTGCTTTTAGTTACAACCAGGTGAAATGCTCTACACCGTGTGCTTGGCAGATTCGTGTTTATGTTTATGAAAAGGCGTGAGTCAGCGCTTGCTGTACCTGTGTTTACAGGGAGATGTGTGTTCCCTACATGTTCAGTAGGGCTTGTAACAGTCATTGCTATTGTCATTACTATGGTATTCCGCTATCTCGCCACACGGTGGCGCCTTGCTAATTTGGTATGGTTAATAGGTCACTCTTCTTCCCTTTCTTCTTCATGGTTCCTAGTTTCCTGTCGCTTGTGTCATGGACTCGGCCGTGTGTACGCGGACCTCTGTGCTCACTAAAGTAATATGTGGTAGAGCTGACTTTTATATTTTTATTTCTAAAATAAATGGAAACCTGTGGAAATCTCCAAGTCTTCGCTCTTTTTGCTATCCACTAGCACAAGTCCATGGCTGACTACTCTTCAGCTCATACTACCACACGTTACAACTGGCGCCCGAACTTTTTCTCTGGACCTCGGTCAAGTTTTTGGATCCCTCCAACGATTTTTCTGCCTCAAGTAAACGCGCCTCTGCGGACACCCGGACAACTTTCCCCGGTTATCGCAGCAACACCGCATCGAGTGGGAACCGTCTACTTCCTGGAAACAACTGTGAGTGCAGCGCGCTTTCCTCGGATGAACTAGCTAACTCCGCCACGCAAAAGTAAAGCACGTAAATTCTATGAACCAGAACAAAGCTGGATTTACTTTCTACAAATGTCTTCTGCCACATAATGCTTAAAACGGAACTTTTCATGTCGATTTGGAGCTGCGCGGGAATCTGTTCGCCCTCATTAAAATGCAATGACATTTTCCCCTCTACTGAAAATAGACGGACCCTTGACTGTGAGTTATGACTTAGATGACTGCAAATATTAGCGCTAGCCATTTTCTACGGTTATTAAACGTCAACGGCAGTATATGCGTACATTCGGATCCGGGGCAGGCAGAAGACCCCAGTCAGAGCCGTCTCGCCTCCACTCTCCCTCTCGAACCGCTTCATAGCCCTGTCGCAGACCGAAGAAAGGCCAGCAGTTTTCTCCGCACCAGCGGCCAACGGCGTGTCAGCGACTTCCTGCTCCAACGGCCCGGCGGCTCCCCCTCCGCTGCTGGACACCGAGACGGCTGCACACTCCGCCGGATCGGCGTCCCCGCCGGTTGCAGTCCCGGATCAGCAGCTGTCGTCCCGGGCCTGCGGCCGACGGGGACGCCGAAGGCTCCTAGAGGAGGCTGTGCGGAGGCGTTCTGGGAGCCTCCACTGCCCTGGCACGGCCCTGGATCGTCGTCCCGGAGCTGAGTTGGCTGCCTACCATAACGGCCATCACCATCCGGAGCCCACGGAGCTCCCCTCCACCAGATCTGGCACTGCAGCCGGCACAAGGACCTCCGCCTCCCCTCCCGCTGAGCGGCCCGCCTCAGCGCTAAAGCGGACGCACACACGCCCAGCTCCGGCTCCTCTCTCTGCCCGTAGCCCGAAGGTGTCAGCGAAGCGTTCCCCAGCTCCAGATGGAGGCGTTGCTGGCCTGTCCCACCGGCCACCTCGTCTTCTGTTTAGTCCTACAACTCTCATCATCGGCGACAGCATCGTCAGAAACATCCGTTTCTTCAACGCCACCACTCGGTGTTTTCCTGGCGCCACCGCTGCTGGACTCCTGGACAAACTTCCTGAGCTGCTACAGTCCATCCCATCCTCAGTGTGCCGTGTGATAATTCATATTGGAACAAACGATACGACCCGGCGACAGTCTGAGCTGATGAAACAGGATTTTATGGACCTCTTTAGACTTATGGAAAGTTGTGGTAAGTCAGTCTTCATCAGCGGACCAATTCCGACTCTGTCACACGGTGCCGAGCGCTTTTCTAGACTCCTCAGTTTGAGCACCTGGCTCCAGCACACATGCACAGCTCACAAACTGAACTTTATTGACAATTTTAATCTCTTCTGGAACCGCCCTGGATTTTATCAACACGACGGACTGCATCCGAGCACACTGGGCAGCTCGGTTTTAACAGCAAACATACACCACGCGGTTCAATCAACACCTGCTGACTGACTGCCCACAGGACACGCCCACTCACCACACACCTCACACACCTCCCCTCTGCCCACGGAGACACGGGATAACGTCACCCATAACATCCCAACTGTAGTTTTTAACAGATCACACAGAACCCGGACTGTTTTTAGACCAAGAACTTTGATTCCTTTAAAACGCCAGGAGGAGCGCGCGTTTGGCACGAGCATCAACATGGCCGTGCTGAACGTGCGCTCTCTTTTAAACAAAACTTTTATTACTAACGACCTGATTTTAGATAATAAACTGGATAGTCTTCTCCTGACAGAGACATGGCTTGGCACTGATGCACCTGCTGTTCTCACCGAGGCTTCCCCACCGAATTTTAACTTTTTATTCTCCACCAGACAGGGTAGAAGAGGAGGCGGAACTGCCTCCATCACTAGAAACGCTCTCACCCCAACTGAAGTATCTTTTAACAGTTACTCATCATTTGAGCATCATGCTTTTGTTTTTAGCAGCACTCAGATCCTCTGTTTAACAGTGTACAGATCACCCCATCACTCCAGCCTTTTTATCAGTGAATTTTCAGAACTTTTATCAATCATTCATACCAAATACAACAGAGTTTTAATAACTGGTGATTTTAATCTGCACATCGATAACACCTCGGACCCAATGTCCAGAGACTTTTTAAATCTTTTAAGTTGCCTTGATTTTAAGCAACATGTCACGCAGCCGACTCACAGCAGGGGACACACCCTGGACCTGGTTATAACCCATGGCCTGTCCATTGGTGTGTCCTCTGTTGTTGACCTGGCTGTGTCTGACCATTACTGTGTGTTTTTTAATATCACCAGTTTTAACCAGCGGGAGGCCCCGGTGAGAATGGTGAGGAAACGCTACCTAACTTCTGAAGTGGCTGCAAATTTTATTGAGATTTTACAAAGCACTCCTGCCGAAATTTTACCTGCACCGTGTGATTTTATCGTTGATAATTTTAACAGCAGACTGAAGTCAACTCTGGACTCAGTAGCTCCACTTTTAACTAAAACAATCAGAAGAAAACCTATACCCACGTGGAGAAAAAATGATGAAATCAATCAATTAAAAAGAAACTGCAGGAGTGCTGAAAGGAGATGGAGGAAATCAAAATTAACAGTTCACTATGAGATCTTACGTCAACAACTCAAAACCTACAATAATGCAATCAAACAGGCAAGAACTTCCCATTTCGCACAGCTTATCACGGACCATAAAAACAACCCCCGGTTCCTCTTCTCCACCTTTAATGTTTTAGCAGGCACTAATTTTAATAAAGCTTTTAAGACGCCATCTGACGCCCTCTGTGAGAACTTTGCAGACCACTTCAGAACCAAAATCAAGGACATCAGATCCAGCCTTTTATCCCTACAAGTTTTACCTGTGAACACACCTGATCTGCTGTCCTTACCTGAGGAAACGCTGGAGAGTTTTGCCCTGGTTGATGCAAGGACGCTTGGTCGAGTTTTCTTCCAAGTGAACCCAACAACCTGCCTTTTAGATCCAATTCCCACACCTCTCTTAAAATCATTTTATGGATTCTTTGAGGAACAGTTTTTAAACATTATAAATTGCTCTCTTCAGACGGGTGTCTTCCCCACTGCCTTTAAAACGGCGGTGGTGAAGCCCCTTCTGAAGAAGAGCAATTTAGATCCCAATGTTCTCAATAACTATTGTCCTGTATCCAACTTACCATTTTTAAGTAAAATTTTAGAAAAACTGGCTTTTAACCAAGTCAGTGACTTTTTAAACAGAATTAACATTTTAGAAAAACATCAGTCTGGTTTTAGAATGAACCACAGTACAGAGACAGCACTTTTAAAGATTTTAAATGACATCAGGTGGAATCTGGATAATAAAAAACTCACAGTGTTGGTTCTACTGGATCTAAGTGCTGCTTTTGATACAGTAGACCATCATATTTTGTTGAACAGACTCAAACACCTGGTCGGCCTCTCTGGTACTGTTTTTAACTGGTTTGATTCCTACCTCACAGACCGTTGCTTTTATGTAAGCATGGATACGTGTTCCTCAGGAACCCATGAAATTAGGTGTGGGGTTCCCCAAGGGTCAATTTTAGGTCCCATTCTTTTTAATCTTTATATGCTTTCTCTTGGGGACGTCATCAGGAGACACGGCATCAGTTTCCATAGCTACGCTGACGATACACAGCTGTACATTGCCGTGTCTCCTGATGACACAGGGCCAATAGATTCCCTTTTAAACTGTATTTTAGACATTAAGTCATGGATGGCAGTGAACTTCCTACAGCTCAACCAGGACAAAACTGAAGTTTTAGTCATAGGTCCTGAAGGCCAGAGAGAGAAACTTTTATCTAAACTACAAGATTTTAAACCAGCAAAATTTGTAAAAAACCTGGGCGTGATTTTCGACTCTGAGCTGAATTTTATGTCACATATTAAGAGTATAACAAGAATAGGTTTTTATCATCTGAAGAACATAGCCAGAGTCCGCCCGTTTCTCTCTCAGGCCAGCATGGAGGTGCTAATGCATGCTTTTATCTCTTCTCGTTTAGACTATTGTAATGCCCTGCTCTCTGGTCTTCCTAAAAAGAGTATTTTAAATCTACAATTATTGCAAAACTCAGCCGCACGCGTGCTGACGAGGACCAGAGGGCGGGAACACATTACACCAGTTTTAAAGTTGCTGCATTGGCTCCCCGTCCGCTTCAGGATCGATTTTAAGGTTCTTTTATTAGTTTTTAAATGTCTTAACGGCCTTGCGCCCTCTTATTTATCTGATCTCCTTTTAACATATCGACCCTCACGGATCCTGAGGTCCTCTGGCAGTGGCCTTTTATCCATACCACAAGCCAGGACAAAAACCCACGGTGAGGCGGCATTTAGCCACTATGGCCCCCGCCTGTGGAACAACCTGCCGGAGAACCTCAGGACTGCAGAGACTGTCGATATTTTTAAAAGAAGGTTAAAGACTCACCTTTTTAATCAGGCTTTTAACTAACCTTTTAAATCTTTATGTTCTTATCATTTTGTATTTATTTTCGTATGTATTTTTACTTTTTTAACCTTTCACCTTTTTACTTATGTTATAGGTCTTTTATTCTATCTTGTAGTTTTAAAATTTTTAGTTATTTAACTCCAGTGTTCTCCTCAGGGGGGTCCTCCACGCTGGGAGCTGTATCCGGTCTCCCACTGGGGGTGCTGTCCATGGGTCCCCTCGGCCCAGCTGGTTGGGGGGGGCTCCCCACCTCAGTGTGGGGGTCCCCCTGTCTGTCGGGGTCGGGGGGTCTGTGGGTCTGGGTGCCAGCGCCCCCAGTGGTCATGGCCTGCGACTCCTCCCAGTGTGGACGACCCCAATTGGAGGCGTTTTCCACAATCGTCAGTGCCATGCCATGTCTCCCTACTGTCAGTGGTGGGAGTGTGTGTCTGTGGGCGTGTGTGTGTCTGTGTATGTATGGGTGTGTGTGTGTATGTATGTGTGTGTGGACGTGTGTACACGTGCGTGCTCCTGCAGTTGTGTGCATATATGTATATATGGAGGGAGGGAGGGAGGGAAAGGTTTTCTTCTTTTTAATGTTTTTAATGTTGTAAAGCACTTTGTGTTGCATTTTTAACTGTATGAAAAGTGCTATATAAATAAAGTTTGATTTGATTTGATTTGATTTGATTCAGCGATAGTTTAAGCTGCCATGCATGTTTGAATTAACGTGATTATTAATGTGCTATTCTTATTGTAGCTTTGGGTGATGTTTTTCTTGCTAGCTTTTCCAGTGTTTAGCCTTAACCAGCATTTTTGCGCGCTTTTTACATTTTTTGTCAGCATAGCTTGGACTGACTGACTCATCCTTTTACTGTAAAGGCCTGTGCTGTGTTAAAGTGTGATTTATTTTTGGAAAGCACAATGGCACGTTACCCAGGCGACTTTGACTTTAACTTGGACATGGAGCTTACCTCTATACCAATGTACGATATTGCTGAAAAGAACAATCCTGACCTTAGCCAACAACTAGTGGACTTAAGAGCAGATGTAGACAGACTTAGTGACTGTTTACGTGACTCTCTGAACATGCAGCAGAGTTTGTTCAAAGAGTGGAACCGTCTCAACAAGGAAAACCACATTCCTCCCGCTGTCCTACAATCTCCTGTTCTTCCTGTTGCCACATCCACGCCTCACGTTCCTGCAATGAACGGAGCTGAACCTGCAGTCAATAACAACATTACCAATCCATTTCTGCCTGCAAATCCGTTCCTTCCAACAAATCCATTTGTTTCATCACAGTCGCTGGAGCTCAGCAACACTTCCAGAGTAATCGCAGCAGCTTTGCATCACGCCAAACTGGAGCCTCCTGTGTTTGCTGGTGACAATAAGGTACAGCCTGAGGACTGGTTGCAAGCTGTTAGCTCATACAAATTCTCAATGCTCCTGACTGATGGACAATTATTAAACGAACTTCCACACTTTCTCGCAAAAGAGCCCAGTAAATGGTTCAGAGCCCTGAGTTCTCACATAACCTCATGGAGTCAGTTCTGTCAGCTATTCAAAACAGTTTTTCTGCCTTCTGACAATCAAGAACGCATTCTGAGAGGACTTTTGGATCGTGTTCAAGCTCAGGATGAACCACTTCCAACCTTTGTAGCTCACATGCTGAGTGAGTTTAACAAATTAAAGAGTCCACCACCTGAGAAAGAGCAAATTGAACTTATCAGTAAGCACTCTCTTGAAAAATACAGAGTTGCACTGTATGGCGCCAACTTCACTTCTGTAATGGAACTTTTACTTCGCGCTCATGAGATTCACTCAGTGCTTGGACCAAGCGGACCACAGACTTCTTCGCGTCACCAAGAGCAGCGTAGGCCCGAACCTTACTGCTTCAAATGCTCCCTACCAGGGTTCACCTCACGCTCCTGCCCAAACTGTAACGGCACACCTGCTTCGACACAGCCAACCGCAGTGCCGGCTCCCCGCGACTCAGGCCAACAAAAGACTGATAATAACAGGACTGAAACCCCACTGCAGAACAAGCAGTCTGTAAACTACAGAGGGGGAAGGACATTTCGCAGAGGCCACCCTCCCCCCAGTCGCTAACTGAGCCTCACTCACCTCCACTACAAGATGGACAAATTCTTGGACACTTAGAGGACAATTTTTCCCAAGTCCACTGGAATACTCCTCTGAGAACCAAAATAAACTTCAATTCTACGTCTGTGGATGCTACTCTTGACACGGGTGCTTCCCTCTCGGCTGTACGAGCAGATCTCATCCAAGTTAATGGCACCTACCCAAACAAAACAAGTGAGTGGATCGGCCCAGCAGTTAATCTTGCCAACAACGCTCCTTGTATCCCTGAAGGTGTCGCTTGGCTCAATATAGGATTCATGAACAAGAACTTTTATCAGCGCTTCGCGGTGATACCAAGGTTGTCTTCTCCTTTCATCCTGGGGATGGATTTTATGACAAGAGCTTCTGTGTCTATTCATGTTCCCACAAGGACAGTCTACATGGATGACATCCCCTGTCCCCTCGCAGATGAGGAAGAAAAATTTCAAAACAACTACTCATTACATGCAACTGAGACAATTATGTCAATGGATTCACTCAACTTGGACCTTGCAGCAAAAGTGTCAGAGGCAAGTCTTTCAGAGAACAATAAAGACGCTTTGCTCGATCTGCTCACCAAGTTTGGCCCCATGTTTGACGGTCATCTTGGTCGAACAGCTCTCACTGAACATGTCATAGAGACTGGTGATGCAAAACCTGTGAATCTCCCACCCTATCGCACGTCTCCTGCTAAAAAGCGTGTGATTGAAGAACAAGTGCAGCAAATGTTGAAGGACAATATCATTGAACCTTCTGCAAGCCCTTGGGCTGCTCCTGTAGTCATCGTCAACAGAGCAGCCAGTGACCCAAGGTTCTGTGTGGACTTTCGGGGCCTCAACCAAGTAACTCAAAAAGACTCTTATCCCTTACCACGAGTAGATGAGTCTTTAGACTTTTTGGCAAGGGGTAATTTTGTCTCTACACTGGACTTAGCACGAGGCTATTGGCAGGTTGCAGTAGCAGAGAACTCGAGACCAAAAACTGCCTTCATTTCACACTGCGGTCTCTTCCAGTTTCGGGTGCTACCCTTTGGGCTCTGCAACGCACCTGCAACTTTTCAAAGACTCATGAACTCTGTACTTGCTGGTCTCATTTACAAAACTTGTGCAGTATACCTTGACGACATCGTTGTCGCCTCACCTACCTTTGAACAGCACCTAGTGGATCTTGAGGAAGTGCTGGAAAGACTCCAAACTGCTGGCCTGTCACTGAAACTCAAAAAGTGCCAGTTTTGCCTCAAAGACTTCACCTTCCTCGGTTACCGCATCACATCATCAGGCATTTCACCGGATCCAGACAAAGTTAAGGCGGTGAAGGAGTTTAATGTCCCCACCTCAGTGAAAAATGTCCGACAGTTCCTCGGCCTGACTGGTTATTATCGCCGCTTCATTCAGGATTATGCCCGTCATGCTGAACCTCTTCACGCTCTCACGAGGAAGGACGCATCCTTCTGCTGGGATGACAACTGCCAGAGAGCCATGGACATTTTAAAAAACCATGTCACGTCGGCCCCTGTCCTGTCATTCCCCAACTTCAAGCGCCCCTTTTTCATTCACACTGACGCATGTGACGTTGGTCTTGGAGCAGCTTTAATGCAAAAGGATGACATGGGTCGTGAGTATGTCGTGGCTTTTGCTAGTCGCTCCCTTCACAAAGCTGAACTCCCCTACTGCACTTCGGAAAAGGAGTGCCTCGCTGTGATATGGGCCCTGGAGCACTTTCGCCCATACGTTGAAGGTATGCACGTCACCATCTTTACAGACCACAACAGTCTCAAATGGCTTATGTCTCGTCAGAACCCCACAGGCCGGCTTGCCCGCTGGTCCCTTCGTTTACAAGACTTTGACTTCACTATTGTGCACAAACCTGGCATACACAACAAAGTGCCGGATGCTCTATCGCGCAATCCTCTACCTTTAACTTGTGACAGTCTGATGGATCTCTTACCAGAGCATGCTGTCATTGGCAGTTTGGACATTCGTGCCTTGCCTCCTGTCATGCCAGCGGATCGTTCTCATTTGAGACAGCTACAGTTAGATGATCCTGTCACAGGTCCACTTCTCAGAGAGATTGAAACAGACTCACAAGAAAACTCAGATAATGTTGATCTGTCACAATATTTTGTGAATGACTCTCTACTGTATTACAAAGATTCTAAGTCAAAATGTGCTTTGCACCCACTAAAAGAGCTAAAACTGTTTGCACCTACTTCTATGAGAGGCACACTACTTAAGTATTATCATGACCACCCCACTGCAGGTCATCTTGGTGTTTCTAAGACATTAGCTAGACTGCGTTTCAGGTTTTTCTGGCCAAAAATGGCCGCAGATGTAAAACGCTATGTAACTTCATGCTCAGTGTGCCAATTCACTAAACCATGTCAGAGAAAACCTGCAGGTCTTATGGTTCCCGTTGTACCTCAGAAGCCCTGGGAGTATGTAGGAGTAGATTTTGTTGGCCCACTACCCCGCACCCCAGCTGGTAATGCATACTTAATTGTATTTGTTGACTATATGACTAAGTGGATTGAAGCAAGTGCAGTCAGAGAAGCTATGGCTCAGGTAGCCGCTGGTAAATTTGTTACTGACATTTTTGCTAGACATGGTGCACCCACTTATATCATTTCTGACAGAGGGTCTCCTTTTGTGAGTGAACTGTTTGAACATGTTGTTTCTACCCTAGGTTCTGTACATAGACTCACTACTGCTTATCACCCTCAGACTGATGCTACCGAACGTGTCAACCGGACTCTAAAAACTGCCATCCGCGCCTATGTAGGTGACAGACACACTTCATGGGACAAGTACCTTCCTCACATTTGCTTCGCTCTACGTACCGCCCCACATGACAGTACCGGACTGAGTCCCTCCATGATGCTTTATGATCGTGAGTTGGACACCCCACTTGACCTTATCACACAACCCTCCAGTGACGGTGTTGATGAGCCAGGTGTATCTTATCCTGAGACTCTCAGAGCCTCCCTGCAGGAAGCTCATGACCATGCCAGAGCAGCACTTGACTATAGTCATGACAGACAAAAGCACTACTATGACCTACGACGTCGACACACCACATTTGATGTCGGTGACCTTGTCAGAGTTAAGACTCACCCTAGGTCTGACGCTCAGTCTAACTTTACAGCTAAGCTTGCACCTCTGTTTGAAGGACCACTGCGTGTAACTCAGAGATTCAGTGATGTTAATTACAGACTCACTTGGGTTGACTCTGGTACTGATGCTGGTGTTTATCATGTTGTGAATATGCAACCATTTCACACTTGGGATTCTCTCACATCAAAAGGACAGTTTGTTTCCTCTCCTCCTGAGAGTGGGACCTCTGAGGTTTTGGACACTGACTCTGTTGCCCCTCATGCCCCACCTACGGACACTGGAAATGACTCTGATTCTTTGCCTTTTGATTTGCCGAACATTGACTCTAATACTGATGAGGACACTGTTTCCAAGGATCTTTCACCCAGTAGTGGCCCAGATCGAGTTCCTACTGGCCATTACAACCTCAGGCCCAGACGCCATCCCAGAATCACGTCTGGTTGGACTGATAAAAGGTGGACAAATGTTTTCCACACTGACAGGCTTGACCTGAAGTAAACTGTTTTTGGTTTAAAGTCTGTTTCTTTGAAAATCGTTACATTGTGTTTTAGTTATGCAGGGTTTAGAGGTTTTGTTTGCTCTACTTTGCCCATGTTTGCTGCTAATTTACTAATTTTGCAGTTCATATTTTGGTTATGCACACAAAAAAAAAGGTTTTCCACTGTACATTTATTTTGCCATAGGTCACCTTTCATTTTTGTACGGTCTTTTGCCCTGTGTGTGCCTACCTTAACTGTGCTCTATGTATAGGATGCTACAAGGTTTGGTATATTGCATCTTCAGCTGTGTAGGGCTGTGGACAGCCTTTTTCTCACTAGGGGGGACTATGTAACAGTCATTGCTATTGTCATTACTATGGTATTCCGCTATCTCGCCACACGGTGGTGCCTTGCTAATTTGGTATGGTTAATAGGTCACTCTTCTTCCCTTTCTTCTTCATGGTTCCTAGTTTCCTGTCGCTTGTGTCATGGACTCGGCCGTGTGTACGCGGACCTCTGTGCTCACTAAAGTAATATGTGGTAGAGCTGACTTTTATATTTTTATTTCTAAAATAAATGGAAACCTGTGGAAATCTCCAAGTCTTCGCTCTTTTTGCTATCCACTAGCACAAGTCCATGGCTGACTACTCTTCAGCTCATACTACCACACGTTACAGGCTGTTGCCAATTTCTGTTTTGTTTTTTGTTTTAGTTCTGGACGTTATGTTTCTTATGCTATTTTTTTGCACACAGCTTTTTCTCTTACCTCTTTGTTTTATTTTTATTCGGAGTGTGGTGGACCATTATGTTCAGTACATAAACAACACCAATTATGAATAAGCTACGACTATGTACCTGGAATGTGAGGGGTATCCACAACCCTATTAAGCAGAGAAAGATATTTACATGTCTAAAGAAAGATGACATAGACATTGCAATGCTGCAGGAGACACATCTTAATGACAAAGAGCATTTGAAATTACAGCAAGGGACATTTGGACAAGTGTATTTTTCATCTTTTACAACAAGAAGTCGGGGAGTTGCATTGTTGATAAAAAAAATCTGCCATTCAAAATATTCGACATTGTTAAAGATCAAAGGGGCCATTATGTTATAGTTAAAGGAATTTTGCAGGGCCAAAATATTGTGATAATGAATGTATACTTCCCCCCTGCAAACCCAGTCACTTACTAAATTATTTCTGGACTGGGCTCCACTCCGTTCTAACTCCGCTGTTATCATTGGCGGTGATTTTAACTTGATTCTAAATCCACTTACAGACCAGTTCCCTCATAGCACCATGGTTCCTTCTCCCCACGCCAATGCGCTTCGTGCTCTATGTGCTGAGTTTGGGTTGGTTGACGTTTGGAGATGTATTCACCCCTCAGATAAACAATATACATTTTACTCTTCCCCTCACAAATGTCAAACTAGAATTGACTACCTTTTTTTTTTTTTTTTTAATCAAATACTGATCTTTATTCAGTTTTATCATGTCAAATTTCCAGTATAATTATTTCTGACCATGCCAGAATAATAATGGACATCAACCCTAAGTCGTCACAGCAACAGTCTCGGCACTGGAGACTTAATACCATAATTCTCAAGGATGAGACATTTGTAAATATTTTAAGACCGAACTTGAAGCATTTTTATCGGTCAATACTCTGTCAGCCAAAGATTCTTCTATCCTATGGGAAACCTGTAAGGCTTATGCCAGAGGGTTAATTATCTCATACTCTGCAACCAAAAAGCGTCAAAGTCAGGAAAAACAAAAGTCCTTAGAGAGTGAATTGGTAGATAAAGAAAAAAGTATATCGATTCTCCTTCACCACACCTGTGGGAAGAAATCACTACACTCAGGTCAGCTCTAAATTGCCTTCTTACAAGGGATGCAGAGAAAAAAATTAAATATACTAAACAGAGATTTTATGAGCATGGGGATAAACCCGGAAAATGTTTGGCCTACTATGTTTAAAAAAAAAACGTGCAGTATCCCTAACTATTGCAGCTGTGTCTGATAAAGAAGGCCACAAAGTATATGAGAATAAACTGATAAATGACTGTTTTAAGAGTTTCTACCAACAGCTGTATGCTTCTGACCAAGCTCCGGATGGAGATAAACTCATGAGCAATTTTTTTGCTCAATTTAGCCTGCCAAGTTTGTCAGAAGAGCAGAGGACTACCTGTAACAGTTGTATAACTAAAAATGAAGTGATTAAAGCTATAAAATCATTGCAAAATGGAAAATCGCGATGGTTTTTGCTGTGAATTTTATAAACAGTTTCAAAATATTCTTGCAGAGCCTCTTCTCAATATGTTCAATTATTCCTTCACAAAAGGAGAATTTCCACAAACATTGAAAGAGGCCAATATATCTTTAATTTTAAAAAAAGGGAAATGTCCTGAGTCTTGTGCATCCTATAGGCCCATTGCGCTTTTAAATGTGGATGGAAAGCTACTTTCTAAAATCTTAGCCTCTCGCTTAGAAAATCTGCTGCCAGTATTAATAAAAGATGATCAGACAGGTTTTATAAAGGGCCGGAACTCTTCAGCTAACGTCAGACGTTTGTTGAACGCTATTCAAGCTTTTAAACAAAACTCTATTAACGGTCTAGTGCTTTCTCTCCATGCAGAGAAGGCGTTCGACCGAATTGAGTGGTCCTTTTTATTCTTTGCCTTGGGCAAATTTGGTTTAGGTGAGAACTTTATAAAGTGGATCAGAATTATATATAATGGACCGCAGGCAGTTGTTTTGACTAGTGGATTCCGGTCTGAATACTTCGCCATGCATAGAGGGGTACTGCAGGGCTGCCCTTTGTCTCCCCTTCTCTTTGCCCTGGCCAGTGAGCCTCTTGCCGAGGCCATAAGGGAATCATCCTCAATACACAGTTTACAAGTTGGACAGTTGTGTCATAAAATAACGTTATATACTGATGATGTTCTTATCCTTTTGACTGACCCTGAAACATCAGTGCCAGCTCTAACTGATGTGATCAAAAGATTTAGCTGCTTTTCTGGTTACAAAGTTAACTTGGCCAAATCAGAAGCAATGCCCCTTGGTGCCCTCTCAACAGTACCGTCTATGATGCCACCATTTCCTTTCAAATGGTCCCCCAACGGGTTCGAATATTTGGGTATTTCTATTACTCCATTTTTTGATCAGTTATACAAAGCTAATTTTGTGCCTCTACTTCGCAATATAAAGGAGGATCTGGAATGGTGGGTCTCTCACTCTATTTCTTGGTTAGGTCGTATAGCCCTTGTTAAAATGAATGTATTACCTAAGCTTTTATATCCTATTCAAATGATTCCTGTTCTGTTTTCCAAAAGGGTGTTGAAGGACATAAATGGATGGCTCAGCTCTTTTATTTGGAATAAACGTAGACCCAGGCTTAAGATGGCACTATTACACCTGCCAACCTTGATGAGCGGTTTAGACATGCCTAATATTAAAATCTATCAGCTTTGCGCTCACTTAAGATTTATAAATGACTGGGTTAAGGGTAAAGCTTCAATATGGATGGATATTGGGGGCAGCATTGTCACGGTGCAGACTGAATGATTTATTATTTCTTAAAAACTTTAAAGAAATTGAAGCTTATTGTACTAACCCTGTAACCATTAATACTCTAAAAGCATGGCGGCTTGTACGCCGTCTCGAGGGCAGATCAAGTCTAATATCTATGTTAGACTTGATCCCCAATTGTAAATAACCCTGCTTTTCTGCCAGGCTCTTCAGACCCTGGTTTTCAACAATGGTGTAATAAGGATATTAAGTCACTCATTGATCTGTTTTCAAATGATAGCCTTATGTCATTTGAACAGCTCACTAACAAATACAATTTGACTAAACAAGATTTTTTTTTTTTTTTTTGCAAATAAGACACTACATTACCCATAGTACAACCCTTATTGTTCATCCTGAAATATCTGCTATTGAGAGAATGCTGTTTCAACAGAAACTTAAGGTATCTCTGAGCTCACTTTATCGTGTGCTTCATGGACTATCTGCTTCTGACACACGGAGGGTGAGGGGTGTGTGGGAAGAAGAGTTGTCAGTCACCTTAGATGAAGAAACATGGGACTCCATCTGGGTTAATGCAAAAAAGATTTCAATATGCACCCAGGCAAGAGCAATACAATTTAAAATTATACACAGATTACATGTATCTCCTCACCAAAGGCATCTCTTTAACCACTCTCTCTCCCTTCTGTGTCTCAAGTGTAAAACTAATGTGGGAATCTTGACTCATTGTTTTTGGTCTTGTCATAAACTTCAACAATATTGGACTGAAATTATCCGGGAAATTTAAAGTATTCTTCACACTAACATAGACATGGACCCCGTGTCTCTGATCCTGGGACTTCCAAGTAAACATGCAAGAACATCAACCAGCAAGAGACTTTATAATATTTTAACATTTGCAGCCAGAAAAAATATTCTTTTGCAGTGGACCAGTGACAAGGCCCCCTCTGTAAGCGGATGGCAAAAGATTATTTCTGAACTGATCCCTCTAGAATATCTCACCAGTATCATGCATTCTAGTGTGGACCAATTCTTCAGAGTGTGGCGTCCATACTTGAACTATATCGGGCTTGATCTTTCCTCCACCCTTCTAAAAGGAATCTTGTACAACTGAAATTATTTTCATAATGTTGGAATCCACCACCTCCTATAAATTTTGTATCCATTATTTCCGCAAGTCAGAGTTGTACTGTATTTTTATTTTTTTGTTTGTTTTTGTTTGCGTCTGTTGCAGACATTGTTCTGTATTAAAATGTAAAAACTGCAATAAAAACAATGAGAAAAAAAATGTTTTACAAAACTAATAGTTCACAGCTACGCACACATCTGAGGCAATGAAGTTGATTTTATCACTCTGTGATACTATACTAGCACAGAAATGCTACAAAAATGGCTTCACTGAACCCTCTCTATCTCTGTTTCATGTCCAAAAGAAATAGCAGAAGTAAACTGTGACAACAGAGTTAATGACTGTTAAGAATCACAAGCCACAAGGAGAAGAAGAGAACAGATGTCATGTTTGCTGTTCATGGATTATTTAATTAATTGTTGCTTAATTCTGTGTGTTGGTGAATTATTTACCACAAAGTGTTTGTGTTATTTTCCACATTAAATATTGAATGCAATTATAAACCTGGGAATACCAACAAGATGATCAATGTTCGTAAATATTTAAATATAAAGATGACAGTATGGCTGTAATATTGTGTTTATTATATTCTGTTATACTTTATAATCTCTTTGTTCTACATCCAGCTGAGCTACGTGACAAAATCATCTCAGGATATCAGCAGCAGAGCTGAGAACAGCTACTCTCCTGTAGAAGAGCGTTCTTTTAATGTGTATGCTTTGTCTCAAAACCTGCTTAGTGGGTCAGTCTGGCTGAATTTTTTTTACATTTTAGGTGTTTTTGGACTTGCAAACTATTGCATTTTCAACTTCAAAAACATCTCATATAACCCCCACAGCCATGACATTTGGTGAGGACATTGTTTTCTAGTACAACTAAATGACTGAATGACTCCAGCAAAGGTCAAATTTGAATTATTGATATAAAGGCTGCAGAAAGTTGCTGGAAATGTTTATATGGATGAATTCATGTTAACTACTAAAAATATGTTTTCCTACTGATGATTTCCTACTAAAGAATACAGTCATTGGTCAGTATTTAACCAGCTTTTGACACAGATAACTTTAGAATCTCATGTATGGCAAGTATGGAAAGCCAAGGTTACATATTCTGTCTTTTTAGACATTCCAAAATGGTGATGTGGACTCATTCATAGGCCAACAAAAACTGGCAGTAAGTGGTCTCTGGATTCACCACTGACAAGGAGGAAGAGAAGCAGGATAAAAGTTTATGCAACGAGGTGCACTGCTTCATTGATCAAGTATCCAAACATGACATTAAGACCAACAGAAGCATTGAAATGGATTCTGTAAATAAATGAAATGTCCACTGAGTAAATCCTGTGTTTCTACAAATATGAGATTCTTTGTCATGTGTTTTGAATTATCAGTTTCTCTGTTCAGTGTTCATTTCAAGTGTATGTAGGGAGCTTTCAGTAAGGTAAAATAAGCCTCATGTGTTGTTACATTTCTACATGAAGACAACATAGAAGCGATCTGCAACATGGGACATGTAATGGCAAAATAGAAACCCCTCTGCAGAGCAGTTAATGTGATCATATGACTCAGTCCATTGAGAATCATTAGTCTGACGTGTCATTAAAGCTAAAAAACGGAACCTTGGCTTTCAATACTTGTCACATATCAGATTCTACTGATGTTTGATGCCTTAAAAGTTGGTAAAATGTCAACCAAAGCCACAATTTAAACACTTAAAGAGCTTTCTGGAGCCTTGATACTAACCTCATTTGGCAATGCTGCACTTTTTTCATTTTTAAGGACCAATGATTAAAATTTTGACTGAGGTAAGATGTGCTTTGTGAGCTCAAAATACAAAAAAATAAATAAAATAAATCTGAAAGTATGTTCTAAAAATCCACCTAAAACATTTTATAGATAGTTGAATCCTTGGGCTAGTAACCTCCTAAATTAATTAATTAACTGTCAGAGAATTACTGGACCAGCTCTCCATCTAACAGGTCCGGTTCCTGCAGCCCAGAGGGTCTAACCCAGATGGGATCTTAGGAACGTTTATGCTGGTTAGTGAGAAAATTCGCCTAGCTTCTAACTGCCTCCATCCGGACGCCTATCCTGCTTCCTCTGATAACTAACTCAACTGAGTAGCCACTTTCGAATGGTCAAATTAATTACCAGTCACGTCTGTTAACGGCAGCTTTTCTCTTAACGGATTTTGCACTTGGTAAGTTGCTAGGTTTAAATTTAGAGGTTAAGGAACGGATAACCCCAAGGATAAGTTTAAAAAAGGCCACCCACGGCCCCAACGACTAGGTAACCTGACAGAACCTTTGTTTTGATGTAATGCACACATTAACCTGACTTTTTACAAACTGAGAAGATATATATGGTTAATTCATCATCATGATAAAAATAAATAGAATCTCCAATCTGTTAACTTTAATTGCAGGATGAATATTTTATTATAATATTTCAGCAGGGAAATAGCAATAGCCCATAAATCATCAGACAATTAAACATTAATTCTTATAACAATCCTCTAATATGACTCCTAACTGGAACTATGCTTTTATCTAAGAAGAGTAATAATCACCCAGACTATGTAATTTGGAGGGGGAGAGCAGACGGTGTGCACACCTGGCTGCTCACCTGAAGACCGATGAGCCTCTGAGGCTCACCGGCTCCAGGGAGAGGTGGAGGGGGTTCGGTCCAGATTTAGATCTGCTGGTATCCATTTTTGTTGTTTGGGCCAGTAAAAACTTTGTTAATCCATTCTGGTGTTGTTCCTCTCGGAAATAGTAGAGTTCAGTAATGTTCCTTCAGTCAGCATTATTTTTAGATCACAGTCTTTCGTAATCCTCAAACAGTACACACTGAAAAAAATTTGGAGTGGCATTTACTTAAAAAAAGCTTGGTAACAATTTCCACACAGAAATTCTTTGTGATAATTTTGTAAGCTCTATGATTCCACTACTGCCCCCAGCAGGTTATTGGCAGAAACTTGACTCTTTACTTAGGAAATACATTTGGAATGGGAGGCGTCCGGCAATTAAATGGTCAGTACTGCAAATGAAAGGGACCGATGGAGGATGTGCATGTCCCAACTTTAAACTTTATCATTGGGCTTTTGTGCTGAGAGGTTTATCTTACTGGTTAAATGATCACAAAAACACAGCATGGAAGTCCATTGAAAGTAACATTATTGAACCTTTAAGGCTGAAGGATTTTCTTTTTCTAGGATTGTCAACAAAAAAATGTAATTTGCAATATGGTCCAATTCTGTCATATATGTTGGTAGCGTTCCGAGCAGTAGAAAGGTATCTTAAGTGTAAACCAAAGTGGTACAAATCATCACCATTGTGGAACAACAGTAATTTTCTCTCAGGGGGAAAACCATTTATAAACAAAGACTGGAATAACAAAGGCATTAAGGTATTACAGGACCTTAACGGGGAACAATCAGTTCTTGGCTTTCAGGATCTGTTATCAAAATATAACATTGATAAACACTCTTTATTCTTCTACCTCAGAATAAGATCTGCATGTAAAGCCTATGGGGTTCCCTGGGGATCAGAGCTAAAGGATCACCCCATTTCTAAGTTGTTACTAGATGCCCCCAAAAGGATAGTGTCTTTTTTTTATGATCAACTGCTGAAACAAAAGGTGGTGTCCTCTGTGGGGATGAAAACATGGGAACAAGACATTTCAACAGACACATCTAAACCAGACTGGCAATTAATTTGGCGCAATATCGAAAGAGCTTCCAAAAATTCGAATCATCGCTATATACATCTTAAGTATTGCCATAGAGCATATTTAACTCCATTAGTGAGACATAGAATGGGGGCAGCACCTGATCCTTACTGCCCTTACTGTTTCCCGGGAACTATAGGCTCCTTTATTCATGTTGTATGGGAATGCCCAGCAATTCAGGAGCTCTGGATGAAGGTGGTGAACTGCCTTAGTACATTAACAGGAGTCCCTCTACCAATGGATCCCGCGGTACACATTTTGGATGATGACTCTCAAATATCGCTTCATGGACAGATGCGTAAAATCTGGCTGGCAGGTCTCACGGGGGCCAAAAAGATCATTGCTCAAAGATGGACAACAAATGATGTATCATTCACTCACTGGTGTCACTGTTTTCTGGACATTGCCTATATGGAATTAACTGCTGCAAGGATTAACAATGCAGCATCTAATACAACTGAACTGTGGTCACAACTGATAGAAGATCTTGGAAAAATACTCTCAGAATGAAGTGTTATGTAACTGCCATTTATATGTTCTGCGATAATGTAGTTGCATGACATGCATATGTACTGTAGCTTGTTGATGGCAAGGGGACAAAGGGAGGGAGGATGGGGGGGTGGGACTGAGGGAGGGAGGATGGGGAGGTGGTTTAGAGCATGCGATGTTAAGAAAACTACAGAAGATCACCAGTTATGGTTACATTGTACTGTTCAATGTACATGCCTTGGGTATACTGTGATTTTCTCAATAAAAAATTGATGATAAAAAGAAATTCTTTGTGATTTTTACTCAGGAAATATTCAAGTAAAGTTTACTTGCCAGCAAGAATTATATTTTATTAAAAATACTCAAGTAAACATTACTTGAGATTTACTGTCTCAGAGACAAAAGGTACTCACTCTTTGATAGTAAATTTTACTCAAAACTACCTTTGTATCTACTTAAAAACCCATCTAAAAATACTTGATTTTCAGGAGTATTTAACTACTTTTTCCTTACTTTATTTGGACCAATATTTAAGTAATATTTACATATTTAAGCTACCACCTACACCACTATTCTAATATGAATGTGTTGTATTTTTAACATGGCCTACTTTTAATTAAATGAAATTATCTTAACACATGTTCTACAAATATGAGTTTTTGAAGACACGTACAACTACTTCGAACTTCCTTAAGTGGCTGCCAAGATGCTCAAAATACTGCTTCTCTGAACTAAAAAACATAGAACGGCATAGTAGACAACTAAATGAAAGAACTTCCCTTTGTGTCACCAACTCTACATGGTTTCGGGACAAATGGGTCCGAAGGGCATTAAATGTTTTGAATGAACAAGGGCAATCAGTGTGAAGACAAGGGGCTGACTGACTGCGGCCACCATTTCCATGTTTTAGCCTGTCGTGTTTTAACAGTCCTATCCGCTTTTCTGATTCAGAACTACACATCTTATACCTCCATCTCATGTTGAGGTACCTGTGAAATAAGTTAAACATCTCATAACTAAACCATATTGGTGTCATTAAAAATTTCAATTTAAACCTTCAGCAGCACTACTTTGATCTTACCTTGTGTAAGCTGCTGAGACCAAATTCTTGAGAGTCAATATCCTTCAATATTCGAGAAATTATATTAATTATGACCACAATACAAAATCTAAAATTGAAGAACACTGTAATAAATGCTTTTAGTCTTGATGGTAAATTTTATCCTCACACAAAAAACAGCACACACGTAAAATAAATCTTAAACACAGAGATACACGGCAAGCTTTGTTGTGTTGACGTATTGTAAGTAATTCTGCAATCTCAGAAACAATATCAAGCTGACAAATGAGTATTTAAAATTCAAGACTGCAGTGAGAAACTAAACATCACACTGGTATATGATTGCATGCACATTAGTCTAAACTACAAAACTGTTTGATAATATTTGTTGATAATGTTTTTTTAAAAAACAAAACACTCAAAATCAACTCATTTTTTTTACTACTAACAATTATTCATCTGTGTCTTTACTTTAAACTAACCTAAACAAAACTACAACTTTCAAAATAAAAACGTGAGGGTAAATTTTTTTTTAAATGTCTTTTTTCTTCACTGTTTTCCGACTCACTGGACATTGTTTAGGAAATCCATTATCCAACTATTTTAAATCATCAATAATTAACAAAACTCAACAAAAGGCAAAACTGCCGTTTACAGATTCAAATCACATATTGCAAATGACAATATCAGTATTATTGTAATGTTACCTTCACAGGCGTCTTTGTTGGTGCAAGCTGCTGCTATTACACACTGAGAGGACACTGCTTCTTAGACTCTTTGACTGCAGTAACTTACTGTTGATGTCTGGAATAAACAACAACACTGTAGTGACATATCATTAAAATATCATGTGTTACAATATTAAATTAAAACAAATGTTTATTTGGATATACTTGGATCATCAGTAGAACACTGATGACACAGAAAGTTCCTGTAAAATATTTTTAACATTAAAATGACCACAGATGTGGTAAAGTAAACTAACCTTGCTCCAAAATTACTAATCCTTCCAGGCAGGTTTAAGTTACTATTGATATATTTTCAGGGCCTGAAGAGGGTGTGCTTGTTGCTGCAAACAACAACAAAGAAGTGTTTCCCCTGCATTCATTTAGCAGTGGCGGGCCGCCATTGCTAAATCCTTGCCACCGCTCCTTCAAAAATAACTGGGTCCCAAGTACATTATACTATCTGGTATCAGGTTGTAAAATCAATACATTAGTTATGTAAATATTACTTGGTGTCAATGATCAAATTTACATATAAATGTGAGGATACAAAGTTACAGACAATCATCAAGTAAGACATTACATAAAGGGTGAGATTTTAAAGTAAAAGAAGTGAAATAATAAATCCTTGTAAAATTTAAATTAATATTTGAGGTAATAATTACAGGGCCAAAAAATCATTTTTTTCAGTGCAGAAAGAGCACTCCATAATAGTAGACCATAATTCCAGTAGAACAGTTATTCCTTTGCAGATCATGTTGAATCCCCCGTCCGAGTTACGTGGTAAAATCCCCTTTGCTCAGAGCATTTCTACCCTGGCTTGCAACGAGTGACCACCTTGCAACGACTCCCAATTCGTGTCTCGATCCAGTGCAATTTATACAACTGAACCTTTTGCATATGCAAGAACTGCACACTAAATTAACATACACAATGAGCTCATATTAAATTAACTTGAGCAATGACGTCATCTCTCTGCATGTTTGAGGAACCAAAACCATCCACTCTGGACTGTTTGGCCCTTTCACCCAGTCTCAACTTTCTATTGACGTATTTGTTCCATCCGCAGCTCAGAGCAGACCTCCGGTCGGGGAACAGGAGAAGCTGATGTCAGCGCCTAATAATCACTGACACCACACTGTACATCTCTGCACAGTGCGCACAGACTTACTTTGGGGGTTATCCCCCCCAAAATATATTCAGTTTATTAACTTTTAAGGTGACCAAGTTTGTCTTGTCTCCCGACTTCTCGCTTCACCTCCAAGTCAACAATCTCCTAATTTCACAGGGTGATCAAACTCTTCTGTAAACATCCCTATTTCATAGTAATCAAAACCTTAAAAGCATTTCCATTTTCATAGTAATCAGTTCCTCATATTAATCAAAATCATCACTTTTCACAGTGAGTTGCTCTTCTGACTTAGTTACTTCTTAAAGATTATAAAAATAGGTATTTGAGTTAGCTTTAACACATTTATTAGGTTATAGCATGAATCAATTATAAATCACAGGTTATAATATCACAGTGTTCACTTATTTAGCTATTATTCTGCCAGAGTCTCACCCTGTGGCTGATTCTGGGATCTCATACCTCCATGTTTCTCAACAAGATCTTAGTTTTGAGCAAAGTCTGAACAAAATCTCTTACAGTGAAACAATACATTTCCTGAATTCTGTCCAAACTGATGCAAACTGCTTCAACATTTCAGTAATTTTTTTGATTAGTTTTACTCTTGCATACATTTCCTGGTTTCAGCTGAAATTCCAGTGTTGCATTGCTTGATATTATGAGAGCTTATTGTTTCTCCCTTTTTGCAGCAACTTGTCTGGGAAACATTTTTTGAAACTACTTTTTCTTCTTTCTGTCCCTTGAAACCAAAGATGTATACATTATTTTACTTAGAATTTGCACTGGAAAAAAGGCACTGAAATAATTCATTTGAACAAATGTGTGCTCTTAAGTAGATTTTATCTGTGAGTAAAATGCAGATTTGCAATTATTACGGATATTTAGTGAACTCTAGTTGTACAGGACATTTATATCTGTGAATTCAAATTGGAGTAATGCCAGCATGACCAGGAATACTAAAAAATAACTTGTTGCGTTTATAATCGAGGGGATGATTGCCATGGTAACACAATGTGTGAACATGACAGCATAAATATTAGCGACTGTCTTCCTCTTTTCAGAGTGCTGGTTTATTTAGAGACATGGTTGCTCATGTGATTTATAGTTTGAGCCTAATTTAGAAAAAAAGACCAGCACAGATAAAGCTTCTCGTTCCAAGTGTTCATTTAATGTCTAAAAAAAATATCGAAATGCTGCAGCTCAATTGGTGTTTCTGTGTTACTAACTTCCCCGTTATGCAGATTTTTGTCCCATATTATCTCAGTTATTGTCCTGCTTGTACTGAACTTGTAGGTGGAAGCTGCAGCAATGAAAAACTGTGTGCAATATTTATTTAAGTTGAACAGTAGAACTGTGCATGACCAAACCTGCTATGGATTAAAAGCAGTGAAGGGTTTTGTAGAACATTTCTCTTTAATTTGCACCTTTGGTTGGTTAAATTGACAATTGCTAATTGTTTTAATCTAAAAATGTTCTTACTTCCAAAGCACTTCTTTGTGCCCACAGAGCAAATGAAGTTTTATTCAGTAGTTTGTTTCATTATTTGTTGGGAACGTGAAATAATATTTACGTGTTCAAATCAGTTCATTGTTTTGTGATTAATGTAATAAAAAGCAGCAAATATTTAACATAAAATAGAGCTGAACATCTTATTTATTGTAAATAAATTCATGGAAAAGATCAGGAAATCTCCTATAAAAATTGTGTCTAATAAATATTATAATAAGAGCGTCTAGCCTGATTTCAGTGCAGGGGAATCCCACCCACTTCCTCTTGTGAAGTGCAAAGAGAGAAGTCTCTGTGTTTCTCTCATATTTACAGTAAGTTGTTCATCTGAGATTATATTTCTTCTTTGGTAAAATGCCTTTTATGGATTTAACTTCTTAGACAGTTATTTTATTTTGTAACTCTGAGATGACTCCACTATAAAATAGATTATTTCATGATTTATTTGATTGAGGTTTTATATTTAGATGGAGTAAGTGCTGGGACTCTTACTTCATCTCAGTAGATTCAGCAACATTTTACTATATGCTCACTGTTGTGGTGTTTTTTTAGTCTTTACATTAAATGTTGTGTTTCAAAACTGCCATTCTGAAGATGGTAAAAATACACCACTATAACAATATGTGCATTTTAAAGTGAAATTCAAACATTCTTTTTTCTCCAAAAGATCATAAAAGTAGATATATTTTAAATTAAATTTTAAATATGTACTTATTTTTACAGGTGATGAGTTGGTTGACAGTCCTGTTGGTGAATATCATGATCAGCAGCATGTTACTGAGCCTCCTCTTTATTTGGTTAAGCTGTTTAATGATTAGTCTGAAGTAGGAAATACTTTAAAAAGTCATTTAATACTGAAATTGTTCATAGTATGTAAGAGAAAAGACCAGCAAGGAACACATGGATGCTTAACTAATCTTTTGCATCCTAAATGTTCTCTTCATACAGATGTTTCTTATTGATCATAATTCTGACTCTGGTTTACAGACACTCTGGCTGATTGGCTGACCCCGAGGAGGAAACCGACACCGTCCTATCATTGCAAAGTTCGAGCACTTCCAGCAGAAAGTGCTCGTAAGAAGCAAAGGACGGGAACTGAAAGGCACATCGTTCGGGATGAACGACCAGTTTCCCAGGGAAATCAACGAGAGGCGCAAAGTATTATACCCCATCATGAAAGAACACAGACAGAAAGTTAAACGGATTGCACTGGTTGTGGACAAACTATACATAGATGGGCAGCTATTTCGGGAACCCTCCATTACCCCCTGGCTCTTTTTAAAAAAAACAAAAAACAACTGGCTTAAACGTTTAATTTATCACTTAGTCATTTATATTAGAAAAAAAAATCTCACAGGTGTAAATGTCTCACTCTCCTAATCTACACTCCCCACTGGAGAACCCCCTCCTCCTTCTACTTTTCTCTCTCTACCTCTCTATATGTCTCCCTTTAGCCCTCTCCCCCTCTCACACACTCGCCCCACACTCTCACTCACACCCTATGTACCCCCCATGTTTATTGTGCTTGTATGTTTTATAATGTGTTCGTTGATAGTTTTCCAGGCAATGATGTGCTATTATATAATGTATATATAGATCCTGACCACGCACCAATATCGCTCAGCCTGCAAACAGATTCCATCCCTAAACCTCCTCAGACTTGGCGCCTCAGCATCTCTCTACTCAAAGACCCAGAATTTGATCGAGTAATAAGGAGTGAGTGGGCAGACTTTCTAAAAAACAATGACTCTAATGACTTACCCCCATCTTTGCTTTGGGAAACTGGAAAGGCCGTAATCAGAGGTAAAATAATATCGTACTCCTCATACAAGAAAAAAAAAGATCTACAAACAGAGAAAGAAATTGAAGAAAAAATTAAACAACTTACAGAGAATTATGCAATAAACCCAAGTGATCAATTATGGTCCGAACTACAAAATGCAAAACTAAACCTCGATAATATCCTATCCAAGAAAACAGAGTTTTTATTACAACGACTAAGATATAATGATTTCGAACACAATAATAAATCAGGAAAATTTATCAGCTCTGTACAACTCACCCAAGGCTACAGTCACCACTAATGGGATCACTTCACAAAGCTTCAGTCTGCAAAGGGGAACGAGACAGGGATGCCCACTCTCTCCCTTATTGTTGCCATCTTTATCGAACCATTAGCAACAGCTGTACGTCAGAACACCGATATCAAAGGTATCTGCGCTCTGGAGTCTGAACATAAAATTAACCTATACGCAGATGACATTTTACTTTATCTACAAGAACCCAAAACTTCAGTAAAGGAAGTATTTAACCTCATCATAACCTTCTCGCGTCTTTCAGACTACTCCGTCAACTGGTCAAAATCAATTATATTACCTTTAACAGAAAACTCGTGGAATCCCGCAGTCCAAAACTCGCATTATTATTTTCCTACTGGCAACATCAGATATCTGGGCATAAATATTTCCTCCAAACTCTCAGAATTAGTTCACCTGAATTTCACTCCACTTTTGGACAAAGTCTGTGATGATCTGAGGCGTTGGAACAACCTCCCCATCTCCCTTTTGGGACGAATAGCTACAGTCAAAATGAAAATATTACCTAAAATCAGCTACCTCTTCTCCATGATTCCATTTAAACCCACATCAAAGTGGTTCCAATCGTTAGACTCCGCTATTGGTACATTCTACTCAAAGAATAAAAAGGCTAAAATCAGTTTGACTACCCTCAGGAAAATATACTCAGTCACCTCAGGAAATTAACCAGACCTTCTATAATTTATTACCAGAGTTTATACTCAGCAGCAGTTAACCCAAACATAGAAGATATTCATAATTTTCTCAACAATTTAAACATGCCCAAACTAATGTCAAATTACAGAGACATATTAGATGCTCCATTGACTATGAAAGAATTACAATGACAGAAGAATAAATCCGAAGGGGGACTGGAGGCTCCCAACTTCATGTATTATTATTTATCCAACCAAATACAATATCTCACCAAATGGATACATCCACATGAAGAATATAACTCCTGGCTGGAACTAGAACAGGTAGATTGTAACCAGAACAAAATCTCTGACCTTCCCTTTATCACTTCTGCCCTTAAACATCATTCCTGCTTCAAGAACCCTATGATCGCTTCCACCTTGTCTGCTTGGTGGAAAGCACTGGAAATCACAGGCTCCCAATTAAAACTAAAAACTTAAACTTAAACTAAAACTTAAAATTATACTCTCCCCAATCTGGCACAACCCTGATTTTGCAAACAACAAAATAGCTCTTTATTTCAGCACATGGGCAGAGAGAGGAGTCACTCACCTACATCACCTTCTGGATGATAACACATTTAGGACATATATAAATTTATTCCAAACATTTGAAATAAGAAATGGAAATTTTCTTCAGTACCTACAGGTAAAGAAGACGATTACAAGTAGAATTCCATCGCTTCAGACTACTTTACAGCCAATGGATTTACAGCCACCTGAATTTGTCAAATACATTGTGAAACTGTCTCCAAGAAATAAGAAGAATCTCTCAAAAATTTATAGTTTACTCTCAAAGACACACTCTATATACCTACCAACTCAAAAATGGGAAAAAGACGTATCTAAATGTTTTGACTCTGCTTTTTGGACCCAGATATGTGAAAACACATTTAAAATGACTAAAAACACCAACTTACAATTGATCCAATTTAAGGTGCCTCACAGAATGCATATAACGCAATATAAACTGTATAAAATGGGCTTCTCACGCTCAGACACATGTACGCAATGCACCCAAAACATGACGGACACTTACTTTCACGCTCTGTGGCTTTGTACACCCGTCTATCAATTCTGGGTAACAATCACACAGAAACTCTCCAATATTTTGGACTGCGGGATTCCGCATTCCCCGAACGTTTGCCTAATTGGTGATCTAACGCAAACAGCCCTTCCAGACATTCATATCCAACCCACACTTGCAGCTATTGCCATTGCCAAAAAAACTATTTTAGTTAACTGGAAAGATAAGAAAGCCCTCAACATCATCCATTGGCTGAACCTCCTCACAGAACACATTTCACTAGAGAGAATATCTGCTATCAGAAAAAAACAATTGGACTCCTTCAAAGAAAAATGGTCTCCATTTATTAAATCAATAAATATTAATCTATAGCCTCCATTTGTATGTGGGCGTATGCCACTTCCCTCATAAAAATTGTAATTATTATTCTGTCTGTGTGTATGGTCTGACTTTTCTCTGCTTTATTTCAGCTTATTAACCCTCTACCTTTTTAAGTAGGATGGCACCATGGACTTCAAGGCTGTGTGCATGCACTAGTGGTTTATTGCTCTTGGGGTCGCTCTCTGGCTCTGCGGGGCCGGCGTGGCTCGGGCCCCTCTGCCTGGGGGTGGGTGTCCCCGGTGTCTCTCCCTTTGAGCCCTGGGTCTGCTGGGCCTGTGCGCTCTCCTGGGGCCTTGGGGGTGGCGGCGGCTGCTCTCTTCTGGGGCGCCCTGGCTGGCCCTGGGGTTTGGGGTAGGTCGGCCCTCCGGTCGCTCCCCTGTCCCTTCCTGATCTGCTTCCCTCCTCCTCCCTCCTCTCCTGCCTGGCCGCTCGTCCTCGTCCCTCTCCCTCCCCTGGGGGGGCTGGGGGCCCTCCCCTGCCTGGGGGTCTGGCATGGGGACCGGGTGGTCTCTCTGGGGGGGTGGCTCTGGCTCATCTGGGCACAGGCCTTGGTACTTGCCTGTGTGCCGCCACTGGAGATTAGTTTCTGCTGGCTGGGGGCTTCTGTCCGGGCCCGGTGCTGTCCTGGGGAGTAGTGGGGTGGGTGGGGTCTCAGTGGTGCTGCGGGGTGGGCGCCCTGCATCCTGGACGTGCCGGCTCCGGGGTGGGCGTGGGGGCTCATGGCCCTTGCTTCCTGGTGGTGCGGCCTGGTTCTCCCTGGCAGGGATGGCAGGGATGGCAGGGTGCTGCGTGCGGCTGGCCCGTGGTGGGGCTATGGCGTCTGCCGGGGCGCTGCTCTAGCGCTGCGACTTCTGGGGGTTTTGGTGCTGGCTGGGCCGGTCGGGTTCAGGTGGGCCCACCTCGGCCTCTTGCCTCTGGGCTCTGGGAGCCCTCTGCAGGTAGTAAGACCACCGGTACTGACCGGTGGTCTTACTACCTGTCTCCCCCGCTGCTCTGTCCTCATGGGCCGGATCCACACCAGACTGCCTCTTACTGTGCACTTCACATACTTCACACGTCACTGTATATAGCTACTCTTAGGCACATTTAGGGACACGACAGTTAGGGCCCTGAGAGCAGGTGGAGGCGGGAACGATGGGCTCTGTGGTGGGGCGGATGGCAGGGCTTTATGGCCTTGTCTCTTCCCCATCACCCTCTTGTTTGCCTCCCCTGCTCTCTAATTTCTTTTTAATGCACCACACACACACACCTTGGGGGTAGGTCTGGGATGGCTCGGGGAACTTGGGCCAGGGTAGGCTGCAGAGTAGCCATCCTCTGTGGTCCTCTCGGGTGGTGGGGTGGGGGGTTTGGTGGGGACTGGGGTGGGTGGGGTTGGGGTTTGGGTGGCGGGTGGGTCCTCGTGCCCCGGACCGCCTGGGTCAGTCTTGGTGCGCTGGGGGTGTCGGTAGCTGCTCCCTCTTGTTCTCCGGGTTTGCGTCGTTCACAGTGGCCCCGGTGGCTCTCTGGGGGTGCCGCCCTGTGGCTCCTACGGCCCGGGGGGAGGGGTGCCCTGTTGGCTTGGCCCTGCCTTGCCGTGATTGCTGTTCTGGGCTTCGGGGTTCTTCACACTTGCATGTTTGATCAGGTCTCGCCAGCTACTGCCAAGTCCCATTTCAGCGAATGATGGGACCTGCCAGAATGTGCTGAGAATCTCCCTAAACTCATTCTCTCTTGCACTAGTATCCTCTTCTGGCCTATTCTATTCTATACCATCAAGACATCCACAATTATGGTGCTCAGTACCGTTTGTTTAATTATTTATTTATTGAATCTCTTTTTCTTTTGTGTTGGTTTGGTTTTCTTTTCTTTTTTCAATTTTTTTTTTTTTATTGATGGACAGTAGTTGGGAATAACACACCACCTTACAATCTTTAATTGCAATAGCACCGCCTGTTAATTTCTATCCCTGTTCGTCCTGTTCGTCCTGTTCGTCCTGTCCAGTCTTTGTTTCCCCCACACATCACTGAGGTGTAGCACTGCCCTCCCTGGCTTATAATAGGGAATTCTAATAAAGAATGTCTGCTTAGCTTTCAGGGAGGGCCGGTGATGGTCACACACATGCACTAAATATTAAAGTATTTGGCTGCAAGACTAAAATATGCATCAATCTCATACAATGTTGACACCTCTTTTGTGGAGTTAAACAATGAGAACAAATGCAGACAACAACACAAAAAGAAAAAAATGGTTTAATCTTTTTCTGAGTCCTTTAGGTGTTTATTAGAAAACTCCAAGTTGGCTTTTATGTGTATTTCACTGAAAAGATTCTGTCATGAAGCCTAGATCACAGGAGAGCTGCAGTAACAGCTGTCCGAGAAGTTTTTCCCATCTCCACACAGGATGTCTGGAGCTCAGTCACGCTGACTATTAGGTTCTTGGTCACATCTTTCATCGAGTCTCTTCTTCCCATTTGCTCAGTTTTTGAAACAATCAGCTCTTGAATGAGTTTTACTTGTTTCCAACTTCTATCATTTAAGAATTATGGACATCGTTGTGGTATTGAGACTGTTCAATATATCAGAATTGTTTTTTGTAGTTTTCTCCAGATCTGTGCCTCAACACAATCCTGGCTCTATAGGTGCTTCCTGTGACCTTATGGCTTAGGTTTTGCACTGATTAGCATAGGCAGCTGTGAGATCTAATATTATAGGTGTGTGCCTTTCCAGATCATGTCCGATCAACTGAATTTACCACAACTGGACTCCAGTCAAAGTGTAGAAGCTTCTCAAAAAGAATCAAAATAAATTAGCGCTGGCTGAGCTACATTTAAAGGATCAGAGCAAAGAGTCTAAATATTTATGTCAATCTGATATTTCAGTTTTTTCCTTTACTAATGAATGTGTAATAACTTTTAAGATTCTGTGTTCACTTTGACCGTACACGACACTGAGTGTAGGTTGATGAGGGGAGTGAGGCTTCTAAATTGAGCCACAAGGAGAGGGAAAGATGTCAATGTAATTCAAACAAAATGTTGTATATTATTTACTGTCCATTCACTATCTAGTCTTTGTTGATTTTGTTGTATTGCTGTTTTGCACTGAAGCATAATCACAATAAAGCTTCTAATTCTGAGACGAAAGTGGGATTTTTTTCTGCCAATCCGTAATGGATAAATGACTTTAAAGACAATCTCAGACTAGGATGAATATTTAACCATTTTAAAGTGTTTTACAGCTTTGTGTCAATCAGTTAAAATGATCTTCACAAAAATAAAACTGTCTTTCATTTAGTTTCCTATTTTGTGAGTCAGTATAAGTCACAACAGCTGGTGTTTTTTTGTGATTCAACTAATTTCCTTACTTCCTTCCTTCTTTCTTAACTGACTTCTTCACTTGATGCGTACATGAAATTGATTTAATGACACTCAAATGTAGTTTTTAAAGAGACAAGAGAGAACTTTTGGTTCACAAGTAGAGAGCAACTTCAGCACTTTCTCATCATTCCTGTTTGCATGGATGTAGCTGGGACCGATATTTAATACATTCTGGGTAAGTTTGATCATACAGGTAGGTTCAAAATGTGTATAATTTTACCAAAAGTCTTTGAGATGAGGAAGCAAGCTGAAGAGTTTCTGGCGTTATAATATCTTGCTTTGTCAGTTCCTTTGGCCCTTCAGTGTTAGCAGGAAGGACAACAGTGACTCTATTTCTGTATTTTAGTCATCGGGGTCATGTGACGTCTGGCAGCTTTGTAACCAAAAAACCGACTTCAGTTCACTTTCTTAAACAGCAAGTCCTCTTTCCAATCAAGTCTTCTTTCCATCATATTACAGCTGGGTTACATGGTTCCATGCACACAAAATCTTCTTCTCTTCACTGTTAGCTCAAAACTTCCCATGGACTCGTTTGGTAAGGAAAACTTTTACCACTTCTATTTCTTAATTTCCTCTTTTCATTGTGTGATTCTTCGTACACTGCACTGACAGATCTGTTATGCGTTTGTAATTGTCAGTTGATTAGTTTTACTTCATTGGACAAAAAACAAAAACAAAACATGAACTGATGAAGTGTTGTGTTTTTAGCTGTAGTTTTTATATTTCATCAAATTTTAAAGCACCGCCATACAGATGGTGTGAATCACTGACTGCCGAGGGCGAATTTCTAGTAAAACTGAATAATGGAAGTTGCTGGAAAAGGCATTAAGCATATTAAAAACTTCACAAGTGAGACGATTTAAACAGTTTTTTTTTTTGTTTGCAATTCCAGGGAACAAGTGTGTGCCTTTGAATATGGTCATCATGTTACTGACTTCTCTCTTTGTTTCAGGTGAGTTGTTTGTTCAGTTATTTGAAGATATTCCTGACATCATTTGCAATCTGAACTTTTAGGGGAACAAAGCTGACCGAAAACTGAAATGTTTTATACAAAAACTGTTACCAACCCAGGGTAATAAAAACCAGCATTTGGTTGAATAACTGAATAACGCTGACTTTACAGGTGCTTTGGCCGACTGTTCAAAGACACCCAGCCTCTTCATCACTGCACCAAAGAAGATAGAAGCGCTGAGTGGATCTTGTTTATTAATTCCCTGTAACTTTCGTGTCGCAGAAGGTTGGAATTTCAACACCACAAGACGTACCTTTGGAGTGTGGATTAAAGATGATTCTAGTTTTCTAAATAATCCAAAGAATGTGATCTTCAACAGCAGTGGGACTGTCACCACCTATCCGATGGAAATTACTGGGAACTTGAGTCAAAGGAATTGCACCACTTTGTTTTCAAATTTAAACACAAATCACACTGACACATACTTCTTCAGAATTGAGAATGAGCAATTTAAGGCAACAGCGTCTTGTGATCATCTTCAAATAGAGGTTAATGGTAAAGAATTCCCTGTTTGTTTTGGGTTTTTTTTAATATTGCGTCTATGCTTCATTTTGACACTTCCTTTCAATGAGGTTAAATGTTATAGAATAGCGTTACTTTTTAACTGACAACTGAATAAGGAAAGCATGGTTTTACCTTCTATAATAAAAGATGACAAAATGAACATAATCCAGCTATTATGAGGTTAAATGTTACAAAACAGTCATGTTAATTGTTCTGATTGACAATTAAATACTGTTTGTAGATTTGTGCTATATATTTAGTGGTTATGTAGTATATTTTCTTAAATACCACTATTATGTTAATTTCAACACACTTGAGATAAGAACTCATAAAGGAACTATTTATATATCATTTATATCATCAGCGGTGATTTTATAAACTTCTATGTGAATTTGAAGCAACTTTTAATATCAAAGGAGGGAGGTGTGTACATTTTAAACACTGCTTCAAGGTGCAATGTGTTGTATTCTCATGAATAAAATGTGATGTGAAATCACAGATTCTCCGTGGAGACCCAGAATGAACATCTCAGGTGAACTGAAGGAGAAGAAGTCTGTCACTATCAGCTGCTCAGCTTTCACTCCCTGTCCACACTCCCCTCCTCAACTCACCTGGAACCTCCAACAAAACTCTCACAGCCAAATAGAGGAAAACACAGATGGAACCTTCACAGCTAAAATCCAGCAGAGCATCACTCTGTCAGACTCACATGATGGATTCAACATCAGCTGCTCTGCCACATATCCTGTGGATGAAGGAAAACCTGGAAAGACCAAAGAGACACAACAGATTCTCAGTGTTACATGTGAGTGATCCTGTCTGCTCATCATGATTTATGTCTTCTGCTTTTTAAGGCTCAGATTCATCTTTCACGTTGAACATTTTTGTCATATGTTCCTCAGATGCCCCCAAAGAAACCTCAGCATCCATCAGTCCATCAGGTTTGGTGTTAGCAGGTAGCTGGGTGAACCTGACCTGCTCCAGCAGAGCCAATCCTCCTGTCAGCAACTTCTTCTGGTTCTTAAAAACTAAAGATGGACCCATGAAAGTAGCTGAAGGATACCTTCACAGACTCAAGATGACCAACATGACAGAAAGTTATTTCTGTGTGGCTACAAATGATCTTGGTCATGAGACATCACTAGAGATCCATCTACGTATTTCAGGTAAACACGGCTGCATCTGAAACTGGAAAACTTAGTGCTTCACAAATGGTTTTATACCTCATAATATATGCAAAAATACTGTGTGCAGAATTGCAAATAATGTTTTTGATGAGAAGTTAATGAAAATAAATAAATAAATAAATATAAATATAAATATAAAATAATATAAATATATCCTCAAAAAAGGATTGTTAACAGGACCCTGAATGTTGGCATCGTCATAAAATGCAGTAAATAGTGTGGGAAAGTAGAAATGAAGAGATTGGACACATTTGAATGAAAGCTGCACAGAGGATATAGCAACAGAGGAATAAAGTAGGAATTATGACAGAATAGATTTTCCATTCTCAGCATTCACAGAAGTATGAAAGATCCCCTAAAGTTAACATGTCCATATGGTGTTTTTGTGTGCGAAATAAGCATTCAGCGTCATGGTTGAGCATTTACAACTTGAAATGCTAGATCTTGCAGCTTGGATGCTTGGATGATACATTTGCAAAGTATTGTGGGTTTAGCTGACCTTGAATTCAGAGTGACAATGATGACTTTTATTAACTTGACTTGGTCACTTCTAATGTTTTTGTTAGAAAATGGACAGCCTTCATCATTGGGGGCTGTTGTTGGAGGGATCACTGGGGTCATCGTACTCATGTGTGTGGTCTTCATCCTTTGGTAAGCATCACGGGTCAACATCAAGCCCAGGTTTAATCATCCTGAATCCTTTTGTTATTTTTTTATGTGTGTTTAGCTTGTTCATCACATTGATTATTTTTTAGTTTTCTTTTATACCACAGTTCCTGCTTTGATGCTGTTGATTATCCCATCGGGGTGGAAATTTTGGAAACTATTTGAAGTTCATATCTGGAACATAGTAATTTTTATGTTACTCGGAATTAAAACCAAAGATGCATTTGTGGACTTCCTCTGAGTTGTGTACTTGGATCATCTCTGTTCTGTTCACATTCTGCCACAAGGAAAAATGTTACATGGACCAAATATTAGTTATTATGCAGATGATACTCTTCTATTTTCTGGATTTTCTTGAAATCTCTCGACATGAGTCTCAAATGAGTGACAAAGCAATGTGAATCATTTCATAACACAATGTAACAGAATCTTAGGACTAATCAGTGGAGGAAACCTGTTAAGATGCAAAAATCACGTATTTTTAGTGAAAAACTGAATCTAAAAAAAGTTATCCCTGCAATTTCACAGTCTTTCCTCTTCCCATTGTGTGCTCAGAGATTAGACTTTTAATGAGCGCTTCAATTTTTTCATATTTCAACTCATTCACAATCACAGACTATTTCAGCTGCTTGTGCAATATTGCAGATTCTGGATCAATCACTTAATGACAAATAGCAGCAAAAATCTGGCTTTTACCTTTAATAGTTCCTGAGATAGTATTAAATGTCAATGTGCAAAAAAAAATGCTGGAAGTGGGTTGACTTTTTTTTTTTTTTTAATTATCTCAATGTAGTTGATATATCAACCTCAAATTTCAAATACACCATTTTAAGTATCTGTAATTTATGATTAAAAAGGTTCCACGGAATCAGAGATGGCTGGGCAGGGGGCCCCAGATGACTGAATCCAGAAGAACCATTTACTGATCACTGTCGCACAATGTATTCCACACTGACCTATTAAACTTATTTACAAAACATTGAAAACAGACTTCCCAGAAAATCCAGACTGAGAATGATGATTATAATGAAATTGTTATACCTGAATACTTAAATTAAAACCCCCGCTTTCTCTTCTAGGAGGTTAAAGTCAACATGTTCAACTTCACATCAAGTGCAGGTGGGAAAACTGTACTGTAGTTACACATTTAGTGTTGTGAATATGTTTCTACTTACAGTGACAGAACAGATTCCTTTCTCTTTTTTGGCATAGCATCGAGGTTTTTCTGATGATAACAGCTGATTTCGTCTCATGAGTTTGTCTCCAGCTCGCCATAACATTTCATATTTTGTCCATTTTTCACAGAATACGCTTCTGCAAGAACAAACCAGAACAGCAGAAAATGAAGGCATCCATTACGGAGTGATTGACTTCTCCAAGCTAAGACCTGGACCTTCCTCAGACTCCATGAAGGACAACAGACAGCAGACGGATGTCATCTATTCACAGGTCAAAGTGTGCAAGAGCTCAACACAGACTGCTGATGGCCCAGAGTGTATCTATGCTCAAGTGAAGAAGAAATGAGCAAATAAACAAGCATGATTAAATTCAGGGAGCCTACGAATCTCCACATCCAGTCAATATTAACATGTTCATGATGTTCATGTTGGCTTATATGTATATTTTTTGACTGTAGTCTGTGGTGATCCCACATAAAGCTGTGAACAAAATTTTACATACACTTGAAAAGACCATATACATCATAGCAGTGTTGAGTTTCCAATGACTCATATAACTCTTAATTTTCTTTGATGGAATGGTTGAAATGTCTTTGTCACAAATAACAATAATGCATTTTGGTTCTTTCATAGGTCTTCTGGAAATATGGCCAAACCTCTAGTTTTATCTTTGACCACTCCTCTTAACAGAATTGGTGCAGTTCAACTAAATTTTTTGGCTTTCTCGTACAGATTTGTTTATTCATCACAGTCCAAAGGTTCTTGATGAGGATTAAGTCAGGACTTTGGGGATGCCCATCTAAAACCTAAATCCTAGCCTAGTTTAACAGCTTCTTTACTACTTTTTATGTGCGTTTGTGGTCATTGTCTTGTTGGAACACCCAACTTTCTGGCTGATGATTTTATGCTTTCCTGAAGATTGTAGAGGTAACAGGCCTTCTTCATTATTTCATTCACTTTGTGTGAAGCATCAATTCTTTTGGCACCAAAACAGCCCCAGAGCGCAATACTGCCACCGCCATGCTTGGCAGTTGGTTTGGTATTCTTGGGGTAGGCCTCACCTTCTCTTCTCTGAATATGTTTCTGGTCATTTTTACCAAATAACTAAATTTTTATTTCATATGACCATAGAATGTCCCTCCAGAAGGCCTTTTATTTGTCCACGTGATCAGTAGCAAACTTCAGTCGAGCTTTAAAGTGTCGCTTCTGGAGGAAGTAGACTCTTAGTCCATGATGATTTAAGATGCACCTGACTGTGGAAACTGATACCTCTGCTCTAGCAGTTTCTTATTTATTGCAGACCTGCTTTTTAGCAGTTCTGGGTTGACTGTTGACCATCCAGACCGACTATTTCTCAGCAGCTGGTGACAACTTGCGTTTTCCTCTGATCATGGCAGTGACACAACTTTGCCATGCATTTTTTACCAACAAACATTTGTTTGAACAGATGATTTGGGGATCTGGGTTTTTGAAATTGAACCAAGTTTCTTTCCTGAATTGCTCAAGTCACTGACTTGCTTCTTTAGATCTTTGCTGAGCTCCTCAGACTTTCCCACTGTAGTTTGTGATTGATCAGATGGTCCCTATATAAAGTGGCTCAGAGTTAGCAGCTGTAGTCAATTGTAATAACTCATGAGAAGAGGCTAAAATGAGCACAGCTTTCTATGTCATCAAAACTGACTAGTCCAGTTCCAGCAGATATATTTTCAGCACATTTGCAGCATATTTTCATAGGATCTATGGTGAATTTATGAAAGAACCAAAATGCATCATTGTTTTGTGTGACAAAGACCTATGTGTTTCATTCCATCAGAAATTAGGAGTTGTAGAAATGATTGGCAACTCAAGAAAGTCCAATCTGCAGTCACATTAGCAGTATATTACCAGTGAAGTATTATATTGGATGTTTATGTATTTTTATGCTTTTTGTTATATCAGTTTGTTTTACTCATGTAGCATGTGTCATAGTTATCGATTATCCATGTGTTTTTGTGTCTTAATGCTACCAAAATGAAGATGAAGCAGTTGCTGTTCTTGCAGCTATTTATTTGTTGCACTTTAATAAAAGGCTTGCCATACAACCAGTGAAAATGTGTATGTAGCTCATAATTTAAACGAAATAAAAATTTAAAATGCTTGCTGTTTTAGCAGCACAAATTGTGACGAAAGTTTCTGTTGCTTCCTTCTCAATCTTTTCACACAAGATGTAATCAGTAACTGATAAAATACTGCAGTAATATGTGTTTTTGTGTAAAAATCATGCACTAATTTTAGTTGTTTTATAACATGAATTAAGTAGAGTAAGAATTGGATTACCCTTTAGTGTGAATACTGCAAACTCAATTCTGTGGTACTTCAAATGAATTTTGAATGTTGAAGAAGTTCCTTTGTCGAAATGAGGAACGTAGACTTGGAGTTTCTGATGTAGTTGAAGAAAAGGTTAATCTTGTTGAGAAATTCAAAACAAGCTGATAGAAAAAAATATTTTTATACATTATTGCACTATAAATAGGCTGTCAGTCTTCTTAGATACAGACTCTGGACAAATTCTGCACTTCTCCTTATTGCAAAATATTCAAATTTACCAACAACCAGCAAAGCGTTTCTTCTGCTTTTCCCAGGTTGTAAGAGGTTTTTTTTTATTTGTTTTTACAACATAGCCTTGTTGAGACTCTGTTTTTCTTCTTCTTTTAAAATAACTCTAGTTTAGCAATGCAGCCTCTGTAATTACCAATCACAAGTGACTAAAAATTTACCTGTAATACTTAATAATGTGAGTGTGTTGACTGTTTTTTTGTTTTTTTTCACATTTCTCAATTGGATTCCCCCCTCTGCGCTCCTGTCTCTGATTTAAAGTGCACGGCTCAAAGACTTTTAAAATGACATTTTATACTTTGGGTGCAAGAACTACGATATAGCAACATTTTAGATGGAATCTGCTGATTTGTTTGGTTGCCATCAATCCAGTTTGATCAAAGCATGCCTACACAGTCCTAATGAAGCAGATTAGCTGAGTTGTTTCTCTCTTTTTTTGATAAATTGCAGCTGAAGATGTTGTGTCCACAGATATTATGTTGGCATGCTTATCCACTCATTCTAATGCACACAATATCTCTTGAACACCTTGACACAAGCATTCTCCTTGATTCCAGGATGAATTTATTAGAATTTGGTGGTCAAACGTCGCTGCGACTTCACAAAACAATTTTTGGCCGTAACTCAGGGATTCATATACCAAATATACACCAAATAAAGACAAAATGTCACATAAATTGATATGAGGATTAAATAATGTGATGACATTTTATATACAAAAAGTCAAAAGTCAAGTCTGGATGATTATTGATGTAAACTGCAAGTTTTCGTGAAGACATACAAAACAGTAATTCTTTTTATTTTAAATTTAACAGATGCTCACTTTGTCATAAATACGTACTGCTGCAGACAAATAGAATTTGGAACCAAGTCTTCAGATTTAGTTCTTAAAAAGTTGTGACAGGCAAGTAAAACTGTGGATTTATGTGGTGATCTTTGCTTGACACTAAATTAGCGACACTTGTAAGTAAACAAACATAGAGCACAAATAGAATAAATTGTATTGCTTAGGCCTCCATCTGATCTCAACAGTGCTGAACTATAATAACATTTAAATGCTGTAATTTGGAGTGTCTACTTCATGTAAAGTCTCGCCCTGTGCTTTAGATTTTTCTTGATTATGTGTTAGCATTTTACCTGGTTCCTCTTTTCATGAACATTTTAATATTTGTTGTATGTCTTTGCCACCTGCAATTAAAGAAGCAGCAAAGAAGAAGCAGAAGAAGAAGAAGAAGTTCAGTGGGGCAATTCCTGTCCTGAACTGTTAGGAGGAAGCTGCAACTGCAAAGGACTGTGTGAAATAATTACTTCAGTTGAACAACTGTGCATGACAAAACCTGTTCTGGAAAAAAAAGCATTTAAGGTTTTTGTAGAACATTTATCTACAGTTTGCACCATTTGATTGGTTACATACACAATCGTTAGTTTCTTGGTATAAAATGATCTTATCTGAAAACACCTCCTTGTGCTTACAGAGCAAGAAGGATTTTTTCCTGCAGGTTTATTTATTATTATTTCATTGAGCACAATGAAATAATATTACATGTATGCAATTTTTTAAAAATCTTTTTATGATGATATATTGTAAATATAGAACGTCATATAAAGCAAATGTGTCCAGAAAAAGATAAAAACACGAGAACATTCTTTTGTTCTTCTATTTTATGGATTTATGTTGAACTTTAGTGCAGGAGAACCACATTGGTTTCCTCCTGCAGACTCCAAAGTGAGAACTGTTTGTGTTCCTCTCATATTTACAGGAGGTTGATAAACTGAGATGATATTCAGCAGCTCTACAGGAACATCAACTGCACTTACTTTAAGTCTTGAATGATGGAAGTCAGCTTAGTCTTAGGCTAAGAAGAAACACGATAACTCCAGCTGCTTTTGTTGTTTTATAGGAAGTGCATAGACCACAAATCCCAAGAAGGTCTGTTAAACTGGGAAGTTGGTTATTGTTTCATTGCTTTTTGCACTTTGATGCAGGCTTCTTTGGTAGAACATTTTTAGGACATTTTTATGGTGTTAGAGATGATTTTGTAGCTCTGAGGTGACATCACTAAAAAAAAGGTTATTTCATATATTTGATGAAAGTTTTGTTTAGATTAAGTTAGTAAAATGACATGATATGTCACGGCGTGAAGGGTGAACCCGAGCTGAGAGCACACAAGCGAGGAAGCGGGGCTGAAGTAAAAGGTGGATTTATTGTACTGAAGGAGTGAGGTAGACAACTAAAGGCTGGAATACACTTTCCGCACGAACGAGCCGCGCGGAAATCAGCCGCACGGAAATCCGCCGCACGGAAATCCGTGCGAGAGAACGTGTGTGCATTTATACTCCGTGCGCGTCTGCTCCAAAACTGCAGGGGGCAGTGTATCGCAAACACACGTCTACGTGGTCTACTCTAGTAATAAACTAGAGAAGAAGAAGTCTGCTTCCAAACTGCAGGGGGCAGTGTAGCTCAAACACACGTCTACCTCGTCTACTCTGGTACTAAAGTAGAGAAGAAGAAGTTTGCCATCGTTTACACCACTTACAACACGGCATTTTACCGAATAAAAGCATTTCAGCAGTTAGTTTTAATTTCACACCATGATTAGTTCATAACCCAGTTACCACGGTGCTCTCTGTGTGGTGAAGTTCACGTATTTCCAGACTTCATCTACGAGTAGGTCCTGGCCCTCCGCCATGTTTTTCCGTGCGGCTCCGTCCGCGTTGGTTAGAAAAATGTGGAGGTGCGCGGAGCGGAAATTTTCCGCACGGAAAGGCCGCTGGAGGGGGCGTGAGTGCAAAAATGACGTCATTTTTCCGCACGTTGAATCTAATGAGGTGGTCCTTGTGTCATTTCTGACCTTCCCTGAAAATTTCATCCAAATTTGTATATCTGTTTTTGAGTAATTTTGTGCACAGAAAGATTAACAGAAGGACAAACATATGCTGATCATCACGTAACTCTGCCGCATTCCTTGGCTGAGTAATTAAATAAATAAGACATTCTGGCCGCTTACTTGTTTTGAAGCAAAGTCTATTAACTGTGAGGAGTGACACAACAGCATCATTTTTCCAATGTTCACTTACAGCCTACTGCTGTATTTGATAATTTCTGTCAGATAAGTAGGACAGTATTCAAAACAACTTAGAGTATAGTTAACTTTTCTTTGACACCTCCTTTATTTTTTCAATTCAATTTTATTTATATAGCGCCAATTACAGTCAAATTGTCTCGAGACGCTTTACAGAACCCATATGCCTGACCCCCAGAGCAAGCCAAAAGGCGACAGTGGCAAGGAAAACACCCTTTTAACAGGGAAAAAAACCTCGAGCAGAACCCGGCTCTAATGTGGGGGGGACCCATCTGCCTGCTGGCCGGGCGGGTTGAGAGGGACAGAAGAGGTAGAAAGGTAGAGATAGAGGGGTAGAGGTAGAGATAGAGGGATACAGATAGAGGGGTAGAGATAGAGAGGTGGGGGGGGTGGGACACAAGGACCATAAAACACAGCCACACATCTGAAGCATCCAGCATCCAGCTCTGGGACCAGGGACACTCGGAGAAAGGACACAGAAAGAAACAGAGTGAATGTAATGCAATAATGGTATATATAGTAAATACATAGGTAGTTAGAGAAGGGCTCAGTGCATCAAGAGAGGTTCCCCAGCAGTCTAGGCCTATAGCAGCATAACTAGGGGCAAACTAAAGGGACGTCAAGAGGGGAAGTCAGTTTTGCAAATGAAAACACCAGCTCACCCCGTCAGGGTCCCCCAGTCAGCCCTAACTATAAGATTTGTCAAAAAGGAAGGTTTTAAGCCTGGTCTTAAAAATAGAGAGGGTGTCCGCCTCCCGAACCCAAACTGGGAGCTGGTTCCACAGGAGAGGTGCCTGATAACTGAAGGCTCTGCCTCCCATTCTACTTTTAGAGATTCTAGGAACAAGTAAGCCTGCAGTCTGAGAGCGAAGAGTTCTGCTAGGATAATATGGTACTATCAGGTCTTTAAGATATGATGGAGATTGATTATTAAGAGCTTTATATGTCAGAAGAAGGATTTTGAATTCTATTCTAGATTTAACAGGAAGCCAATGAAGAGACACCAATATAGGAGAAATATGATCTCTCTTGCTAACTCCCGTCAGTACTCTGGCTGCAGCATTTTGGATCAGCTGTAGATATTTCAGAGAGCTATTGGGACAACCTGATAATAAGGAATTACAGTAGTCAAGCCTAGAAGTAACAAATGCATGGACTAGTTTTTCTGCATCACTCTGAGACAGGATGTTCCTGATTTTCACAATATTTCTCAGGTGGAAAAAGGAAGTCCTACAGATTTGTTTTATGTGCGAGTTAAAGGACATGTCCTGGTCAAAGATAACACCGAGGTTCCTCACAGTAGTACTGGAGGCCAATGTAATGCCATCCAGAGTAACTATATGCTTTGAAAGCAATTCTCTAAGATGTTTGGGGCCAAATACAATGACTTCAGTCTTGTCTGAATTTAGTAGTAAGAAATTATAGGTCATCCAGGTCTTTATGTCCTTAAGACAATCTTGCAGTCTAGCTAGCTGATTAGTTTCATTTGGCTTCATAGATAAATACAATTGAGTGTCGTCAGCATAACAATGGAAATTAATACAGTGCTTCCTAATAATGTTGCCTAAGGGAAGCATGTATAATGTGAACAGTATTGGTCCTAAGACAGAACCCTGAGGAACTCCATGATTAACCCTAGTATGCTCAGAAGAGTCATTGTTGACATGCACAAACTGGAACCTGTCTGATAAGTAGGATTTAAACCAGTCCAGTGCTGTCCCTTTAATGCCAACAGAATGTTCTAGTCGCTGTAATAAAAGTTTGTGGTCGATTGTATCGAATGCTGCACTAAGGTCCAATAAAATAAGTATAGAGACCAGTCCATTATCTGACGCTATGAGAAGGTCATTTGTAACTTTCACCAGAGCTGATGATGCACTCTGAAGCCTGACTGAAACTCTTCAAACAAGCTATTCCTTTGTAAATGTTCACATAATTGATTTGCAACTGTTCTTTCCAGAATTTTGGAGAGAAATGGGAGGTTGGAAATTGGTCTATAGTTGGCTAAAACATCTGGATCTAGAGTGGGCTCTTTAAGTAAAGGTTTGATTACAGCAACCTTAAAAGCCTGTGGTACATAACCTGTTACTAGAGAGAGATTAATCAGATCTAACATTGAGGAATTAATTAAAGGTAAAGCCTCCTTGAACAGTCTAGTTGGGATAGGATCTAAAAGACATGTTGATGGTTTGGATGTAGAAACTATTGAAATGAGTTCAGAGAGATGTATGGGGGTGAAAAATTCTAAATATCCATCTGGTCTTACAGCCAATTCTAAAGTATCTGTACTCGATGATACATCTGTGACATTTGCAGGAAGGGCCAGAGTAATTTTTTCTCTAATCGTAATAATTTTATTTGTAAAGAAGCTCATGAAGTTGTTACTGCTCAAAGCTAAAGGAATACAAGGTTCAACAGAGCTCTGACTCTTTGTCAGCCTGGCTACAGTGCTGAAGAGAAACCTGGGGTTGTTCTTGTTTTCCTCTATTAAAGATGAATAATATGTTGTCCTGGCATTACGAAGAGCTTTTTTATAAATTACTAGACTATTTTTCCAAGCTACATGAACTTCCTCTAAATTAGTGGAGTACCACTTCCTTTCCAGCTTTCGGGACGCCTGCTTTAAAGTCCGCAGCTGGGAATTATACCAAGGAGCAGGTCCTCTCTGAGATAGAACTTTCTTTTTTACAGGTGCAACACTATCAAGTGTTGTACGCAGTGAGGCTGCAGCATTATTAACAATATAATCCACTTCTGTGGGGGTAAAATTATAATATTTCCCTTCCATTATATCAGTAAGTGGTGCTGGACTAAATAGAGAGGGTATTATTTCCTTAAATTTAGTCACCGAATTGTGAGACAGACATCTACTGTAATGATATTTATTCTTAACTCCTATATAATCTATTGTTGTAAATTGAAATGTTATCATAAAATGGTCAGAAAGAAGAGGGTTCCAGGGAAATACTGTTAACTGTTTGATTTCTATGCCATAAGTCAGAACGAGGTCAAGGGTATGATTAAAACTATGAGCTGGTTTATTTACATGTTGAGAAAACCCAATTGAGTCTAATATTGAATTAAAAGCAGTCGTAAGGCTGTCACTGTCCACGTCAACATGAATGTTGAAGTCACCCACAATAATGACTTTATCTGAGCTGAGCACTAAATCAGATAAAAAGTCTGAGAATTGAGATAAAAACTCAGAGTAAGGAGCAGGAGGACGATATACAACAACAAATAAAACTGGTTTCTGAGTTTTTAAATCTGGATTAGAGAGACTGAGAGTAAGATTTTCAAATGAACTGTAACTAGGTTTAGGTCTCTGGTTCATTTTTAAGCTAGAGAGGTAAATTGCTGCCACTCCTCCTCCTCGGGCCGTGATTCGAGGAACATGACAGTTAGTATGACTAGTAGGAGTTGATTCATTTAGACTAACATATTCTTCCTGCTGCAACCAGGTTTCAGTCAAACAGAACAAATCAATCTGGTTATCAGTTATCAAATCATTTACTAACAGAGATTTAGACGAGAGAGATCTAATATTTAACAGACCACATTTAATTGTCCTGTTTCTTCGTTCAGTTGAAATAGTGGTATTAATTTTAATTAGATTTTTATGGTTACTATGTCTTTTGTTTATTTTTGATTTGCTTAATTTATTGAATTTTGGTGGTCGGGAGACAGACACAGTCTCAATAAAGCTAAGTGATTTACTGGAGGGTGACAGCTGAGAGGAAACTGCAGAGAGGTGTGGAAGACTACAACTCTGCACCCTGGTCTGAACTCTGGGTTGTCATGCTTTAGGAGTTCTAATAAAATCAGCCATATTTCTAGAAATGAGAGCTGCACCAGCCAAAGTGGGATGGATGCCGTCTCTCCTAATCAGACCAGGTTTTCCCCAGAAAGAGCTCCAATTGTCTATAAAGCCAACGTCGTTTGCAGTACACCACGTAGACGACCTTTATATGTCACAGGTGCTGAAAAGACTTAAGCAGAGGCAACAGTGATGATATACCTCTGTATCCTTGCTCATATCTCTCCTGGCAAACCTTCTCTCTCCTTAAGATTCTTTTTAGGAATAGAGATTCTTTAAAATCCCACACTAGGAGCAGTTACTGGGTCACAGGCAGGAAGATGGAGCAGACAAAGAGGCTCAAAATGGAGAAATGAGATGCACCTGTGAGTTTTGTCACTTTATTAGAAAGCAAGGGCTTTTTGTCATCCAATGCGATCTCTTATGTGTCTGTTTTCTGTTACCCCGCTCTCTCTCTCTCCTTCACCCTCACCCCAACCGGTCGAGGCAGATGGCCTCCCTGCCTGAGCCTGGTGCTGCTGGAGGTTTGTTTTGAGTAAAAGCAAGATTTTTGTTTAAAGCACTGAATCGGTGCTATAAATCGAAATTCAATAATTCACTCTAATACCAAGGAGTCATGAAATTTTTGTCTTTACCTTAGCTATGGATTAAAGACACCAAGTTGGGGGCGCTGCTGAGCTTTCAATGGAATAAGACGTGACTTTGGAGGCTCCTGCCGTTTTCGCTTAAAATTGTATTTTATCTGCGCATTTCGCTGACATACTTGGCAATATCTTGCTTCACTCTACTTCCCGGACTGAAATAGAATATTGTTCTGCGTTGAAATAGCTGATAAGACCACGAAAACCCGCAAAGCTGTTCAGACACAACTCAGGCCCGTCGCGACCACTTCCCCGGGTGAGCCACCAGCTACCGCATCTTTAAAAGAGAACTCCAAGAGGTCACGTGAGCTTTCAATGGAGTAGGACGTGACTTCGGAGGCTCCTGCCGTTTTCGCTTAAAATTGTATTTTATCCGCGCATTTCGCTGACATACTTGGCCCTATCTTGCTTCACTCTACTTTCCGGACTGAAATAGAATATTGTTCTGTGTTGAAATGGCTGATAAGACCACGAAAACCCGCAAAGCTGTTCAGACACAACTTAGGCCCGTTGCGACCACGTCCCCGGGTGAGCCACCAGCTACCGCTACGTCCACTTCACTACTAGCCGACCTCGATACCACCGCCCTCAGGCTGGAGTTGCTGGCTTCGCTGAGGAAAGATATTGCTGACATCTTTAAAAAAGAACTCCAGGAAACTCTCGGTGATACTCTGTCGACTATCAAGCTTGACCTGCAGGCGGTGAAAACACAACTGGTCTAAGACAGAGCTGCTACTGATGCTAGCTTGGCTACGCTAAGAGGTACGGTGGGGGAAATGGAGCAGGCGCTGTCGGGGTGCACCGATGACATCGCTGTGATGAAAAAGACTATAGAGAGCCTCACTGCTAACGTGACTAAACTCGAGAATAAATGTGAAGATCTAGAGTCCAGATCACGACGTAATAATATCAGGATTGTGGGAGTTCCGGAGGGCAACGATTCCTGCACTACAGCTGCTGTAGCCGCGTTGTTAAAGGAGGCGTTCAATCTGCAAAAGGAGCCGCTGCTGGACAGAGCCCACCGGACCCTTCAACCGAAGCCCAAGCCCCACGAACGACCGAGAGCTATTGTGTGCAGATTTCATTACTATAGTGACTGTGTGGACATTTTGCGCCGTGCGAGGGAGCTTCAACAGATTAAAGTCCGGGACTTGACCATCTCGGTCTTCCCGGACCATACTGCCAAGGTAGCCCGCGCGCGGGCTGCGTTCAACGAGGTTAGGCGACAGCTCCGCGGCATTGACGGGGTTCGGTACGGACTCATCCACCCCGCCCGGCTTCGCATCACACACGACGGCGTTACGAAGGAATTTGTTTCAGCGGAAAAAGCCAGCGACTATGTCAAAACTCTGGTAACCGGTTGAGCTGCATTAGTCCTTATAGAGCCGATTTTGCTTATTCTTGAATTCGGATGTTCACGTGTTATGCTGATTTACCGTTGTTTTTGTATTTGCCAATGGTTCGTGCTCTCTTTAGCCTGAAATTTGCCTTTGCACCGTAAGTGGCTCTTTGATCTGATGCACTAACTAGGTCGGTGTTATTCGTGGTTATTTAAAACAATATCAGATGCCTCTTCTTTCACCGCCTTAGTCACTGTGATATAATCTATAATATATTTTTATTCTTCAATTATGACCGGCATCAACATTGTATTTGCACTTTTATTTTTATATCCTTTGCCACTGTTCTGTTGGTGCACTATTATCTTTTTGTCTGGCCAATATGTTCATCTTTAATTAACATATTTTTGTTATGTACGATATGGGTGTGTATGTATATATGTGTATGTATGGATGTATATGTATGTATGTGTGTATATGTGTGTGTGTGTATGTATGTATGTATGTATATATATGCATATATATGTGTGTGTATGTAGATATATGTGTGTGTGTGTGTGTAATTTTGTTTTGTTTTATTATTGCGCACACTGTTGATCAGCTTTGAAATCGGTAGGAGTCTCTTCTCTTCTTCTTCTCCTGCTTCTATTTGTTCTGCTTTGTCTCCTGAGTTGCTCTCACATTATGGTGGGCGACTTGTGTTTACTGGGGGAAACACTGCTGTCTCCTTTGTTTTGTAGTTCTATGGGGACTTTGGGTGTATGTTCAGGGGTATGTTGTGGAGAGGGTATCCCACCTCAACTCTATAGCTGTTTGTATTTTGGTTGTTTATTTTATTTAAATGGTTAACACCAACATAAATCCCAGCATTGCTGGTTCAGGCACACCTCTCAGATTTATTAGCTGGAATATCAAAGGTATGGGTAACCCTGTCAAGAGGTCTACGGTTTTCACTCACTTGAAACGTTTAAATTCTGCTATAGTATTTTTACAGGAGACTCATCTTCGGATTAAAGATCACCATAGGCTATACTGCCCTTGGGTAAGTCAGTGCTTCCACTCAAACTTTAACTCAAAAGCAAGAGGAGTTGCCATTTTAATAAACAAGAAAGTCCAATTTTCATCTACTGATGTCATTGCGGACAAGAATGGAAGATATCTGATTGTGGCTGGCACTCTAATGCAAAGAAAAGTCTTGTTGGTAAACGTATATGCTCCAAACTTTGATGATGCTGAATTTGCTAACAGATTATTGAGCAATCTTCCGTTCTTAAATACTCATTCTGTGATTTTTGGAGGGGATCTTAATTGCGTTTTCGACCCATCTCTAGATCGGTCTAATCCACGTAATCTGACTCAATCTGCTATGTCTAAAACTTTTTCTGAGTTTATGGGGCTGAATGGTCTCGTTGATCCATGGAGATCTCGTAATCCTTCTATGAGAAAATGTTCTTTTTTCTCCAAAGTGCATCAGTCATATTCAAGAATTGACTATTTCTTTATAGATAGCACCCTTAATACATGTGTACTTTCCTCTGACTATTTGGCTATTGTAATATCTGACCATGCACCGTTATTGCTAGACATTCAACTTTCCAGTCATAAGGGTAGCCCTCCACTCTGGCGATTTAACTCTCTTCTCTTAGCAGATAATGAATTTTGCAATTTCATTTCAAATTCTATTGACGAGTTCCTTTCTTTTAACCAGAATGACTCAACTTCATGTTCATTGTTATGGGAAACACTTAAGTCATATCTTAGAGGACAAATTATTTCATATTCAGCACATTCTCGCAAAAGGCTTAACTCTAGACTCAATGAATTTACAATAGCTATTAGTGATCTTGATCAAAAATATGCACTGACCCCTACTCCAGAATTGCTTCAGCAGCGTATTGATTTACAAGCAGAATTTGATCTTATTTCAACTAAAGATGCAGAGCGCTTGTTGCTACGTAGCCGCGGTTCATATTATGAACACGGCGACAAAGCAAGTCGTTTGCTGGCTCATCAGTTACGGCGTCAGGCCGCTTCCCGTTTGATACCTAGTATTAAAAACACCCAAAATATAATTATTACAGATCCTATAGAAATCAATACTACTTTCAAGTCTTTTTACTCATCGCTATATAAATCAGAATTGCCAACAGACAATACTAAAATGAATGATTTTCTTCAAAATCTACAGAATCCCGTCATTGACCCTAATATGGCAGAACAATTGGACTCCCCACTCTCTCTAGAAGAATTAGTAATTTCAATTAAAGCTATGCAATCTAACAAAGCCCCTGGCCCGGATGGGTTTCCGATTGAGTTTTATAAAAAGTTTATTGGAAAATTGGCACCACTACTTTTATTGGTGTTTAATGAGTCTCTGGATCGTGGTTCATTACCACCCACTTTGACACAAGCTACTATCGCTCTCCTTCTTAAGAAGGACAAGGAACCAACCTCTTGTGGCTCTTATAGACCGTTATCTTTGCTCAATGCTGATGTAAAGGTGTTGGCTAAAGTAATTGCATCTCGATTAGAGAACGTGCTTCCATGTATTATTTCTGAAGAGCAGAATGGTTTTATCAAGGGGCGCCAGTTATTTTTTAATACCCGAACACTTTTTAACATAATTTACTCTAAACATTCAGCTGATCTACCTGCAATCGTTATTTCCTTGGATGCTGAAAAAGCATTTGACAGAGTGGAGTGGGAGTACTTGTTTGCTGTTTTGAAAAGGTTCGGTTTTAGAGATAAATTAATTTCTTGGATCTGTCTTCTTTACTCATCCCCTAAAGCCAGTATCCACACTAATGATGTTTATTCTGATTATTTTGCCCTTGGGCGTGGTACTCGCCAAGGGTGTCCTTTATCACCTTTGCAAAAAGCTATTGCTATTGAACCCTTATCCATCGTGGTACAATCTTCTCCCCTATTTAGAGGAATCATTCGAAATAGAATTGAGCACAAATTATCATTGTATGCGGATGATTTAATGTTGTATGTAACTGACCCTGCAACTTCTATTCCGGCTGTTTTAAGCATTCTGGAGCAATTCAGTTGGTTTTCAGGTTATAAATTAAATCTGGAGAAAAGTGTATGTTTTCCTGTTAATACTGCAGCATGCCATCTCCAACAATCAGACCTGCCTTTCCAATTCAGCCCTTCAGGGTTTAAATATCTCGGTATTAATGTGATACCTTCTTTATCTGACCTTGTAACTGCTAATTTTACTCCTCTTATCTCTGTGATCACATCTGATATTCAAAGATGGGGCAGCCTCCCCCTTTCTGTAATTGGCAGGATCAGCGTAGTTAAAATGAATATATTACCAAAGTTTCTTTTCTTATTCCAGTCAATTCCTCTATTTCTGCCAAAACATTTTTTTGATTCTCTGGATAAGTTAATTTGTTCCTTCATTTGGGGTGGGAAGTCACCAAGAGTTTGCAAAACTTCACTGCAAAGATGCAAACTCAGTGGTGGTCTTGCATTACCCAATTTCCAGTTTTACTATTGGGCCGCTCATCTCCATAAACTTTGCTATTGGATACACTGTCCTAGTTCATCCTGGTGTAAATTGGAGTTATCATCTTGTAGAGGTTCCTCTATACTTGCTTTACTTCATTCCTCGTTGCCTGTAAAACCTTCATTATATACTGATAATCAAGTGGTTCTAAACACTCTTCAGATCTGGTATCAGTTTAGACAGCACTTTAAATTCTCAGATGCATCTTCCTTAGGTCCATTAACCAATAACCACCTATTTCCTCCATCACTTCTGGACCCAGTGTTTTCAATATGGTTTGACAAGGGTATTAAACAATTCAAAAATCTATATATAGGTGGTGTCTTTGAGAGTTTCGGTAACTTGTCCTCCAGGTATGACCTCCCTCCTTCTCATTTGTATCGCTATTTCCAAATCCGTGATTTTGTCTCCAAATGTTTCCTGAATTTTCCTTCTGCACCTCCAGGACAACTTTGGGAGAACTTGTTCTCACACACTCCTCAACAGAAAGGCTTAATTTCCAACATGTACAACTTCATCTTGTCCTTAAGTAATCATTCTAGCACCAAAATTAAGAGTGCATGGGAAAAGGAACCGAGAATCCAATTAAATGAAAACCTCTGGCATCATGCTATAGACAGGATACGATCTAGCACTTCTTGTGCTCGTCTTGGATTTATTCAATTTAAGGTCCTGCATAGGGTCCATTTTTCTAAATCCAGACTGGCTAGAATTTATCCAGAAATGAAGGATGAATGTGATAAATGTCATGGCTCTCCTTGTCATCTCAGCCATATGTTTTTTCATTGCCCAGCGCTAAATGATTTTTGGACCAGATATTTTAATATTATGTCCACCGTTCTTGGAGTAAATTTGCAGCCTTCCCCATTGATTGCTATATTTGGGATTCCTGATGCTTCTCTCGCATTAAATTCTAACCAAAAGGACATTTTAGCTTTCACATCCCTATTGGCAAGACGTTGTTTACTGCTACATTGGCAATCTGTCAACTATCCTTCCATCTCCCGGTGGCTTAAGGACACCATATTCTTCCTAAAACTTGAGAAGATAAAATATACTTTGAGAGGATCCACTGATAAGTTTTTCTGTAAATGGCAACCGTTCATATCATATTTTACAAGTTTGAAGCTACTCCCCAACTGAATGTGTGCCTGTTGTTTTTTCTTTTTTCTTTTTCTGTGTTTCATAAATTTTGAATAACCAGTATTATATGTTGGTCATATGTGCTAAGTTGAGGTGGGATCGGGTGGATGGGAGGGGGGTTATGTTCTATATTGTTCCATTATCTTGTTTTGCTTTTGTGTACATATATGTACGTAGCTTTGTTCAAGTGCCGACATTTACCTGTATGTGTATGCATTCATGACTGCGTGCTTAGGTGTATATGTGTTTAAAAAAGAAAAAAGTGGATTGTATTTTTTACTGACATTATCTCAGTAATTTTTCAATAAAAATATTTTGGAAAAAAAAAAAAGAGAACTCGAGGAAACTCTCGGTGATACTCTGTCGACTATCAAGCTTGACCTACAGGCGGTGAAAACACAACTGGCCCAAGACAGAGCTGCTACTGATGCTAGCTTGGCTACTAAGAAGTTGGGTGGGGGAAATGGAGCAGGCGCTGTCGGGGTGCACCGATGACATCGCCGTGATGAAAATGACCATAGAGAGCCTTACTGCTAACGTGACTAAACTCGAAAATAAATGTGAAGATCTAGAGTCCAGATCACGACGTAATAATATCAGGACTGTGGGAGTTCCGGAAGGCAACGATTCCTGCACTACAGCTGCTGTAGCCGCATTGTTAAAGGAGGCGTTCAATCTGCAAAAGGAGCCGCTGCTGGACAGAGCCCACCGGACCCTTCAATCGAAGCCCAATCCCCACGAACGACCGAGAGCCATTGTGTGCAGATTTCACTACTACAGTGACTGTGTGGACATTTTGCGCCATGCGAGGGAGCTTCAACAGATTAAAGTCCGGGACTTGACCATCTCGGTCTTCCCGGACCACACTGCCAAGGTAACCCGCGCGCAGGCTGCATTCAACGAAGTCAGGCGACAGCTCCGCGGCATTGACGGGGTTCGGAACGGACTCATCCACCCCGCCCGGCTTCGCATCACACACGACGGCGTTACGAAGGAATTTGTTTCAGCGGAAAAAGCCAGCGACTATGTCAAAACTCTGGTAACCGGTGGTGCTGCATTAGTCCTTATAGAGCCGATTTTGCTTATTCTTGAATTCGGATGTTCATGTGTTAGGCTGATTTACCGTTGATTTTGTATTTGCCGATGGTTCGTGGTCTCTTTAGCCTGAAAGTTGCTTTTGCACCTTAAGTGGCTCTCTGATCTTATGCACTAACAAGGTCGGTGTTACTCGTGGTTGTTTAAAACAATATCAGATGCCTTTTCTTTCACCGCCTTAGTCAATGTGATATAATCTATAATATATTTTTATTCTTCAACTGACTGGCATCAACATTGTATTTGCACTTTTATTTTTATATCCTTTGCCAATGTTCTGTCGGTGCACTATTATCTTTTTGTCTGGCCAATATGTTCACCTTTAATTAACATATTTTTGTTATGTAAGATATGTGTGTATGTATATATGTGTATGTATGGATGTATATGTATGTATGTGTGTATATGTATGTGTATATATGTGTGTGTGTATGTATGTGTATATATATATGTGTGTGTGTGTGTGTAATTTTGTTTTGTTTTATTATTGTGCACACTGTTGATCAGCTTTGAAATCGGTAGGAGTCTCTTCTCTTCTTCTTCTCCTGCTTCTATTTGTTCTGCTTTGTCTCCTGAGTTGCTCTCACATTATGGTGGGCGACTTGTGTTTACTGGGGGAAACACTGCTGTCTCCTTTGTTTTGTAGTTATATGGGGACTTTGGGTGTATGTTCAGGGGTATGTTGTGGAGAGGGTATCCCACCTCAACTCTATAGCTGTTTGTATTTTGGTTGTTTATTTTATTTAAATGGTTAACACCAACATAAATCCCAGCATTGCTGGTTCAGGCACACCTCTCAGATTTATTAGCTGGAATATCAAAGGTATGGGTAACCCTGTCAAGAGGTCTACGGTTTTCACTCACTTGAAACGTTTAAATTCTGCTATAGTATTTTTACAGGAGACTCATCTTCGGATTAAAGATCACCATAGGCTATACTGCCCTTGGGTAAGTCAGTGCTTCCACTCAAACTTTAACTCAAAAGCAAGAGGAGTTGCCATTTTAATAAACAAGAAAGTCCAATTTTCATCTACTGATGTCATTGCGGACAAGAATGGAAGATATCTGATTGTGGCTGGCACTCTAATGCAAAGAAAAGTCTTGTTGGTAAAACGTATATGCTCCAAACTTTGATGATGCTGAATTTGCTAACAGATTATTGAGCAATCTTCCTTTCTTAAATACTCATTCTGTGATTTTTGGAGGGGATCTTAATTGCGTTTTCGACCCATCTCTAGATCGGTCTAATCCACGTAATCTGACTCAATCTGCTATGTCTAAAACTTTTTCTGAGTTTATGGGGCTGAATGGTCTTGTTGATCCATGGAGATCTCGTAATCCTTCTATGAGAAAATGTTCTTTTTTCTCCAAAGTGCATCAGTCATATTCAAGAATTGACTATTTCTTTATAGATAGCACCCTTAATACATGTGTACTTTCCTCTGACTATTTGGCTATTGTAATATCTGACCATGCACCGTTATTGCTAGACATTCAACTTTCCAGTCATAAGGGTAGCCCTCCACTCTGGCGATTTAACTCTCTTCTCTTAGCAGATAATGAATTTTGCAATTTCATTTCAAATTCTATTGACGAGTTCCTTTCCTTTAACCAGAATGACTCAACTTCATGTTCATTGTTATGGGAAACATTTAAGTCATATCTTAGAGGACAAATTATTTCATATTCAGCGCATTCTCGCAAAAGGCTTAACTCTAGACTCAATGAATTTACAATAGCTATTAGTGATCTTGATCAAAAATTTGCACTGACCCCCACTCCAGAATTACTTTAGCAGTGTATTGATTTACAAGCAGAATTTGATCTTATTTCAACTAAAGATGCAGAGCGCTTGTTGCTACGTAGCCGCGGTTCATATTATGAACACGGCGACAAAGCAAGTCGTTTGCTGGCTCATCAGTTACGGCGTCAGGCCGCTTCCCGTTTGATACCTAGTATTAAAAACACCCAGAATATAATTATTACAGATCCTATAGAAATCAATACCACTTTCAAGTCTTTTTACTCATCATTATATAAATCAGAATTGCCAACAGACAATACTAAAATGAATGATTTTCTTCAAAATCTACAGAATCCCGTCATTGACCCTAATATGGCAGAACAATTGGACTCCCCACTCTCTCTTGAAGAATCAGTAATTTCAATTAAAGCTATGCAATCTAACAAAGACCCTGTCCCGGATGGGTTTCCGATTGAGTTTTCTAAAAAATTTATTGGAAAATTGGCACCACTACTTTTATCGGTGTTTAATGAGTCTCTGGATTGTGGTTCATTACCACCCACTTTGGCACAAGTTTATTGCTCTCCTTCTTAAGAAGGACAAGGAACCAACCTCTTGTGGCTCTTATAAACCGTTATCTTTGCTCAATGCTGATGTAAAGGTGTTGGCTAAAGTAATTGCATCTCGATTAGAGAATGTGCTTCCATGTATTATTTCTGAAGAGCAGAATGGTTTTATCAAGGAGCACCAGTTATTTTTTAATACCCGAACACTTTTTAACATAATTTACTCTAAACATTCAGCTGATCTACCTGAAATCGTTATTTCCTTGGCTGCTGAAAAAGCATTTGACAGAGTGGGAGTACTTGTTTGCTGTTTTGAAAAGGTTCGGTTTTAGAGATAAATTAATTTCTTGGATCTGTCTTCTTTACTCATCCCCTAAAGCCAGTATCAACACTAATGATGTTTATTCTGATTATTTTGGGCGTGGTACTCGCCAAGGGTGTCCGTTATCACCTTTGCTTTTTGCTATTGTTATTGAACCCTTATCCATCGTGTTGCGATCTTCTCCCCTATTTAGAGGAATCATTCGAAATGGAATTGAGCACAAATTATCATTATATGCGGATGATTTACTGTTATATTTAACTGACCCTGCAGCTTCTATTCCGGCTGTTTTAAGCATTCTGGAGCAATTCATTTGGTTCTCAGGTCATAAATTAAATCTGGAGAAAAGTGTATGTTTTCCTGTTAATACTGCAGCATGCCATCTCCAACAATCAGACCTACTGTTACGGCTGTGGCCGTATTTTGGTAATGTTGTGTTTGTAGTTTTGAAATGTTTTTTTGTCTGGGAGTGGGTGTTCTGTGTTGTTTGTAGATCTTTGTTTCATCCTTGTGGTCTGTTTCGTCCTGTTGGTTGGTAGTGGGTGTTCTGTCTTTGTGGATCTTTGTGTGCAGGAGCTGATTGGTGGCAAGGCGGACCCAGCGCTGATTGGCTGTAAACCATTTTAAATCTTGGCAGCCGGCAGTGATGAGGGGAGAACTCTCTGACAGCAGCACCCTTTGTTTTTTCCCAGACTCCAAATTTTTGCCTTGATACCCGTGTTTTTTGGTTAGATTAAGATAGTGTGTTTTTTGTTTGTTAGGTTAGGTTTTGTTGGATAGGATCTTTTGTTTGAGTGCTATAATGCCTCTTTAGTTTGTATCCAATTATTATTATTTTTTTTTTTGTTTTTTTTTTTTGCTTGAATGAATAGCCCATGTGGTGGCCTCTTTTATTTGTTAATAGTGTAAATAAACCTTTTTTAATTTTTCTACAAACTGTTCATTGTTTTTGGGGACCGGGAAAATATTCCACCTTTTTAAAAAAAAAAAAAAAAACAAACATTATGCTACGCACCTTCCCCCTAGACGGGTGCGTAACACCTACCTTTCCAGTTTAGCCCATCAGGGTTTAAATACCTCGGTATTAATGTAACACCTTCTCTATCTGACCTTGTAACAGATAATTTTACTCCTCTTATCTCTGTGATCACATCTGATATTCAAAGATGGGACAGCCTCCCCCTTTCTGTAATTGGCAGGATCAGCGTAGTTAAAATGAATATATTACCAAAATTTCTTTTCTTATTCCAGTCCATTCCTCTCTTTCAGCCAAAACAATTTTTTTGATTCTCTGGATAATTTGTTCCTTCATTTGGGGTGGGAAGTCACCAAGAGTTTGCAAAACTTCATTGCAAAGATGCAAACTCAGTGGTGGTCTTGCATTACCCAATTTCCAATTTTACTATTGGGCCGCTCATCTCCATAAACTTTGCTATTGGATACACTCTCCTAGTTCCTCTTGGTGTAAATTGGAGTTATCATCTTGTAGAGGTTCCTGCTTTACTTCATTCCTCATTGCCTGTAAAACCTTCATTATATACTGATAATCAATTGGTTCTAAACACTCTTCAGATCTGGTATCAGTTTCGACAGCACTTTAAATTCTCAGATGCATCTTCCTTAGGTCCATTAACCAACAACCACCTATTTCCTCCATCACTTCTGGACCCGGTGTTTTCAATATGGTTTGACAAGGGTATTAAACAATTCAAAAATCTATATATAGGCGGTGTCTTTGAGAGCTTCGGTAACCTGTCCTCCAGGTATGACCTCCCTCCTTCTCATTTGTATCGCTATTTCCAAATCCGTGATTTTGTCTCCAAATGTTTCCCGAATTTTCCTTCTGCACCTCCAGGACAACTTTGGGAGAACTTGTTCTCACACACTCCTCAACAGAAAGGCTTAATTTCCAACATGTACAACTTCATCTTGTCCTTAAGTAATCATTCTAGTACCAAAACTAAGAGTATATGGGAAAAGGAACTGGGAATCCAATTAAATGAAAACCTCTGGCATCATGCTATAGACAGGATACGATCTAGCACTTCTTGTGCTCGTCTGGGATACATTCAATTTAAGGTCCTGCATAGGGTCCATTTTTCTAAATCCAGACTGGCTGGAATTTATCCAGAAGTGAAGGATGAATGTGATAAATGTCATGGCTCTCCTTGTCATCTCAGTCATATGTTTTTTTTTTTTGCCCCACTGAATGATTTTTGGACCAGTTATTTTAATATTATGTCCACTGTTCTTGGAGTAAATTTGCAGCCTTCCCCATTGATTGCTATATTTGGGATTCCTGATGCTTCTCTTGCATTATATTCTAACCAAAAGGACATTTTAGCTTTCACATCCCTATTGGCAAGACGTTGTTTACTGCAACATTGGAAATCTGTCAACTATCCTTCCATATTCTTCCTAAAACTTGAGAAGATAAAATATACTTTGAGAGGATCCACTGATTAGGTTTTCTGTAAATGGCAACTGTTCATATTTTACAAGTTTGAAGCTACTCCCCAACTGAATGTGTGCCTGTTGTTTTTTCTTTTTTCTTTTTCTGTGTTTCATAAATTTTGAATAACCAGTATTATATGTTGGTCATATGTGCTAAATTGAGGTGGGATGGGGTGGATGGGAGGGGGGTTATGTTCTATATTGTTCCGTTATCTGGTTTTGCTTTTGTGTACATATATGTACGTGGCTTTGCTTAAGTACTGACATATACCTGTATGTGTATGCATTCATGACTGTGTGCTTATGTGTATATGTGTTTAAAAAAGAAAAAACTGGATTGTATTTTTTACTGACATTATCTCAGTACTTTTTTCAATAAAAACATTTTGGAAAAAAAAAGACACCAAGTTGACGTATTTTTATGCATGCTGTAGTATGTATGCTGCCCTTGCAGCACCTGCTCTAGTGCATAGCAAGACAGCTAGCTAACATTCCAAGTCTTCAAATAATCACACAGGGCTTTGCTTTGTCTGTGGTTTACTTGAGCTTGACCAGATCAATATTGTAAAACTGAAACAGACAACAACAACAGAGAAAATAAATCAGCATACAAGCACTGATATATTCATGAACACAGTACGTATTACACATGTACTGAAACCGACTGCAACTGTTCACGGACATATGACTGCACTGTGTGACCTAGTTCAACTACTTGACAAATTATAACATAAACTTCTAACATGACATTTCTATTTGTGCTCATGTACACGTTTTCCTCACAGACAAATAGTCTCCAAGGCAGAAGCGTAGAAAAACATTAGATACACCACAAATTAGCTCTGTCCGTTGCGCTGTCTGTACTTCACGAGACCCAACGAGCAAGAGAGCACCTTCAAAGATATGTCAGAAGGCAGAGCGGTGAGAGCGCTCACATCGTCGTCATTTCTGACACCGAACGAGAACAAAGAGCACTCACTCGGACGTTACTTTTGAATCCCAACTGGAAATCAACTTTTAACTTATTCATCCAACTTTAAAGACAGCACAGTATGTTTGGTGGTACCAGGACTGCATGAGATAGCACAAAGGACAAAAATGAGAAACACAAGGGTTAAAGGGAATGAACTCAGATGAACCGACAACTGAAAATAGAAAACGCTGAACTATATAGACAAAAGGAACTGATAGATAACAAGACAAATTCGTCCCCTGAGCATGGGTCGGCTGGAAGTTTGTTCTAAGTAAAGGCAAATTTTTTGTTTAAAACTTTAGTGAATTGGTGCTATAGAATGGAATGAAATTAAATTGAGTTGTCCATTCAAATAACTAAGGAGCCATGAAATGTTTACATCACCGAGGACAAAAGTGACAAACTTAAGGGTTGAATTCAGATGAACCAACAACTGAAAACAGAAAATGCCAAATTGATAAATTAACAATACAACTGCGAGGCTAATTTGAGTTGAGGAAATAGTTGCATAAAGACAGGAAGTAAAATTAACAGACACACAGAGTCAGTGATTAACAAAACACAGCAGTGACAGGATCTAAAAAGGTAAAGCATTTATAGGCCTGAATGAACATGTCCAAAGCAAATGAGTTATTTGAACTGGGATCAAGATGAGTTCCCCACTCACAAGAGGAGTGAAAGCTGTTTCTGACATTCCTGTGACCGCAGTTCTGTTTGTTTTCACATTACGACATCTGAACAGGGAAGTGTTTCACTCGATTTATTGCGGCTCCGCTGAAATTCTCAAATTGCATGATTATTACTTAGCAGGTTCTCTTCCGTGGCAGAGTGCTCATCTGGTAAGGAAAGTCCAGTAGATTTTACTAAGTTTGTTTGTCAGCTTCTTAAATCTCTACACTGCACTAGGAAATGTTTTACTAGCGTGAGTGTGTTGCAGATTGGTTAAAATGTAAATTCAAGAAAATGCCTTACATCATTAATGTCTTCTGGAACAAGACAAGGTCCTAGTGTGATCCTATAGTTGTGTAATTATTTGTGTACTTATTTTTAAGGTGATGGGTTGGATGAAAGTCCTGTCGGTGAACATCATGACCAGCAGCATGTTACTGAGCCTCCTCTTTATTTCAGGTCAGCTGTTTGACTCGAATGATTAGTCTGAAGTAGCAGTAGAGACAGAAATACTTTACAAAGTCATTTAATATTGAAGTTGTTCACAGTATATAAACTGAAAGAACAGCAAGAATTACATGGATGGATGAAGTAATTTTTTTGCATCAAAAATGTTCTCTTCATGCAGATGGTTCTTATTTACTGTGATTCTGGTTTACAGGCACCCTGGTTTATTGTCGTTTTAATCCTACCCTCTTCATCACTGCACCAAAGAAGATGGAAGCACTGAATGGATCTTGTTTACGAATCCCCTGTAACTTTAGAGCTGAAGAAGGAAAACAGTTTGACAGCAGAAGAACTATGTTTGGAGTTTGGATTAAAAATGACGAACGCTTCGCCAACTATCCACGGAATGTTATTTTCAACAGCAGTAAGACAGTTAACGACTATCCAATGGAATTGATTGGAAACCTGAGTCAGGGAAACTGCACCACTCGGTTTTCTAATTTAACCACAATTTATACAGACAGATATTTCTTCAGAATCGCCAACTTTCCATTCATGGCAACAGCTTCTTGTGAACCTGTTTGGATAGAAATCAAAGGTAGGAAAGTTTTGTTTTTATAAGTCCGTAGATCAACAAACCCCTGAAACAAACCTCAGTTCGGAAATTATCAAAGGACTTCAACCTATCTGACTATTTTCTATTTATATTCTATATTTTTTACTGACCAACATTAACTGCATTATCATGACAGTAAAGTAGGATAAAGTACAGATTGTATGCGATGTAATTTGCTTTTGACAATTAAAAAAGAGAAGAAATGAGTGCAACAACTTTTATTCCTTCTTTTCAAAATCAAGAAAAATTCTGGCTCTGATTGCTTATTCTGACATATACTGTTGTTTGGATTATACTTGAAATAAAAGAAATTACATTTGTTGCATTTTGACTTGTAAAATTACACAAAAAAATTAAATGTAGGTGAGGACTGAATATCAGTGTCAGAATCAAACTCATAGTTGTGCTGTGAAAAAGAAAATTTGTGATTGAATATTGTCATTAAAATATAAATAATGTGTTTGATGTGAAACCACAGATTCTCCGTGGAGTACCAGAATCAACATCTCAGGTGAACTGAAGGAGAAGAAGTCTGTCACTGTCAGCTGCTCAGCTTTCACTCCCTGTCCACACTGCCCTCCTCAACTCACCTGGAACCTCCAACAAAACTCTCACAGCCAAATAGAGGAAAACACAGATGGAACCTTCACAACTAAAATCCAGCAGAGCATCACTCTGTCAGACTCACATGATGGATTCAACATCAACTGCTCTGCCACATATCCTGTGGATGAAGGAAAACCTAGAAAGACCAAAGAGACACAACAGACTCTCAGTGTTACATGTAAGTGATCCTGTCTGCTCATCATGATTGATTTGTTGTTTTTAAGGCTCAGATTCATCTTTCATGTTGTATATTTTTGTCACATTTTCCTCAGATGCCCCCAAAGAAACCTCAGCATGCATCAGTCCATCAGGTTTGGTGTCAGCAGGTAGCTGGGTGAACCTGACCTGCTCCAGCAGAGCCAATCCTCCCGTCAGCAACTTCACCTGGTTCTTAAAAACTGAAGATGGACCCATGAAAGTAGCTGAAGGATACTTTTATAACTTTAATGTCACTCATGGAGGAGTTTATTACTGTGAGGCCACAAATATTCTTGGTAATCAGATGTCAGCTGAGATTCTTCTAACTGTTGAAGGTAAATGTAGTCAGAGGTTTCATTTACTAAATCTGCTAATATAAGTGTTTCATGCTATTGGGACCCTATCTAAAATAATTTTCTAAATGGTGCTGACAAACTATGAAGTTAGATTTGACTTTAAAGAACTATTGTGTAGAATATGGTGCCATCCAGTGGTGAGGTTGTAGACTGCAACCATCTGAATGCTCGTCCGTTTATAAAGTGTAAACGTTCAGCCCGTTCTCATTTCTGAGCCAATCAAATACTGTGGTCTTGTTAAGGTGTCCTTTAATGAAGGTGCCAGCAGTAGATGTTCAGGAATTTTTCCAGTTTTAAAGAGCCTCATGAGGAGGTTTAAGGCTGGATTCAGTGTAAAACAGAGGACTGTTAACCACAACTCTGAGGTTTGGGTCTCCATGTAGGATGACTGTTTCCATTTAGTTTGGTTCAGATTATGCACCAAAAATACTTGTGAAAGGTTAATGAAAGGTCATGATTTGGGATTAAATACATTCATTAACCACAGGTCATAAATAATAATGGCACCAGCAAAGAAGATTAAACTACAGATTCATGGCACCTGTTTCTTACATTCACAGATATTTATGGGTCTATCTGACAACTATATGCACTGAAATGATACTAAATGGTACCAAGTGTGTTGCATGAGTTGAGTGACACATTGGTAGTTTGATGTCACTTGGTGTTTATGTTGGTTCTGGTTTTCTATCAGGAGATCCTGGCTCCTTCCAATGGGAACCAATTCTTGGAGTGATCATTGGGATCATCTTACTCATCTGCTTGATTGTCTTTGCTTGGTGAGACTCACAGATCAAAGCAGCAAACATGACACACTTACTTTCACTGACATTATAGCTGCACATCCACTAACATCTGTTTCACCTCATTTCCAGCCATGTACAGTATATTTACCATCAAAGACAGTGTAGTTAATCTAACAGCATCTCATGTCCTTCAGGTGGTTAAAGTCAAGGCATCAAACTCAACAGCAGGTGAGGAAATATAACATTTCCCTGTAGTCTATCTGACGCACTGAACATCTATCTCAAAAACCTCTTATTTGGTTCATTTTTCCAGAGTCAGACCGGTGAAGAGCTGGTTGTTGACGAGCCAGAAAGAAAAACTGAAGAAGAAGAAGAAGACAACATCCGTTATGGAGAGATCGACTTCAAGCAGAGACGTGAACCTCCCTCTGGCTCAGTGAAGGACGTCCAACAGCAGCAGGACACAGTGTACACAGAGGTGAAAGTCAACAAGTCAAACGATGCAACACAGACAGACGATACACCAGAGGAACTCTACACTCAAGTGAAGAAAAAATAAGATTGTGTTATGTGATGACATAAATTACATTTGTGTAAGTCACAGTTTGTTGAAGAGAAGCTCAAGTCCTCAAGATCCTGCAGCTTTTCTAATTAAACAGAGTTCATATTTGTGTGCTGATAGGTGATGTTTCATTTTTTAATAAACCAGATGTGTAAAAATAAATGTTCCAAAGACAACAGTTCTATAAATGTATTCAATATGTAAAGGGTTATATTTCATGTTTTAAAAATGTCCTATGTCATTTTGTTTGATGGTGTTTTAGATTATCTCATACAAAGCACTATAAATAGTCATTTTATTATGATTTTGTCTATTATCTTCATTTTCTCATTCTTAAACACTGCAAGAGAAAACCGTGTGCCTTATTGTTTCCATTATTATGCCTCCTAAGTATAATTTTATAAATTTCCAGTTTTATACTTCAAGTCAATCCAGATAATGTATTAGTGTGAACCATTTGTTGTAATGCACAGTTCAGCCCTGTATAATGCATTTCTCTCTTATCTACATGGAAATGTTTTGTTTTTTGGAGAAAATAATAAATAATTGAATTCAATCACTGCATTTCTGAGAAGGATTTTCTCCAAACCCAACATACTCAAAATAGCCACCCTTTGCTTTGATAACTGCTTTGCACACGCTTGGTATTCTCTGGATGAGCTTCATGAGGTATGCTTCATGAGCTTCATGCTCCCATAGAGCAGTCGATGGTGTTGTTGTTGTAATTGTGCTCTGTCTGTGCACAGAGGCTCTTGGTGTGCAGGTTAATGTTGAAGGTGTAAGCTTCCCACTGGAGGCAGTGAAGCAGCTGAAGAAGCTGTTTAATTTGGATGAGAAGATCCCTGAACTCACGAAGAAAGACGTTGAAGATGTTTGTGCCAACCGTGACCTGCCACAAGTCTTTAAGCCAGTGTGCCAAGAGGAGGGAAGACAGGCTGTCTTCTCAAATCTAGTGAGAATACCTCTAGAATGGTTTTCACTTCACAGGTGTGCCTTGTCAAGGTTAGTTTATGGAATTTCTTGCCTTCCTAATGGAGTTGGGCCCATTGGTTCTGTTGTACAGAAGTCAGGTTGGTACACAGTTGACAGCCCTATTTGACTACTGATAGAATCGGTATTATGGCAAGAACCAATCAGCTAAGTAAAGAGAAATGACAGTCCATCATTACTTTAAGAACTGAAGGTCAGTCAGTCCGGAAAATTGCAAAACATTTGAATGTATCCCCAAATGCAGTTGCAAAAACCATCAAGCGCAACGACAAAACTGGCTCACATGAGGACCGCCCCAGGAAAGGAAGCCCAAGAGTCACCTCTGCTTCAGAAATGGCAAGTTAACAGCAGCTCAGATTAGAGCCCAGATGAATGCCACACAGTGTTCTAGTAGCAGACACATCTCTACATCAACTGTTCAGGGGAGACTGTCAGGCATTTGTGGTCAAATAGCTGCTAAGAAACACTGCTAAGGAAAAGCAACAAGCAGAAGAGGTTTGTTTGGGCCAAGAAACACAAGGAATGGACATTAGACCAGTATAAATCTGTGCTTTGGTCTGATGAGTCCATATTTGAGATCTTTGGTTCCACCTCTCGTGTCTTTGTGCGACGTAGAAAAGGTGATCAGATCATCTCTACATGCATGGTTCCCACCATGAAGCATGGAGGAGGAGGTGTGATAGTATGGGGGTGCTTTGCTGGTGACACTGTTTGGGATTTATTCAAAATTGAAGGCAAACTGAACCAGTATGGCTACCACAGCATCTTAAGTACACACCACCTCGTTTTTAGAAAAAAACTTCAGCCACACCGAACCGCATAAGTGCGTTTTTAAGCACATTCATAAGCATGCCGGACCTTTAGGTGGCAGTAGTTCCCCAAATCCGAGCAAGGTGGTGGAGAATAACCGTCCTTAACGTCGTCATTCCCTGTGTTGTTGAATGTGGAGCAGTATCTGGGCTTGTAAAAACAAGCAAGTAAAAAGCGCCTGTACAAGAAACAGCGCCCAAAACCTTGAGAGAGCATCCATACTGTTACCGAATGTAACCACAGGTCGCATATGTGACGTAAGAACATATTTTGTCGCAGGCGGTGACGTTTCGAAACGCAAAACACCGGTTACTGATGTCCACATGCAGACGCATAAAACGGATAATTCGCAAATCTTCACTTTTTTTTATAAGAATCGTTTTTGATGACGTAAATCTGCGTTTTCGTGTGGATGATTGGCCGAATCGTAGAAAAATATCTTTTATATATATATATATATATATATATATATATATATATATATATATATATATATATATATATATATATATATATATATATATATATATATATAAAAGTGGTGGGACGTCATTAAAAAATTTAATCTAATAAATTTACAGGTTTTGTAATTAATTAATGGCAATTAATTGCAGGGTTTTGTCAAATAGCAATACTTGATACAATAAGTGAAGTTTTTCAATTCAAATGAAATTGTGGTTGACAGTTGAATCAATGAATAGCCATATACGTGTTTAAAATTTAAAATTTATTTTTCAAAAAAAGGAAAGGACATATAGAAAAAAGTGATTTTGATGACTTAAAGTCCCAGCCCTAATTTCAAGTCATTCTGAAGAAGAATTTTTTGTGTCAACATGACGTTCACGTTACTGCCACGTTCATGATTTTTAGACGCTTCTGTTCCTGAGCTGAAATGCACACATTGGTAAAATATGTTGTACCGGCAAGTATTTTAATTCAAATTAAATTAAACATAATTCGCCTTCATATTTATGACATTTCAAGTCATTCCACAGAAGAAATTTGTTTGTCAACACGAAGATCACATCACTGCCGCTTTCATAATTTTTATGCACTTAAAATGCTGGTCCTGAGCTGGATTTCACAATTTGGTAAAATAAGAATTCCCCGCAATTCCTTCAAATCAAAGAAACTTAAACGTCATTTCCCTTCATTTTTATGACATTTCAAGTCATTCATGAAGGTCATCTCACTGCAGCTCTCATGATTTTTATAGGCTTAAAATGCTATTTGTGAGCTGAAACTCACAATTTGGTAAAATAAGCATACCCGGCAATTTCATCCAACAACATCAGTAAACATTTCAGTAACATCAAGTGTAAAGCTTGACGACAAACTAAATTATTTTTCTATATTTAATACTGTTGTGAAAACATTTCCCGTGTTAAAAATATATTTGTAGTCACAGAAGCTGTGAAACCTTAAACATCATTTGCTTTCATATTTATGACATTTCAAGAAGAAATTTGTTTGTCAACATGAAGATCACGTCACTGCAGCTTTCATCATTTTTATGCGCGTAAAATGCAGGTCCTGAGCTGGATTTCACAATTTGGTAAAATAAGTATTCCCTGCAATTTCTTCAAATCAAAGCAATTTAAACATCATTTGCCTTCATATTTATGACATTTCAAGTCATCCTATCGAAGAAATTTGTTTGTCAACATGAAGGTCACGTCACTGCAGCTTTCATGATGGTGATACGCGTAAAATACTATTTCTGGGTTGAAATTCACAATTTGGTAAAATAAGCATACCCGGCAATTCCTTCCAACCAAATTACCTTAATAAATATATTTTGCCTTCATTTTTATGACATTTCAAGTCATTCTATAGAAGAAATTTGTATGTCAACATGAAGTTCACGTCACTGAAGCTTTCATGATTTTTATATGCTTAAAATGCTATTTGTGAGCTGAAATTCACAATTTGGTAAAATAAGCATACCCGGCAATTCCTTCAAACCAAATTACCTTAAACATAATTTGCCTTCATATTTATGACATTTCAAGTCATTCTATAGAAGAAATTTGTTTGTCAACATGAAGATCACGTCACTGCAGCTTTCATCATTTTTATGCGCGTAAAATGCAGGTCCTGAGCTGGATTTCACAATTTGGTAAAATAAGTATTCCCTGCAATTTCTTCAAATCAAAGCAATTTAAACATCATTTGCCTTCATATTTATGACATTTCAAGTCATCCTATCGAAGAAATTTGTTTGTCAACATGAAGGTCACGTCACTGCAGCTTTCATGATGGTGATACGCGTAAAATACTATTTCTGAGCTGAAATTCACAATTTGGTAAAATAAGCATACCCGGCAATTCCTTCCAACCAAATTACCTTAATAAATATATTTTGCCTTCATTTTTATGACATTTCAAGTCATTCTATAGAAGAAATTTGTATGTCAACATGAAGTTCACGTCACTGCAGCTTTCATGATTTTTATATGCTTAAAATGCTATTTGTGAGCTGAAATTCACAATTTGGTAAAATAAGCATACCCGGCAATTCCTTCAAACCAAATTACCTTAAACATAATTTGCCTTCATATTTATGACATTTCAAGTCATTCTATAGAAGAAATTTGTTTGTCAACATGAAGATCACGTCACTGCAGCTTTTATGATTTTTATGCATTTAAAATGCTGGTCCTGAGCTAGATTTCACAATTTGGTAAAATAAGTATTCCCTGCAATTCCTTCAAATCAAAGCAATTTAAACATCATTTGCCTTCATATTTATGACATTTCAAGTCATTCTACAGAAGAAATTTGTTTGTCAACATCAAAATCACGTCACTGCAGCTTTCATGATTTTTATGATCTTAAAATGCTATTTGTGAGCTGAAATTCACCATTTGGAAAAATAAGTCTTCCCGGAATTTTTCAAATCAAAACAATTTATCTGAAATTCACAATTTGGTAAAATAAACATACCCGGCAATTCCTTCCAATCAAATTACCTTAATAAATATAATTTGCCTTCATTTTTATGACATTTCAAGTCATTCTATAGAAGAAATTTGTATGCCAATATCAAGATCACGTCACTGCAGCTTTCATGATTTTTATGCACTTAAAATGCTGGTCCTGAGCTAGATTTCACAATTTGGTAAAATAAGTATTCCCTGCAATTCCTTGAAATCAAAGCAATTTAAACATCATTTGCCTTCATATATATGACATTTCAAGTCATTCTACACACGAAACTTGTTTGTCAACATGAAGATCACGTCACTGCAGCTTTCATGATTTTTATACACTTAAAATGCTATTTGTGAGCTGAAATTCACAATTTGGTAAAATAAGCATACCCGGCAATTCCTTCCAACCAAATTACCTTAATAAATATAATTTGCCTCATATTTATGACATTTCAAGTCATTCTATAGAGGAAAGTTGTTTGTCAACATGAAGATCACGTCACTGCAGCTTTCATGATTTTTATAAGCTTAAAATGCTATTTGTGAGCTGAAATTCACAATTTGGTAAAATAAGCATACCCGGCAATTCCTTCCAACCAAATTACCTTAATAAATATAATTTGCCTCATTTTTCAAGTCATTCTATAGAAGAAATATGTCGGTAAAACATGAAGATCACGTCACTGCAGCTCCCATGATTTTTGTACGCGTAAAATGCTATTTGTGAGCTTAAATTCACAATTTGGTAAAATAAGAATTCCCGGAATTTTTCAAATCAAAGCAATTTAAACATCATTTGCCGTCAATATTTATGACATTTCAAGTCATTCTATAGAAGAAATTTGTATGACAAACATGAAGATCACGTCACTGCAGCTCTCATGAGTTTTACACCCGTGAAATGCTATTTATGAGCTGAAATTCACAATTTGGTAAAATAAGCATACCCGGCAATTCCATCCAACTACGTCAGTAAGCATTTCAGGTGACATCAAGTGTAAAGCTTGACGACCAAATAATTTTTCTATACTTAATACTGTTGTGAAAACATTTCCCGTTTTAAAAATATATTTCTAGTCAAAGAAGCTGTGAAACAAACATCATTTGCCTTCATATATATGACATTTCAAGTCATTCTACACAAGAAATTTGTTTGTCAACATGAAGATCACGTCACTGCAGCTTTCATGATTTTTATACTCTTAAAATGCTATTTGTGAGCTGAAATTCACAATTTGGTAAAATAAGTCTTCCCGGAATTTTTCAAATCAAAACAATTTATCTGAAATTCACAATTTGGTAAAATAAACATACTCGGCAATTCCTTCCAATCAAATTACCTTAACAAATACAATTTGCCTCATTTTTATGACATTTCAAGTCATTCTATAGAAGAAATTTGTTTGTCCACATGAAGATCACGTCACTGCAGCTTTCATGATTTTTTATACGCGTAAAATGCTATTTGTGAGCTGAAATTCAAAATTTGGTAAAATAAGCATATCCGGCAATTCCTTCCAACCAAATTACCTTAATAAATATAATTTGCCTCATTTTTATGACATTTCAGGTCAAGTTATAGAAGAAATTTGTATGTCAAACATGAAGATCACGTCACTGCAGCTCTCAAGAGTTTTATACGCGCAAAATGCTATTTGTGAGCTGAAATTCACAATTTGGTAAAATAAGCATATCCGGCAATTCCATACTACTACGTCAGTGGTTTACTGACGTTCAGTGACATCAAGTGTAAAGCTTTACTACACAATAATTTTTATATACTTTATACTGTTTTGAAAACATTTCCCGTTTTAAAAATATATTTCTAGTCACAGAAGCTGTGAAACAAACATCATTTGCCTTCATATTTATTCATTTCAAGTCATTCTATAGAAGGAAATTGTTTGTCAACATGAAGATCACGTCACTGCAGCTTTCATGAGTTTTATACGCTTAAAATGCTATTTGTGAGCTGAAATTCACAATTTGGTAAAATAAGCATA